>NC_090741.1:18896304-18921304 GCF_036898095.1 Palaemon carinicauda
TATCCAGTAGAGATTACTCTCTTCTCTCTCCCAGGAAATGAACAGCCTACGGCAGTAGACAACTAACTGCCTTATTTGTATTTTCATGCTTTTTATTTTGATGGTGATGAGAAAAAAAAAAGTTTATTACAAAGTACAGGATTTTATGTTTATCCCTTATTTGTTTCGTCAGTTGATGATATATATATATATATATATATATATATATATATATATATATATATATATATATATATATATATGCATATATATATATATATATATATATATATATATATATATATATATATGTATATATATATATATATATATATATATATATATATATATATATATATATATATATATATATATATATATATATATATATATATATAGCATATAAATATATATTAATAAACCAAATCTCTGACCTTGTTTATGCATTCATTCTCACTATATTCTTCAGAGTGATGTGAAAATTTTCATCAAGTTATTGTATATATTTTACTGTAATTTATATCAACCAACTCATTTAATGATGTTATTTAAGAAATGTACATGGATTTTGTGGAAAAAAAGTCCAGTATAATATGAACATATAATTATTAATCAGTCCTGACAAGAACAAACTATTTAGAGTTTGATACAAAATAAAATATACATATGATTGAAAATAATCTTGATAAAATCATTTGAACAATTTATCAAATAAGATATAGAAATGAATAGATTGATACTCTTATAAATATGAAATAATCATGGCATTATATATAATTATGATATTATTTTTTACAAGGAATCTAAAATATTTTTGACATCATATTTTAGTTTTCTGTTTTAACATTAAATAAAAGTGTTCTGTATGAGAAATCGTTCCAATAAAATATACAAAAATGCAATTTAAATATAAGAATTAAAAAAAAATCATGAAAAATAAATTAACAATTTACAATACAAGATTTAGACAAAAAAAAAAATCATCTTGTTAGAAAAGTGAAGAATTGAAACATATTTATTTGGAATGCTTTTTTTTCTGAAAAAAAAATCTAATATTTAACTTTATAATCAACTTTTGTGTGATATAACATAAAACAATTTTTTGGATGCAACGCTGGGTTACCAGGACAAGTAAGACAGCAATACGCAGCTTTCTTACGACCACCGGACCCGTAACGATCGCTGCAAACAGCACAATCTCTTAGAAGATTATCTGGTATACAGTTCATTATATGGCATTTATCATTCCTTAGTCTTTCAGGTACTTCATGTCTGTTGACAAGAGATCTTTTTCCTCCCAATTTTACTCTGAAATCACCAACAAGTTGTTCACATAGCTCTTTTCTATAATTACGATGGTTTAGTGTTTTCTCTTTTTGGGTGTCCATATGTATTTTGTACAGGAGAAAACTGTTGACAATAGATATTTCAAAAACAAAAAAATATAGCTTTCTCCACCATTTTATGGACTTCTGTATAAAGGCATAAGAAGAAGAGTAGTGATCAGCCCTATCAATACCACCCATATTTGCAGTATATTCGCTGATTACTTTTGGCTTTGTTATTTCTTCCAGCACATTTCTTTTTGCAAAACGACGGACAGTTTTAGTTGATGATGAATGGAACGTTGTAAGCATCGTCACATATCGTTTATCACGCCAACTAAGAACGTGATAGCGGTTACTCTTGCAAAATGACACGTGTTTACCAGGAGAGAGTTTTATCTTGCCTTTTTTATATTATTTGGAAGTCCTGCCCGATTTGTTTGAATAGTCCCGGTCAGATGAATTTTTCGCAGCAATAGCTCTTTAGCTAACTGAAGATTGGTATATAGTCTATCAGTAAACACGTGGTATCCACTGGATTTCGTTGATTTTGTAACCATATCAACTAATTCCAGTATGATTCTAGTATTGAATTTATGGTTAGCATTGCCAAGAATGTCTGTCGTTGCTTTGCCATAATACGGTATTAGCGCTAAAACATATCCAGTCATTGAGCAGGCTATATCGTACACTTTTAGACCCCATTTTGTAGGTTTCATTGGATTATACATTTTGAATCCAATGCGACCTTTGAATGGGACAGTGGACTCATCGGCGGACAAATTAGCTCCTGGGTGATAATACTGAAGAAATCGAGGCATTACGTATTCTATCACTTGACGAACCTTTGCTCGCCGACCTTCAAAAATATCATTAGATTCACTCGGAGGAGACACATGTAGGGCCCAGAAAATTTGTAAGAATCGTTTTCTGCTAAACACAGATTTTGTGAATTCCCTGGAATCAACTTTTCTGGCACTAAAAATATCACTGATAGAGATCTTCCGAAGCAACCCAATTTGAATGAGCAATCCATGAAAGGCCATTACTTCTTTTGCTGTTACGTCCTTCCAGTCTTGCCAAACAGAATATTGCTGAAGAGGACGTTTTACGTTGATTTTTTGCCTTGCATAATTATTTGTTTCATCGGCAATCAATTGAAATAACTCCAAGGAAAAAAATAAATGGAAAAAATCTAGCGGGGTACGCATCCCAGCTCTAGGGGGAAAAAACTGCTGTTTCCCCGCATGAGAATATTCTTTTAGTTTATGCACGCCTTCATTATATTCTTCCCATTAATTTTCTTCATCGTCACTGTCACTACCTTCATCATCGTTCACTTCTAGCAATTCTCGTGGAGAGTCGTAGAGCCTCTCGTCAAAGTCACTGCCAGCGTGCTCAGAATCGGAATCGGATGAAGCATTATTTTCCATGTCCATGTAAACCCCATTATAACTAACATCACAATTTTCCTCATTGTCGTCGATGCCTACAAAATCATCTTCTGAAGAACACATATCAAGACATTCTAAAATTTCCGACGTAGTTCGCAAAAACTTTTTTGAGGAAGCCATTATATAGGATAAGTGTTTGAAAAGCGATGATCTCGGAAATTATCTGGTGAGACGGGAGTCGATCACAATCGGTACTTGCTGCTGAACGAGGCCAAACGCACTGAGAAATGGATATCGTGAGTGTCTGCCTTTATTTATTAATCTAACTCGTCTTTGGGGGAAAAGGGGGGAGAGGATTAATTAAGAAAACGAGGAATATTAATCTTTAAGAACTACAGAAAACGAAGCAACGGTTAAAACAGCGAATAACTTTAATTAATAGAAGCAGTTTATGAATAAATAAGATCTTTTCGGTGGGCTACCAGAGGTAGCCCAAGTACTAGGACGACGTATTTTACTTGGGCTACCACAGGTAGCCCATGGAGTGGAAAGGGTTAAGCATGTCTGGGGTATCTTGATGAGCTGAACAGAACTCTATGTAGTTCTGTAGAGATAAGGAGGCTGCAAGTCTCTCCTTTGTTTCTTGTTCATCCTGTAAGAGAAACTCAGATAATTTTGGAAGATTTTCGTTAAATTGTCGACTGGCAACATCCACCTCAAGTCTTCCTCCTGAAAAGGTGAAATGGGCCTCCTTCCAGTTCTTTTCCTGTTTGAGAAATGTAAGTGACCGAGGCTCGCACTCCTTGAGTGTAGGACACGGTTTACCTGTCTCTATTGCCTCAGTGACATACTTGAAAGCCTTCTCCGTAAAGCGGAATGAAATTGAAACAGGAGCAAGAAAGGAAGAGTGCTTGTTACCCGGTGTGGATACCTTCGACACCGAGTAACCCACGTTTTCTATGCTGATTGATAGGATAGCCTGTGCTTTATTATTGTCGAGAATCATAACCTTCTTTGATTCCGTTCCTTTTTCTGATGTTGGTTCATCCTTCAGTCTAATGAAACAGTTCGGGAAAGCGTTAAAGCTTGGCCAAAACTGGATTTTGTCCAAAGGAACAGCACCCATCTTCTCCGAGATGTAGAGTTTGCTGTTTAAAATCGGCATTAGCTCCGCAAACCTCCAGGGATTGATTGTGGAGCATGTCAGAAGGTGTTGATCTATGAGTCTTTTGTACAGCCCTTTAGGAGCGACAAGTGGAGCTTTACCAAGCTCTACCTTGCATTTCGCTTTCTGCTTTGTGCTCTGTTTGCACAAATTTTTTACTAGATTCTTGAATTGGGCCCATAACTGGTTCATTCCATCTAAAAGAGGGATAGAAGGCGGAGATATTGATGTCGTTGGCTCATGAGCCTGTTGGGACGGAGACAATTCCAACCCGACATTCTCCCCTTCTTCCCGTGGGTGCTTTTTGCCCTCCTTCCCGAAGGTTGTCTGGCCATCGGGAAATGTACCTCGTGTCTGGGGTATCACTATTTCCTTACTCGCTGTTAGAAATAGTAACCTACGCATCTTGTCATTAGACAGGTAAGGTCCCGGAGAGATTTTCTGAAAGCCTCTCACCCAGTTGCGTAGTTTAAAACGAGCTGCATCCCTAGTCTCCACCGACTTGGGATTCTTGAAACCTTCGGACAATAGGACCCGACATACTTTGCAGGGCTGTGGGTTCCAATACTGCAGGTGTTCGGAAATAATATTGCAGGGGGCATGAAACCTGCATGCATTACGTCCGTAAAAACACTTACTCTTAGTTTTGCAGAAGACTGCAACACATGACATCTGGCGTTCCTTGTGTAAAGAAAGGAAAGCAAAATGAGTATACGATTGATTATCTCACTGATAACCAATAAATCAAAAGTCATAGCTTAACAGAATAGCTTAGGATGGCAAGCTATAAAGGGATAGTAGGAGACACATACTTGTGTATCCCTTTCAAGCAAATACTGGTACCTCCCCTCAGTATTAAGTGATAGGAATTTCCTTTTCGAAGGAATTCCAACTAAAAAAGGGGTTTTCTAACCCCTAGGGATAGGGAAGTGTATACTTCACTGTCCCTTTCATACTAAATACTGTGGGGTATGGAAGACTGATTTCTCAATCAGCTTAACGAAGAAACACTATTCCTTCAATGTAAGAGCGGCTGCAGCATAAGCTCACTTGAGGATACCCAAGATATGCTAGAAATAGTTACTGTATAATCATACTGTAGTTTTCTATTTGCAGTATGCACTATATTGCAATATACTGGCCACTGTATAATTATATATAGTATGATCCAGCCAATGTGTTGCCTTTCTGGTAAGCAACTGACTGTACGGCCAAGCTGGCATGATGCCAACTGGACTGGGGAAAGGAAAGACATGTATTTGTATATATCCCACCAACTTATTTGCTGTGACCCCCCTTACAAAATTAAAACATAGAGTTTCCTAATTATGGAGACTCGAGGATAAGGGCTCTGCCCTTTAAGGGTTAAGAGTGTAATCTTCAGTCCTTAAAATGTTAATATTGCAGGGTAATCTGAAGACTGATTTCTAATCAGAATATTGAAGAATTAAACTCTTTCAATATGAGATGGGGTTCCACAAATATTTGGGTAGGATTTTCAAATATATTGGAAAAACACTACTAGCATAAAATATACAGAAGCTTTCTATTTGCAGTATATCCTATACTGCAGAAATACTAACTACCTATATAAACATATACTGTAGTACAGCCAGCATGTCGTCGGCATAGCTAGTTAATGCTGGCACATCTAGCCTGCTAGCTAAAAGAAAGAGAGATAGCATTGAGAACAGGCTACCTAATACTGTATATATATATATACAGTACAAGGATGTAAAAGTCTACTATTACTACCTTCTCCAGAAAGAAGGTTCAAATGGAAAGGGAAAATATAAAATTCAAGCTTCCATCCACCTACAGTACTGTCGCCGGCAAGGATCTGTCTAAACCTTGCCGGCCAGCACCGCTGGCCAGTACTGCCGGCCGGTGATGCCGGTTAAGCAGGCACCATTCTGTGCCGGCCTGCTAGGCAGCACCCCGGCAGTAGCCACTGTTGCTAGCAGTTCAAGAAAGAACTGAAGAACCTTTGTAAACAGAAGGGACTTCCCACTTACAGCCAACATGGCCAGCAGCTGCCAGCCGGCAGCTACCCTGGTTGCCTGCCAGAAGTCACCATGACTGCCGGCCGGCAGCAGCCATGACTGCCGGCCGTCAGTAGTCTTTACTGCCGGACGGCAACTAAAATGGCCGGCAGCTCACAGCTGTCATTACTGCCGGCCGACAGATGTTAAGACTGCCGGCCGGCAGCTATCAACTGTAAGAGGGGGAGTCTGGTTGATCCCGGCAGCCCAACGGCAACAGTAAGGTTGCCGGGATTCGCCAAGATAAGGGGATAGAAGGGAAGGGGGAAAGAGGGTCCTTAGCCTGTCCTGCCCCACCTAACAACTTCGTTCCTGTATTAGAACTATCCCAGGCGGCTAAAGAATTCTCTTCCTTAGCCTAGGGTTAGATTAATACAAATAAGAGGTTGGTAGCACCCTCGCCACCACCTCTAAAGGAAAGGAAACAGTGTTGCAGTGCCAGTGTCCCCTAAGCATTAGAAGAATTCTATTCCTCAGCCTAGGGTCCACTAACACAGGACTAGTCTGCAAGGTCACAGGAAGAAGGGTCATATCGTACAGGCCCTTCAAGAGTGGCCTAGGGAGGTCTAGCCTCCTATGTTGGTAGCCTAACGTAGCAAAAGAATTCTATTCATCTTGCCAGGTAGCTAACGACCACAGACTAAATACTCTGAGATTCTGGCCAAACCCCTTAAAACCTGCACCTGCGGTTACAGAGGAAGGGCAGAAAAAACCGTAGGAAAGTCATGCCTGAATTAAAAATTCGAGGTCGACCGGCTAAGGTTGTAGCTTGGGGCTACACTGAGAGGGAAGAGGGATTACCCTTAAACTCCCTTTTTTGAGAGGGGCAAAGTTCATCCAATTAAAAGAGATACCTATCTCTGCATAATTGAAATCAACATACACAAGGGTAACCGGGGAGTGTCTAACGTATAATAGCACGCCTAGGTTAGGAACCTAGGCGAGACGAGATCTCGGTTACCTCACTCACCGAGACTCTAACTATACGATCGACATGGAAAGGAAAAATATGCACAATGTAAATATCTTTACAAGAATATATTGCCTAAATAGCTAACATAATAAAATAATTAATTAATGATATATGAAGCTATTTAAAAACCGGGAAGTCATTCTGCTAACTAAATAACATGCCCAACGAACGACAGCGCTCATAGCGCCTCTGGTACAGGCTAGCTCTAAACACAATAAATTACTCAAATTTCACTGTGAAAAGGGAGCTAAAAAACTATTCATTGTAAAGACCCAATACTCAACTTTCTGAAGGCGAGATAAGTTGGAGAATGCATAATAAATCCTTGAAAATCGAACGAAGAGTTAGATCAACAGGGAACACCACTAAGCGAAATCGCTACAAAATTAGGAATGTCCGCCATCCTGGGATTGGCGCTGGGGTGGTGGTCAATAGTAGTATGAGAACAGGGGTAACCTTGTTACGGCCCCCTTCTATTCTTTTGCCACGTCCCCCCTCGAAGCGTTAACACTATTTGGGGTGCAGATTGCTATGTGACGTGTCAAGAATGCGTCCTCTGATATTATGCGATATCCTTGAAAAATTTTTAAGGATACTCGCTCCAGGAGTTAGAATTCTGGAATCTGAAGGTTAATTCTCTGGGAATATCACTGTAGTATATAATATATCCTTATGAAGCTACCTTAGGAACTTCCATCAGGACGAAATGGCTTGAGCCCAATATATATATATATATATATATATATATATATATATATATATATATATATATATATATATATATATATATATATATATATATATATATGTGTAAGTTATAGATTTATAAACCCATGACCCAAGGGACCATTGGAGAGTTGGGAGTGTGTGACGACAGCCATAACAGGATGTGAAAATAGACTAAGCTATAGCATTTTATAGGTAAACATTATTTTATGTCTTGTAAACATGTCACAAGCCTCCTGTGAGAAACAGTTGACCTATTGATCCATACCGGAACCACCTGGCTTCCGGAGATAAGGCTGTATGATCATATTGTCTTTTTATTTGTAATAAACGCTGAGATAACTAATACTACGTTATCGACGCAAGCTTATGTTAAAGCAGTACTATTCATCTTTTCATACGGAATGGTCATCCGGCCAAACTATCCATACTCCAGTGATGGAGCTAACAATAAATTTGTTTAAAGTTAAGTTAACTTTGACTTATTTCAAGAAGTAACCTACAAGTCTAAATAATTCCATATCACATTGAAGAGATATGAGATATAGCCACGATGTGTGCGTATGACATTCTCATACTTACACCTTGTGGCAGCGATTACAACTATAACAACCAGTAATTACAACTATATCAACCAGTGATACAACTATAACAACCAGCGATTACAACTATAACAACCAGCGATTACAACTATAACAACCAGCGGTTACAACTGTAATAATTAGCAGTTACAACAGTAATAAATCTACAATTACGACGAAGTATCTACGTCTACCGAAGAAAGAAACTCATCGAATATCAGCTATAAATCATATATAAACTGAGGAACTGGATCTTCAATGAACATGCATCATTAAAACATCTTAAGAATACGAAGAAATATCCTTCATCTTTATCAACGTTAAATGAACAAACATTCAAGAATCACATCGAGAAGTAAAACATTCAATAAAGCACGACGAGAAATCAAGTCGAAGGACATCTCCCAGCTAAACTCTTGCAAAACGAGAGAGAGAGAGTTGACGTGACGTCATCGGATCTTCGCCCATATATACAAAAGCTAAGTAAATTCTTTATTCATTCAGTTTTTTGCTGTGAAGTGTTTTATGTTACGAGTTGATCGTCCATTATTACTGGGGTGAGTTATGTGCAATCTTGATTTTCCTTCATTAAAGGAATCTATGTTCAACTTTGTTCTCTTTGTGCTAATTCCGTTTTAATTCAGAAGTTCTCGGGAAATATCTTTGTCTTAATATCATCATTTTAGGGGACTTTATTATAATCTGCAACATATCTTTATTATATAGAGCTTATGCGTTTATGCAGTGGACGTCTCTATTCATATAGAGATTTTGGTAGACTCGCAAGGAATCGTAGAGATAGAAAAAAAGTTAAAGTAAACTTGTCGGCACCTGGGACTCCCGGACCGAGTAACCCCATTCCCGTGGTAACTTTAGTGAGTGCACGATCTGCTATCCTTCCTTTTCAAGGTCGGGTCAATGGGTTCATACCTCAGAATGTCGAGTCATGGATCTCATCAGTAGATGCTCATTTAAACGCAAAACGCATCACAGACCGATCTGTAAAATTACAAGAAGCTAAAAGTTTTATAGACTTTGCTAAAGGAGATGCAAGCGCATATCTTAGGGGAGTTTCTTTTCAAGACGCAGTTACATGGGACGATTTTAAAGTTATTACGTGCAATCTATGGCGGTGAGGAAGCTTTAGAAGTAGTTTTGACATTAGGAAATACTTAATCAAACCTCTATGCCTCAGCTTAACGTTATAGAACGAGTGGCTCTCATTGCCAACAGGCTGAATGAATATCAGGATATTTTAGGTAATTCCACAAGGGTTACAGGAGATAACATCGCCGTGAAAGATTTCTTACGACTAATGTATTTAACTTGCATGGCAAATATGTTGCCTGAAGCTTTAGTGTGGTGTTTTGATAAAAAGTTAACACCCGAAAGCACAGAATTAGATGTATATAAACAGATAAAGAAACACATGTCTAAGTGTACTGACTTTGATCCCTTGCTTACTCAAGTTTTTGCAAAAAATTAAACTAAGCCACAACAAGTAAACGTATTCAATAATAATCAAGCTGCAGGGATGACTTGTTATAATTGCAAACGTCCAGGTCACTTGATTGCAGACTGTAGGACGAGATTTTGTTTGATTCATAATAGTTCAACCCATTCATATAGTCGATGCTTCTCGCGTAATCAGCAACAGAATCCTAGAAATACGCAGACAGTTCCCTATGGAAATAAAAAGAAAAACCCTAAGTTTAATAAAAAGAAACAGGCGAACTGCAATGTAGTTCAAAATAAAAAGCAAACAAATAGTGCTTCAAATAACTCTGATCCTGGGCCGTCTAGCCAGAACTCGCAAGGTCAGACGAATTTTCAGAATGTGCAAAGCAAAGCAAATACCACATAGTTAACTCCAAGGGGGGACAGAGTGATGTTGGTTCATTCATATCAACATCATTTGTATCAAATAATCCATTTAACAATTTATCAGATCATTGTGAGGCAATAGATTTTCCTATGAAACACACCGCCGAATCCAATAAATCAGTGCAGGTTCCCGTCGATTTGCGACAAATTCACGCAATAATAAGCCAAAATGAGTTACGGCCAACTATATATGCTGTAAATTTAGAACACCGATACTTCAAATTATTTTTTGACTCTGGTAGTCCACGTAATATCATGGATTTGAGGACTCATCACTTGTTATTTTCGAACTTCCCTATAGAGAATTCCGGAGTAAGGCTCTCGGGTATAGGAAATAATGAATTAAATGTAATAGGAGTAACTCATGTTCAGTACAAGGTCGGTAAGCGAACGTTTGCTGATACCTTTATCATTGTACAAAACATTGATATGTATCCAGCTGTAATTATAGGATACCCGTTTATGGGCAATCAAAACATTGTCTTAGCCCCTGCCAAACACGGTGTGTATATCAAAGGAAAATTCTATGAGTCTTCTAATACCTTAAAATCAGTTTTGGATAAAAAGGAAATGACAAATAAAACAGTAACGTACGTTGAAGAACCAATCACTTGTCTCATGAATAAAGAAATAATATACGCGACCCAACAGAATTCTCATTATCGAGACGAACGTAACTTTGAATACAATAGTGCGAGTAAAGAAAACTTTGCCGGGATCTGAAATATTAATCCTTTCCGACACTTTGAAAACTAACGGATTGTCCGTCACACAAGCTATTTATACAGTCGGCTCACAACAACAATGTAATATTGAAGTCTGTAATCATTTGAATACCACTTTAGTAATTCACAAAAATCAACATATCTTGGATGTGGCAGTTTATAAACATCGCATTCTTACCGTCACTGAGATCAATTACACTCAATCAGTTACGGATGAATCCCTTTTGCAATCTATGAAAAATAAAATCAGTAAAGACATTCAAGAAGAGGAAATTCAGCAGAAATTTTTTGATCTTTTAAATAAATATCATGATGTTTTCTCCACTATGGATGGATCCTTAGGTAAAACTGATGTCACAGAACACCAAATAAGGTTAATTATTTATGTACCCTCGTATAGACTCCCTATGAAATTCCAGAATGAGATAAATGATGAAGTAGGTAAAATGCTAGAAGAAGGAGTCATTAGGAAATCAAACAGCCCTTATAATTTTCCATTAATAGTTGTACCGAAAAAAGATCGAACATGGCGTATCTGTGTAGACTTCCATCGCTTAAATGAGGAAACAATCCCTGATCGGTTCCCAGTGCCATGTACTGATGATATTTTATCTTTGCTAGGTCAAAACAACTATTTTACCAGTTTGGACTTACTTAAAGGCTTTCACTAGATACCATTAGAAGAAGATAGTATCCCGTACACTGCTTTCAACACAGCCAGGGGACATTATGAATTCTTGCGTATGCCTTTTGGTTTACGTTGTGCTCCCATAACGTTTACTAGAATGATAAACATGGTGTTTGGAGAATTGTTAAGGGACATATTGCATGCCTATATGGACGACCTTGTAATCTTTTCTAATACCTTAGAAGAACATCTACGTAAACTGGAACTAGTGATACAGAGACTAAGACAGCATAATTTAACCCTGGATAGGTACGGTGGGTCGTTTGCGACCCCGAGCGTCAAAAAAAAACAGGTTTTTCTCACGTGACTCACCCCTGTGACTGAATTTGTGGGTGATCGACCTGCAGGAGGTGTCTCCCCTACACGCTCTAGTAGTGTCCAGATGTGCATTGCTGTAGCTGTACTCCTTCCCCGATTTCTGAGACGCGTCGGGGTCGTTCGCGTCCGAGTTTACCCTTCTGAGGTAGTTTGCATAATTATCAAAGTTATTACGTATTATGAAATTGTCGTAGAATGGTGCAACTTGTATAGGTTATCAGTTGTGGAAAGTCTTGGTGGATTGTTTGGCTACCATGTGCATGTTTTTTTTTTTAGTTAAAATGTCGTTCATCACCACGAGGACCATTTTACCGCGAGTGCCCCTTTTTCATTTTTTTTCATTTTTTTGCCAAGTCATTTTTCCGTAAGATATTGCCAAATAGTGTCGTAAAACTTTTGCTTGTTTAGTGTTGGAAAGTGTGTCTAGATGATCTGGCTACCCATGCATGACTTTGTTTTTGTCAGATACGACGTAGTTATTGGTATATTGGGTATTTAACTGCGGTTACCAATTTCTGTTTTTTTTCAATATTTGTAAAAATTACTACGTAGTAAGGAATTGCCGTATATTATTCATTTTTTTTTCATGTTTATGTGTTAGAAAGTGTGCCTTGATGGTTGGGCTAACACGTGCATGTCTTTTTTTTTATCTGAGATGTCGTATATTAGAATGTCGGGCATTTTACCGCGAGTGTCCCTTTTTAATTTTTTTTAATTTTTTTGCCAAGTCATTTTTCCGTAAGATATTGCCAAATAGTGTCGTAAAACTTTTGCTTTTTTAATGTTGGAAAGTGTGTCTAGATGATCTGGCTACCCATGCGTGATTTTGTTTTTGTCAGATACGACGTAGTTATTGGTATATTGGGTATTTAACTGCGGTTGCCAATTTCTGTTTTTTTTTCAATATTTGTAAAAATTTACTACGTAGTAAGGAATTGCCGTATATTATTGATTTTTTTTTCATGTTTATGTGTTAGAAAGTGTGCCTTGATGGTTGGGCTAACACGTGCATGTCTTTTTTTTTTATCTGAGATGCCGTATATTAGAATGTTGGGCATTTTTCCGCGAGTGCCCCTTTTTATTTGTTTTGCATTTTTTTGCTTAGTCATGTTACCGTAAGGAATTGGCAAGTAGTGTCGCAAAACTTATATTTTTATAGTGTTGGAAAGTGTTTCTAGATGATCTGGCTACCCATGCCTATTTTTTTTTTAGCCAGATATGGCGTATATATAAGTATGTGTTCGATTTTCCTGTGATTGCCATTTTTTCGTTTTTTCCCATTTCTTTCAAAATTACTACGTACTAAGGAACTATCACAGAGTAATATTTCATTTATATGTTTATTTGTCGGAAAATATGCCTTGATGGTTTGCCTAGCACGTGGCTGAAATTTTTTTTTTTCTGAAATGCCGTATATTAGAATGGCCATTTTTCCACGAGTGCCCCTTTTTATTTGTTTTGCATTTTTTTGCTTAGTCATGTTACCGTAAGGAATTGGCAAGTAGTGTCGTAAAACTTATATTTTTGTAGTGTTGGAAAGTGTTTCTAGATGATCTGGCTACCCATGCCTATCTTTTTTTTAGCCAGATATGGCGTATATATAGGTATGTGTTCGATTTTCCGGTGATTGCCATTTTTTCGTTTTTTCCCAATTCTTTCAAAATTACTACGTACTAAGGAACTAACACAGAGTAATGATTCCTCTAGATGTTTATTTGTCGGAAAATTTTGTTTACTTTTTTTTTGATTGAATATCATCAAATTTTTTTAGCTAAAATATTGTTTTACATTTTTTTTTTTTCGATTTTATTTCCCTTCAAAAAAGATTTTTTGGGTCAGAATTTTAATTTTATAGTCGTAAAATAATCGACAATTATCCAGCAACCCACCATACAATTTTTATTCATATCCAATAATAATTAGATTAGTAAATAACACCTTGAAATTGACATACCCTTCCTACATTTCAAGTGGCAGATTAGGGAGTCTGAGTCAGTGTGGTTGGCGGCCATTTTGTGGACATATCCGAAGCGTAAGCTGCCCTATCTATATATATTCTTGTTCCCTATAGAATTTGTGATATTTTGGTATATTTTTACCTGCATAAATATCATATTATATATTAAATATATGTATTTTTTTACGAAATTTCCAAGTACTCAAAAAATTACCTTTAGATATGGCCCCTGATATAAATGTAATTTACAAAATAATGAAGATTTTTTACATATTTCTATTTTAGGATAACATATGTTTATTCCCTAAAAAAATTAGCCACTTCCTATTTCATTTGGGTACCCAAAAAAATTCATGAAATTTGGACAATTTTTTTTGGCCAAAAAAAGTTACCCTTTTTTTCTCATTTCAGATCTTCACCTCCATGGGTCTGACTTCATCCAAAATACATCATGATGTGTCCTAAACATTCAAGAATCAATTCCTAAAAGGATTTATGTATATATGTATAAACTTTTTTTTATGAATTTTTATGTCAGGTCTTTTTTTTTCTACTTAATTTTTTAAAATATTTATAATAAATAGTTTTTCTGCAGATGAGTAGTATTTATCTTTACAGTTGTTTTAAGCATTCATTGAAGTTTTTTTTGGCAAGAGAAAAAAGGAGGTTACTGCAAAAACTGATTTTTCAAGAATTTTTTTTGGCGTCGGGGTCGTTCGCGTCCGAGTATACCCTTAAAGGGGTGTCCGAGGACCGTACCTATCCAGGGTTAAGGGTAAAGATTAGTTAGTGTGAATTCTTCAAAACATAATTAGTCTATTTAGGTTTTACAGTGTCTAGTCAAGGTCTTAAAATAGTCCACGAAAAGGTGTCGGCTATCCGTAACTTTCCGATACCTACTAATGTCAAGGGAATACAGCAATTTCTGGGGTGTAGTGGATATTACAGACGTTTTATACGCAATTATTCAATGATAGCCGCTCCCCTAACTGATCTTACGAAGAAGGGCGTAGATTTCATATGGTCTAAGCAGCATCAACAGGCGTTTGATACCTTGAAAGATGAACTGTGTAGTTCTCCTATCTTAAAATTTCCGGACTTCGGTAAGGAATTCTTCATTGCAACAGACGCTTCAGACCTAGGAGTAGGTGGGGTATTGCTTCAGCAATATGACAAACAGTTTTTCCCGATAGCTTTTTATTCACGTAAACTGAGACCTTCCGAAAGTAAATATGCAGTAATAGACAAGGAAGGGCTAGCTATTGTTAATTCACCAGGGCATTTTAAGTTCATAATATACGGTTATCCCGTCAAGGTTCTTACCGATCATAAGCCCCTAACTGACTTCTTTAAAGGCTTTAGTCACAGCCCCAAACAAACTCGGTGGCATTTGATCATATAAGACTTTGGCGCGAGGATCGGGTATTTACGTGGGAAAGCAAATATCATTGCTGACGCATTATCACGCAACCCCGTGTCATCTTTTATGGAGCCATTAGCTGAATTAATAGATATATCAACATCCATGCCTATTGTTAAAACTGTATCTGAACAGGAAGATCTGGGCTGGAGCACTGAACTAATACAGACTGAGCAAAGAAAAGATCAGCAATTAGAAATAATCTTAAATTCTTTAAACAGAAATCCTAAGGAAAAGGAATATATAAAGTATACGCAGCAGAATTATATAATCAAAGATAATATTCTGTGTAGATCCGTGACAAGGAAAACGCGCAATACACCACAGGTGACTAACGACCAGGTAGTGGTACCGATCTCACTTATAGCCACTGTCCTAAGTTGGTTGCATGCAAATCCATTGTATGGCTACCCGGGGTTCTCCATAATGTCACAGAAAGCCAAATCATTGTTTTATTGGCATACGATGCTTACAGATATAAAAAAGCACATAGCTAATTGTCGCACTTGTCAGGAAAACAAAGGGCACACGAAGACACCTGTCAGCCTAGGGGCTTATCCAGTGCCCAATCAACCCTTTGAAAGACTTCATTTAGATTTATTAACAGGATTTTACGAGTCAGACAGAGGAAATAAGCACCTCTTAGAAATTATAGATGCTTTGACTCGATATACAGAGCTGATAGTGCTTAAAACTAAAACCGCGATCGAATGCGCTAGGAAGGTTTACGAGTGCTACATTTGTAAACATGGAATTCCACACATGATAATTTCAGACTCAGGTGGAGAATTCAATAATCATTTCCTTAACTCATTGTGTGAATTCCTTGGCATAAAGAAAATCAATACCATGATCTATCACCCAGAGTCGAATGGGGTAGTGGAAAGAGCGAATAGGAAGGTTTTAAACATATTAAGAGTTACATTAGGGGAATCAGACCCCAACTGGGATATTGCCATACCTGCGATACTAAGTACTCTGAACCACTCATATCATGTATTTATTAAAATGTCACCGCACGAGGCAATGTATACTGTAGTACCCCAGCTAGAACGCCTTTCCATGTATAAATGCCTACAACTAATTTATCAAATCCTTTAAGGGATGTTATGAATGCAAGCATAAGTCGATATGATATCCTTCGAAAGAATCTACAAGAATCACAAATCATAATGAAAAGGAATCATGATAAAATAGCGAAGCCAACTAAAACATATACCGTGGGTGATAAGGTATACATACAAGTATACGTACGCTAAAGACTCAATTACAAACTGACACCTAAGTTTGAAGGCCCGTTTAACTTTTTAGAAAAATTAACGGCCAATAGATTTAGAGTTCGAAACATATCCCAACCCACTGATGAGAGAATTGTACTATTGGTTCACATAAGAAATTAAAATATGAGAGATGGAAGTGAGGGAAATTTTTTATATCTATGAAACTTATATCATATTTGTGTGTAAAAAATTTTTTTACAACAGGAGTAATTACATATATTTTTCTCATTGCAGGTTTCCAAAATGAAGTCTTTATTATTAGGAGTGATATTGTTTGTTCAGAAATTTTTTTTTTGTATGGGAAGAGCCCTAAAACTAAAATCATAGATTTTAAATATGGCACTATTGTAGAGAAAAGAGAAGACGTTTTCATTACAGCAAGCAATATAATTATAGAAGTAGATATGCAACCGATTTTCCTCCCAGAGAATGACGTCACTACCTTAAAGAGCAACCTGTCAAGGTTCGCTGCTTCATTAAATGAAATGCATAGACGACATTTTCCTTTTAATACAGAGAGTTCGCTTGCACCAACACTAAGCGTTGCAGAATTACCTTGAAAGACGTAACTCGTTTATTTTTGCTGCACTAAACATCTTTGGACCTATTGCAAGTTTAGGCTTAGGAATTTCAAATCGTATTAAACTCAGTAAACAAAATAAGAAAATAGAGTTTTTAGAACATGAAAACGAACTAGTTTTATCAGAACTGAGGAATAAATTAACATCAATTAATCAAATAATGAGTTTGGTGAACGAACATTCTAGTAATATCAGTCAGACTATGGAAATACAAAACTTGTTGGCAACGTTAACGTATTATAATTCAAAAATAGATCATATCCATACTAAAATTTCACATTTTATTGAGAAATCAAAAGACTATGTGGAAGCTATTATGTTAGCAACTAAGGGTGTTTTATCACCACATCTTTTGTCAATTAAAGACCTAACGTTAATTTTGAAGACCGGACGGAAGAAAATGGGTTATGTTCCCTTGTTAAACGCCCATAAGTTAGAATTTTATTATAGGTTAATATCAGTAAGCGTTGAAAATTACAGGATCATGATTACAATTCTCTTTGATTCTTCTGACTCCTGGCAAGCATACAAAACATCACCATTCGCAACTTTCATGACGAATAACTCAAGTCCAGTAATATCCAGTTTGACAGGACACGTATTAATTTCCCCTGATAAGGAAACATATACGGCCATTAGAGACATATAAATTAACTCATTGTTCAGAAGCAATGAATAATAAATGTTGTACAGCTGACTCCTTTGAATTCCATCATATATCAATGGATTCATTTGAGTTAGGTATAGTGCTAAACGGTTCTCTCTCCCATGAATATGAAGATTGTCTGAAAAAACTTTATCCTTTTGACGATAATAAGTTCAATTACAGATTGAACAACGGGTCGTGGATACGATACAACAAGGCCGGCTTCAATGTATCATGCCCGGAGGGATCCACATCTCTCAGTTTTCACTGCAGGTAACAGTTGCATCGGGACACCCACGAATTACACGGTCCAAGGAATTAACACTATCATCGGGGAACAGCCCTACTTTGCGAATTTCACGTGGACCACTACAATCCCATCCTTACCTCTCCCATACAATGCACGGGTGGCTAAACGGTTGACGAAACTAGCCGAGATGGACCACCCGTCACCGACTTATGCAGGGGGAATCTTCATTTCTACGTGTCGGTCGCATCAATCAGCGCTACGGTGGTGATTCTTATCGCCGTTAACATCTTTGCTTGGCATAGGTTGAAGCAAAAACAGGTGGAGCTCCAGAGGAATGTTTTGCCATGTACAGACAACACCCCTATTGCATTGAAGGCATTTACATTTAGAGCCGTTTGAAATTGGCCATTTCACTTGCCTCGGGGGGTGGGGGGGGTAAAATTGTCTGGAAGTGTGAATTGTGTGAAAAGCGGTCAGTACACTAATAATATGCAGTTGATGCGACTCCAAGACAATGCATTTGTTATTTATATATGAACAGTTAAAAAATATTTTGGGGGGCACCTAATAAAATATTGTAGCTCTATATATTTAAAAGTATCTTTTGGGCACCTAATAAAATATCTAAGCCCTATATATATATATATATATATATATGAAGCCGTGGTGCGTGTACGTACCAGGAATTTTTATCTTTTGCACATTAGTATCAACTTTGATGTAATTATATCTTTACCAAGGTAACAAATATTCTTAATTAGTTACTAATGAACAATAATATCTATTATAATATGTCTGTATCTTTAACAAAGGTAACAACCATTCGTTAACAAGTTCCGAATTCGTACGTACATGTTCAATTTTTTTTTTTTTGGTACCTTATAATCATTTGCTAGCAATATGCCATATATAGCATATATGTATCTGTATTTTCCATGCATTTTTCTTTGTTTATGACTATGTATGTTAAGTATGTATTTTTTTTACATATTACCTTTTTGCACATTTATCCTTAATCATTTCTTTATAGCTATAACTAAAATATATATCCAGTCACACTCCTAGGAAAAATATTGTTTGTAATGTTCAATACTTGAAGGTAGCTGTCCGAGCTAATGTAAGTTATACATTTTTAAACCCATGACCCAAGGGATCATCGGAGAGTTGGGAGAGTGTGACGACAGCCATAACAGGATGTGAAAAAAGACTAAGCTAAAACATTGCATAGGTAAACATTATTTTATGTCTTGTAAACATGTCACAAGCCTCCCGTGAGAAACAGTTGACCTATTGATCCAAACCGGAACCACCTGGCTTCCGGAGATAAGCCTGCATGATCATATTGTCTTTGTATTTGTAATAAACACTGAGCTAACTACTACTACCTTATCGACGTGAGCTTATGTTAAAGTAGTTCTATTCATCTTTTCATACGGAATGGTCATCCGACCAGACCATCCATACTCCAGTGATGGAGCTAACAATAAATTTGTTTAAAGTTAAGTTAACTTTGACTTATTTCAAGAAGTAACCTACAAGTCTAAATAATTCTATATCACATTGAAGAGATATGAGATATAGCCACGATGTGTGCGTATGACATTCTCACACTAACATATATATATATATATAATGTATACATACATATATATATATATATATATACATAAATATATATATATATATATATATGGATCTGTATTTTCATACACTAACATATGTATATATATATATATATAATGTATACATACATACATACACACACATATATATATATATATATATATTTAATGTATACATATATATATATATATATATAGATATATATATATATATATATACATATATATATATATATATATTTATATTTATATATATATAATATATATATATAAATATATATATATATATATATATATAAATATGTATATATATATATATATATATAATGTATACATACATACATATATATATATATATATATATGTATATATATATATATATATATCTATTTATATATACATATATATATATATATATATATGTATATATATATATATATATATGTATATATATATGTATATATATATATATATGTGTGTGTGTGTGTGTGTGTGTGTGATGGGATGAGTACTCGAAATCTAGAATCAAAACGATTCTTTGGAATTCGTATGTTTGCAACTTAACGAGGTGAAAAATGTATTGCTATATTATTACTATTATAGTATCATGACAATGAGGTGAAGATATATTATTATTTTATCATAATTATTATCATTATTATTGTTATTATTTCAAACCTGATTATAAGGTGAAAAAATAATCTTCTGCTGTAGTCCAGGTCAATACTTAATGAATTTATGATGTAACATAAATGAATAAAAACAGAAATAACTATTTCAACAGGTTTGTAGCAAGATTCCTTTTATTTAGAAAAGTACCATACCTGGTATTAGAATAACGTAGGTAGTAGATACTGTTAAGGGAACAGGAAAAAAAATAAATGAGGGTAAATTTGTTAGCAATAGAGAACTATGTAAAAAACACCGGCCTTGACGTCATAATTCTGAGACCCAGGCCTTCTATATTGAGACGGCAGTGCACAAAAACCCTCTCAATTGTTTGTGATTCCTGAGGTACGCATACCCCTTATTTTCGCGTCTTGTTCCCCATAACTTTACATAGTGCACTCATCCCCTCCACTGACATACTGAGGACTTCAGAACCTGTCTAATGAGCCCAAAAATACCTTTTACTCCTTGTGGTTGCTGAGGTGCACATACCCCTTATTTTTGCGTCCTCGCATCCCTACCCCTTATACCTTGGTGTAGTTCACTCATCTCCCCCATTGCCATACACAGGACATCGAGACCTTTTCAACGAGACCAAGAACACCTCATTACTCCTTGTAGTTCCTGAGATGAGCACACCCCTTATTTACGTGGCCCTACCCGTTATAGGGAGGGTTACGCCCATCTCCCCACGACCTATACTTTGCGGAACCTAGAGACCTTTCCAACGAGCCCAAGAACACCTATTAACTCCTTGTGGTTGCTGAGAAACTTTACTTTAAAAAAGTCTATGGTTTATGGTTTATGGTTCATGGTTTATTGTTTTTTTTTTTTTTTTTTTTTTTTTTTTTTTTTTTTTTTTTTTTTTTTTTTAATATAGGATCTTACAGTAAGACCCTGGGAGAGAAGAAGAGATTGGACCCCTGGATAATAATAAAACTAGGTTGATTATGGGAATATCACTGCTTGAAAGATATGAAAATAATGAAATAAGAAGAATGGTAGGTTAGTGAAGATTACAAAGGTGATGAAGCTGTCACAACTGAGATGAAGTGGGCACTGTTGAGGATGAATGGTGTGGAGGGAATGCAGAGGGCTCAGGAGGATCCTAATAGAGGGAGAGGATCGAGAGGGAGGCAGAGAATTAGACGGCGAGATAAGGTGAAGCCTTTTTTTGAAGGGAAGATGTTTAATGGAAGATGATGCCTTTGGTAGGAAGCATTGGAGAGGGGACATCAGGTAACCGATCCCTACATTAAGTGGTCGGTTGCCTTATGTCACAAAGAAAAAGTAACTGAGGTCTCTTCATAGGATACAGATGGGACTTTAGATGTCTCCCTTTTGGATGGAAACTTTTATAATGTTCAGGTTTCAGTTCTGATTTCATATGAAGCGTTGCTCGTCAAAATGTTAGCCAAAAAAGCCTAAACTCCATCTTGGCGTTGTACCATGACTGTAACATCTTTACTAAAATGCTTGCAAGTCGAAGAAAAACTTGACACGTTTCCCCTACGATTTCAAGGCCAGCACGCCACTTATATATTGGCCAGAAGGGCTAAATCTTATCATCATTGAAGCCTCACTGTAAGTCAGGTGAGGAAACAAACGAAGGATCAAGGATATACCATAGGCCCTGCTGCTTCTGCCAGACACTCAACTCCAAAGCATTTGGGCTTTGGCATACAGAAGAGCAGGCAACCAATACAAAATCACTAGAAGAGGATAGTAAAATAAGAGAACTGTGAAGGGGTAGTGGAATGAATGGCACTAGTTAAAATCACGAGTGTTAGTGATAAATTATCATATGTATATATATATATATATATATATACATATATATATATATATATATATATAAATAAATATATATATATATATATATATATGTATATATATATATATATATATATACATATATATATATATATATATATATTTATTTATTTATTTATTTATATATATATATATATATATATACACACACATATATATATATATATATATATATTTCTAGGATAAGAAAATTCGGTTTTTCATTTATTCATTCACGCATTCAAGAGAGAGAGAGAGAGAGGAGAGAGAGAGAGAGAGAGAGAGCGACTTTGGTGAATCATGAAGTATAGAATTACAAGATATAACGTTTGGTTTTTGCATTAGATATATTATTGTTAACTTGGTATACATAATTCTCCGATGAAAATCGTTGAATAAAAGAAAAACTATTTCTTTCTCAAGATTGCACAGAAAAAAAATAGTTCGCCATAATTTGATAACGAACTAATTATTTCTAAAAAATGTAGTGCTTGCTTTTGATATTCTTTTATCCCCGATCTCTCTCTCTCTCTCTCTCTCTCTCTCTCTCTCTATATATATATATATATATATATATGTATATATATATATATATATATATGTAACTTCTTGGAAATTGTATTCCCGTATTTATATGTATCTTTTACATAAATTATATTTTTATTTTTCTTTGATTGTATTCTCGTTCCCTTAGCTCTCATATTAGGCACTGCGTCATGTATTGCAATATCCGGGGCAAGTTATAATTTCAAGACATTTTCACTAAGTAACTTTGTTTTTAATAAAAAATATTTGACATATTTTGAAAAGTAAAGAAATGTAAAACATAACAATCTTGTATGATACCAGATTTATTTTGTTCAAAGGTATCACTTTTGATTAATCTTCCGAACGAGATTTTTTGTATAAATTGCACGGTCATTTGAATGAGTATTGTTAAATTATAGGAAACTGGTACCATATATTCTGACAATTATGTTGAATTACTATAATTTCTTATAACATCACCTTAAAAGAATGGGAAAAAAGAGACAATATTAATAACAGTATTTTAAACATAAGCACTGAGATTTACTAAAAAAAAAAAAAAAAAAAAAAAAAAAATGGATGTTAATGGAATTGCAAAGAGTAAGGGATTGTAACTGGTTACCTGATGGAAAACGAGTGGATGAAATATTTAGTAACTTGAAGATAAATCATAATCATTATCAATCAACTATATGTAGAAATCATTTCTTCAGCGGAACAGATCATCCACATTCATACATAATTCCTTTATAAAATAAAGATTTTCAACATAAATATTGTATTTTATATAAATATTCCAAACCCTTACCTTATCTTCTTTACATATATTCATTACCTTTTTAATGTTTTTAAACACCGCAATGATATTCTGCTTGCATCATGGAAAAATTCGATCATTCCTCGACATAATGCAGTAGTCCAGAAGTTCATATCTTTTACAGCTTGGCTGTAACAAAAAGAAAATATTCATCTGCAGGAATTTGGTGTACATATAAGTTTTCAGTTAATTTATTTATATAATCTTAGTTTTACATTATACCTTTATTTTTTGCTTAGGAATGTTTTAAAACACAGCAATGATATTCTCCTTGCATCATGGAAAAATTCGATCATTCCTCGACATAATGCAGTAGTCCAGAAGTTCATATCTTTTACAGCTTGGCTGTAACAAAAAGAAAATATTCATCTGCAGGAATTTGGTGTAAATATAAGTTTTCAGTTAATTTATTTATATAATCTTAGTTTTACATTATACCTTTATTTTTGCTTAGGAATGTTTTAAAACACAGCAATGATATTCTGCTTGCATCATGGAAAAATTCGATCATTCCTCGACATAATGCAGTAGTCCAGAAGTTCATATCTTTTACAGCTTGGCTGTAACAAAAAGAAAATATTCATCTGCAGGAATTTGGTGTAAATATAAGTTTTCAGTTAATTTATTTATATAATCTTAGTTTTACATTATACCTTTATTTTTGCTTAGGAATGTTTTAAAACACAGCAATGATATTCTCCTTGCATCATGGAAAAATTCGATCATTCCTCGACATAATGCAGTAGTCCAGAAGTTCATATCTTTTACAGCTTGGCTGTAACAAAAAGAAAATATTCATCTGCAGGAATTTGGTGTAAATATAAGTTTTCAGTTAATTTATTTATATAATCTTAGTTTTACATTATACCTTTATTTTTGCTTAGGAATGTTTTAAAACACAGCAATGATATTCTCCTTGCATCATGGAAAAATTCGATCATTCCTCGACATAATGCAGTAGTCCAGAAGTTCATATCTTTTACAGCTTGGCTGTAACAAAAAGAAAATATTCATCTGCAGGAATTTGGTGTAAATATAAGTTTTCAGTTAATTTATTTATATAATCTTAGTTTTACATTATACCTTTATTTTTGCTTAGGAATGTTTTAAAACACAGCAATGATATTCTGCTTGCATCATGGAAAAATTCGATCATTCCTCGACATAATGCAGTAGTCCAGAAGTTCATATCTTTTACAGCTTGGCTGTAACAAAAAGAAAATATTCATCTGCAGGAATTTGGTGTAAATATAAGTTTTCAGTTAATTTATTTATATAATCTTAGTTTTACATTATACCTTTATTTTTGCTTAGGAATGTTTTAAAACACAGCAATGATATTCTCCTTGCATCATGGAAAAATTCGATCATTCCTCGACATAATGCAGTAGTCCAGAAGTTCATATCTTTTACAGCTTGGCTGTAACAAAAAGAAAATATTCATCTGCAGGAATTTGGTGTAAATATAAGTTTTCAGTTAATTTATTTATATAATCTTAGTTTTACATTATACCTTTATTTTTGCTTAGGAATGTTTTAAAACACAGCAATGATATTCTCCTTGCATCATGGAAAAATTCGATCATTCCTCGACATAATGCAGTAGTCCAGAAGTTCA
>NC_090741.1:18928804-18938804 GCF_036898095.1 Palaemon carinicauda
GCGCCAGTTAGGTGATACCTTAGAGGCATGGTGAATGCAACTAAACTTTACTAAAGAATAATTGTTTTTATATACAGTGATATTCGAGCAAGAACATCACAGAAATTCAAGCATGAAAAAGCATAAACTAGCATGATAACAGAAGTTGGTCTATAATAGTGCAGGGAAGAGCGAGTGATAGAAAAAATAATCAAAACTGTTATTATTATTATTATTACTATCCAAGCTACAACCCTAGTTGGAAAAGCAAGATGCTATAAGCCCAGGGGCTCCAACAGGGAAAAATAGCCCAGTGAGGAAAGGAAATAAGGAAATAAATAAATGAAGAGAACAAATTAACACTAAATCATCCTAAAATAAGAAACAACGTCAAAACAGACATGTCATATAATAAACTATCAACAACATCAAAAACAAATATGTCATAAATAAACTATAAAAAGACTATGTCCGCGTGGTCAACAAAAAAGCATTTGCTCCAACTTTGAACTTTTGAAGTTCTACTGATTCAACCACCCAATTAGGAAGTTCATTCCACAACTTGGTCACAGATGGAATAAAACTTCTAGAGTACTGCGTAGTATTGAGCCTCGTGATGGAGAAGGCCTGGCTATTAGAATTAACTGCCTGCCTAGTATTACGAACAGGATAGAATTGTCCAGGGAGATCTGAATGTAAAGGATGGTCAGAGTTGTGAAAAATCTTATGCAACATACATAATGAACTAATTGAACGACGGTGCCAGAGATTAATATCTAGATCAGGAATAAGAAATTTAATAGACCGTAAGTTTCTGTCCAACAAATTAAGATGAGAATCAGCAGCTGAAGACCAGACAGGAGAACAATACTCAAAACAAGGTAGATTGAAAGAATTAAAACACTTCTTCAGAATAGATTGATCACCGAAAATCTTGAAAGACTTTCTCATTATGCCTATTTTTTGTGAAATTGAAGAAGACACAGACCTTATATGTTTCTCAAAAGTAAATTTACTGTCGAGAATCACACCTAAAATTTTGAAAGAGTCATACATATTTAAAGAAACATTATCAATACTGAGATCCGGATGTTGAGGAACCACCGTCCTTGACCTACTTACAATCATACTTTGAGTTTTGTTAGGATTCAACTTCATACCCCATAATTTGCACCATGCACTAATTCTAGCTAAATCTCTATTAAGGGATTCACCAACCCTAGATCTACATTCAGGGAATGGAATTGATGCAAAGAGAGTAGCATCATCTGCATATGCAAAAAGCTTGTTTTCTAGGCCAAACCACATGTCATGTGTATATAGTATGAAAAGTAATGGGCCAAGAACACTACCCTGTGGAACACCAGATATCACATTCCTATAATCACTATGGTGCCCATCAACAACAACTCTTTGAGATCTATTACTTAAAAAATCAGTAATAATGCTAAGAAACGACCCACCCACTCCCAACTGTTTCAGTTTGAAAACAAGGGCCTCATGATTAACACGGTCAAAGGCAGCACTAAAATCAAGGCCAATCATACGAACTTCCCGACCACAATCAAGGGATTTCTGTACAGCATTGGAGATTGTAAGAAGGGCATCACATGCTCCAAGGCCTTTACGAAAACCAAATTGCAAACTAGGGAGTAGATGAATACCTTCAACAAACCTATTAAGACGTTTTGCCAGAAGACGTTCAAAAACTTTAGATAATATGGGAGTTATGGAAAAGTGTAAAAGTGTATATGAAACACGTGGGGTACATGGCTCCCCTCTAAAAATGACATACAAGTTAAATAGAGTGCCCTGCTCTAGAGAGGCCTAAATAGGTGGGTTATCTGGCAGGATGTATGCAAGTTTTAGGTAGTCATTAGAACCCAAGTCTTCATTGCTACGGATATTGATGCAGAAAGTCTTCGGCGTACGACGGATCATGAGGAAAGGGCCTGTGTAAAGGGGGTTAGTGGTGGCTTGCTAGTCTCGATGCGTAAGAAAACATGCGTTGCTGAAGGCAGATCTGTCGGTACGTGTTGCTTAGCTGGGAGCTTGTAAGTCTGGCGGCATGGAGTAACTTTTCCCACAACATGAAATAGGCACTGGAGATTGTCAGAGGAGATTGCAGACGGAAAAAATTCTGCAGGTAAGGCCAACGAGTTGCCATATACTATTTCAGCTGCTGAGACATCCAAAGTGTCTTTAAGGGTGGTCCTTAGTCCCAGGAGGACCCAGGGAAGCTGGGCAAACAAGTTGGAATCCTTGCTGTGGGACATTAAATCTGCTTTCAGGGGACGATGAAAACATTCACTCATTCTGTTGGCTGCAGGGTTGTAGGTGGTTGTCTGATGTAGGATGATTCCCAGGAGGTTTGCTAATGATGATTTCCACAATTGGAAGGTAAAAGTGGTCGCCTGTCAGGAGTAATATCCATCAGGGATACCAAATCTCTATCTATCCTGAGAGTAAGGCAGATGTACAAGAGGCAGACGTTGCAGTTCCATGAGAATGGCTTCAGTCCAATAAACGGAGCGGTCGATAACGGTAAACAGGTAACGATGTCATTGTGATGTGAGTAGCGGCCCAACTACGTCAACAGGGATGTTGGCAAACTGACGGTGAGGTTCAGGAAAAGAGCCCACTCAGGAATCGGTGTGTCGATGTACATTTGAAATTTGACATAAAGTACAGGTGCAGAGACAATCCATCAGTAGCTGTGCAGTAGATCAGCGCAAAGGATGTAAAAGGCCATGAATAAAGTCAAACACCTGTCAGCGCAAGGGAGCAGGTACCCAAGGTCTAGGTCTACTAGAACTCATGTCACAGGGTGTCATTGAAGTCCTTGAGGGGGATGTCTTCCCAATAAAGTTATGTGTAATTGTATTCAGCCATGTCACAGAGGTGTCGCCCTTGACGGGCGGACCAATCGTCAGACTGTTGAGTAAAGGCTTGCATCAGAGGCGTATGGTCCACGCGGATGATGAACCAGGAAATGGCTGAAGTGCACCGCCAGTAATTTGCGATTGAAGGTAGAGTAGCCTGCTTCCACCTTGGACAGTTTTCTACTGAAGAAGGCCAATGGGCCGGACAAGTGGTTGACCACCTGCTAGAGTACTGCACCAATAGCAATGTTGCTGCCAATCGTGAAGGGAAGGAGAGACGCTTGTTGCATAGGAAAAGTAAGAACAACAGAGTTTGATAGAGCATTCTTTGTGTTGTAGAAAGCCGCTTCTTAAAGGGGATCACACTTTAGGTCTTTCGTCTTGCCCTTGAGGGAGGTGTAGAAGGGGCAAGAGTGGCGGTTATGGTTGACAGAAAACGGTGGTAATAGTTGATCATAACCAAGAATTCTTACATTGCTTGGATGGTCGAGGGCATGGGGAAGTTTTGAACATCTGCTACCTTCATAGGTTGGGTATGGACTTCAGGAGTAATGCAGTGTTCTAAGAACAATACTTTGTTTGCACCAAAGGTACACTTGTCATACCAGACTACAAGGTCGTTATATTGTAGGTGGTCGAGGATGATGAGTAGGTGACGGAGATGTTCCTGTTTGGAGGAAGAGAACATAAGTATGTCGTCCACGTAACACACACAGAAGGGGAGGTCCCCTATGATGCCATTCATGAAGTGTTGAAAAGAAGCCCCAACATTACGGAGGTCAAATAGGAGTAATTGAAGGTTTATATACCAAAGGGGGTGATGGCAGTCTTGGGGATCTTTTTGGGGTTCATGGGTATCTGATAATACCCCTTCATGAGATCTGGTGTGGAGGAAACCTTCATTTTATGCACGAAGGAGGTCACGTCGGTGATCTTTGGTAGGGAGTAGTGATCAGGTAGTGTCTGCATGTTCAGGCACCTGTAATCCCCACATGGATGCAGAGAGCCATCTTTCTTCAAGACGATCTGTAAGGGTGACGACCAGGGGCTTCAGGCCTTTTGGCAAAGTCTCCTTTCTCCCATTTTTGGCGAACATTTGTTTATCAGCTGCCAAATAATCAGGTACCAGACGCCTTAATCTGGCTATCACTGTAGGCCCCGTCTTCATGATATGGTGATAAACAGCGTGTTTTCTGGGAACTGTGGGCATTTGACGAAGTTCTGGACGGAAAACTTTAGGGCAAGATGTGAGAAGATGGTCGTAAGCATCCGTGGATGCAATGATGTGCAGAGTGAGGTTGTAGCGGGTAGATTAGAGAGTTGTTGAGGAATATGAATCCATTGTTGGTGAACTACATCAACTATGATGTGGAAATGTGAAAGGAAATCTGCACTGAGGATTGGCAATGTAACGTCAGGCATGAGAAACTTCCAAATATATTTGGTACTTCCAAATGTTAATCTGAGTGTTTCATATCTATCACAGGGTATCGCAGATACATTCGCAGATACCAGGCGGATGTTGGCAGACTTAGACAGACTACGTCGTGTCTTGAACAGTGGCCTTGGCAGAAGAGAAATGGCAGGCAATCCTGTCTACCAAAAATTGCATGACCGTAACTGCATCATGTAAAGAGAAAGGATTTTTAACAGGGAAGGCCACCATCGCAAGTGATGACCTACTTATACGTTTTTTGGCCACTGACAACCTTTTGCCCATTTCTTTGCAGCAACCCCAAATCTGGAGTGGCAGTAGCATAACTTCGGCCGGTGGGTGTCAGTAAGTGGCAGGAGAGGTCGTTGGTTGCAGCGTAAGCAAGGTGGGGTATATGTGAGTTGTGGGCAGCTTTGTCGCCGTTAAGGCCCTTTATAGGGTGGGTGTCTGTGTTCTACCAAATTCACCTCACCTTTGGTTGATGTTGTATAGATTCCCACTTCGTGAGGTGGAGAGGCATTGGTGGAGGTGGTGAAGTGGCCGGCAATAAGCGAGTCGACTTTGGTCATAAGGTCCTTCATGGGCAAAATATCGATATTGGGGATAGCAGCAGGTACAGGTTTTGTTAGGCACCGTACCCAAAGGGCATGAAGGATGATCACCTCATGAGAAGAGCCCTCTGCAGCTGGTTGCAGGCGACTGATACTGATCATTTCCTTGAGGGCAAGCGAAGCCTTTTGATCCCCAAAGGTTGTTGAGAGAACTGATAAAAATTTGGTTATGTAGGCGTATGCCGATGGCGACTACTGCTCTCGAAGTTTTCTTTTAAGGTGTTGTACGCTATTGGGGTGTCCCCTTGCTGGGAAATCCAATCAGAGATTATCAGAAGAACATCCTCGGGGATCGTGAGAGAACATAACCCGCATTAGTACTTGCATGAGTTACGCCAATGATGCGAATCTGGACTTCAGCACGCCGGAACCAGGCAAACGCTTCACCACTTGCACGGGGTGGCAGTTTCATTTAGGTGGCATGCGGAAGAGGTAGGTTCAATGGGGACATCTTCATCCAGTAGGGCAAAGCAGTGAGGGGAAAGGCAGGAAGGAGCGAACGCTCCGCTGGTCCCTAACTCGTGGAGATGCCAGTTAGGTAATAACTGAGAGGCAAGGTGAATACAAGTGTACAGATGAAATTTACTAAACAATTATCAAGTTTATATACAGCGATGTGTGAGCAAGAACGTCACAAAAATTCAAACATGAAAAAGTATGCACTACCATGATAACACAAGTTGGTCTATAACAATGAAGTGAAGAGCGAGTGTTAACATAAAAAATCAAAACTGTGACAGTGTACAAGCATGTATGAAACATATGCAGTGCAGAGCATAAGCTACTTATAACTCAAGGAGCTATGGAAAGAATAAGGATAGGAAGAACACTCAGAGACAGAAAAACAGCAACTTGAATAAGAGCAAAAACTAAATTTGAGGAAATTCTTACATTTAAGAATACAATATGAATATGCACAGGACATATGATTGGAATGACAGACAATAGATGGATATGAATAAGTGTTTGGGTCCCTAGAGATTGTAAAAGAGGCAGGGAAAGGAAGAAAAGAAAATTAATTGACGAACTAGGAAAGATTGCAGGCGTGGACTGGTATAGAAAGACCTTGAATTAATGCAAGTGGAAGGACATGTCTGAGGCCTTTGTTCTGCAGTGAAATAGAAATGTCTGATAATATATATATATATATATATATATATATATATATATATATATATATATATATATATATATATATATATATATATATATATATGATAAATTTTGTACATATTAGACGTGTTTTTCATTTCCAAATAAGCTATATATATTTCATACATTAATGTTTGGATTCTCCCACTGACCTCAGGATCAGATCCCCAGGTGAAATCACACAACGACAATAGATTCTACCCAGCCGGGAATCGAACCTTGGTCCAGGAAACTTGTATGAACAGTGGTATGTCACTGTTCATACAAGTTTCTTGGACCAGGGTTCGATTCCCGGCTGGTTAGAAGCTTTCGTATTTGTGTAATTTCGCCAGGGTCTCTGATCCCGAGGTCGGTAAGAGAATCCAGACATTAATGTATCAAAAATATATTGCTTATTTGGATATATATATATATATATATATATATATATATATATATATATATATATATATATATATATATATATATATATATTCTTACGAAGCTGGTCTAGTGTAGAGTAAATATTTTATTCATGTATCTTATTTGTATATTTGAGAAGTATATAGCCAGCTCATAAGGTGAGTTGCTCTCTTGTAGGTTTAACTATTTGTATGTAAATTATGTAAGACTTTCGTTGTCCATATCATTGTATTTTTCATTCAGGTTAGTATATGTAAAGTTACGTTATTTTCAGGAATTAACTTTTTATTTCAAATATTTTCTTACAAAGTCTTATGTAACGTGTGTAAGTATGTTGTACAAACCATACAAGTTTTGAAAACGAGGGCTTATGTGATTTTATTTTATGTTTTCATGAGGTATTGCATCATGCTATATTTCCACGTGGTAGGAATGTTCTCGAAAACCCCAAAGATAGTTATATCTTTTTTTAATGTTTCGAGGAGGTAGGTGTGTGGAGTTACCTGGGAGAGGGTTGCTTGCAAGCGAGGTTAGATCTCCTGTTCGACAGACTTAGTTGGTAACTTTAGCGCTGCTAGAGCCTGACCCCCAGCTATGAGAATAATATATTTACAATAATCTAAAAGTTTTAAGTCAATAGATATGTGCCCCTGAGAAATCATAAGGAGCAAAAGATGTCCAGCTTATCCCTTTGTAAGAGCCAAAGTTCACCTCTCTTGCAAGTGCCTCCTCGAGTGTGTGTCCTCTCCAAAGTGAATAAGTTTTATCCAACATATATGATGTGTAGTGAGCTCAAACGTTGGTAAAGCAATTGAATAATATTTCAAGTGTAATGTATTAATAGGATTATGTGTGTAATATAAATGTTTGAAATTTTTCCTGTGAGTTTAGGTTAAAACAGTGAAATATATTTATTGAGCGTATCTGCTCGATTACCTCGTGAGTCAAAACATGTTATTGTATTAATTACGTTTATGTAAGTTTCTTATAGTATTTACTCTTTAGAGTGTTAAGGTGTTAACTGTTTTCATTAATTATCAAGATTAGATATTTGTGTAAAATTTAATTTCGAGTGAAACAAGTATTACATAATTTTCAGTGTAATATTTTCTTGTCATAGTCTGAGGTTTTGTTCAGATTTAATATTTCACACAATTCATTTTGGTAATAATTTTTTGGTATTAATGTAAATTTTTATAGAATATATTTATATTTGTAAAGTATGTATCATATCGATTACCAGTATTTCTTACAGAGCTCTCTTGTAATCTCCAAGAATCGAAGGATGAGGTGGTTTTAAATAGTTCCAGTAATTAATAACTCAGTTTTGTTTCGAGTGTACTTAAGAGACCTTTGGATATTCAGTGTTTTTATGTATGACCGTCTGGGAATCGCATAATTTCTCAAAACTTGTGTATTAATCAGTTGTAACAGATTTATGTAGAAACAAAAAGGCGAATTTTGAACTCGGTATGTTATGTAATTTGCCAGACGAATATATATATATATATATATATATATATATATATATATATATATATATATATATATATATATATATATATATATATATATATATATATATATATATATATATATACCTAGCCTACAGAAGGTATACTAATTTCCTGTTACCTATCTAATCCAACCCTTCTCCACCATCCCCAACCATTATATGCATTACAAATTTCATGAGAAGGATAAACAACAAAGGTGATAACACAATCCATTGGAGTACTCCACTGTTCACTGGTAATTCATTTGATAGGACTCCATTAATAGTAACTTTGCACTTGCTATGCTCATGAACAGACTTAATCCAATTTACATTTTTTAAGAGGAACTTCATGATACAGTAGGAAGTAGGTTAGAGAGGGCATTAACCACCCGCTGAGATACTATCGCTAGAGAGTTATGGGGTCCTTTGACTGGCAAAACATTACTACATTGGATCTTTCTCTCTGGTCACAGTTCATTTTCCTTTTGCCCACACATACACCGAATAGTCTGGACTATTTTTTTTACATATTCTCCTCTCTCCTCATACACCGGGCAACACTAAGATTACCAAACAGTTCTTCTCTCAAGGGGTTAGCTACTGTATTATAATTGTTCAGTGGCCATTTCAGCTATGGTAAGCAGGTCTTCTAGGAGAAGGACAATCCAAAATCCAACCATTGTTCTCTAGTTGTGGGTAGTGCCATAGCCTCTGTACCATGGTCTTCCACTGTCTTGGGTTAGAGTTCTTTTGCTTGAGGGTACACTTATACACACTTTCATTTATTATTTATCTTTCTCGTGTCTTGTTAAAGTTTTTAAAGTTTATAAAGGAACTATTTATTTTATTGTTACTGTTCTTAAAATATTTTATTTTTCCGTATTTCCTTTCCTCACTGGGCTATTTTCCTTGTTCGAACCCTTGGGCTTACAGCATCCTGCTCTTCCAACTAGGGTTGTAGGTTATCAGGTAATAATAATAATAATAATAATAATAATAATAATAATAATAATAATAATAATAATAATAATAATAATAATACGCAGGACTCTCCCAAAAATTTGGCCTGAGCATACTATCAAAGGAATTTTCATAGACCATAAATGCCATCAAAAGTGGATTTCTATATTCTACATATTGCTGTACTAAGAAAATTTGGTCTGTGCAACTTCTACCTATTGTAAATCCTGCTTGTTCATCTCTCAGCTTTTCATCAATCTTTCTCTCAAGTCTCTTTAGAACGAGTCTACTCTAAATTTTCATAACAACTGTCTAATGTCTCTGTAATTCTTGGAATCAGTTAGGTCTCCTTTTTTGTCGTTTTCACCAATACTCATTCATAAGGTTTTGCCTCATCACGCCCCATTCTACAAAATAATCTTGTAAATTTTTGTGGGAGTCACTTAACTTTCGGTTAATATCATCTCAACAGTTACTCCATCGTTTCCAGCGGCTTTCAAGCTTTTGAGATTTTTTATGAAAGCTTGAACTTCAAACACACTGAATTCATTCATGGAACATCAAGGTTTTCCTCAACTTCAGGTATATCAATCAAATTATTCCCTTCATATCTCCTATTCATGACCTCACTAAAGTGTTCCATCCAACCTTGGATTTCATCATATGTCGTTATAACAGTTCCATCTCTCTTTTTGAGGGGTATATGCTTATTCTTCTTTACCCCAGTATAAATTTCATTGATAATTCTGTGGGCAATTCTTATCCCAGAGATACTCCCTGAATTCATAGCTTTATCAGTCTCATCTGCTTTCCTGTTTAAATATTCTATCCAGTCATTCCTGGCCTTTCTGTAGACTGCATGATCTATACTGGAATACTTAGCATGCCCTACCTTGTAATTTTCATTACTTTCTCAAAAAAAAAATTAACAATATATTTCTGTCTGGGTATTCTTTTTAGAGTATCACATGTATCATTTGATATCCATGGTTTTCTGCTTGTAACTGAATTCACCCAAAAACTTCCCTTCCAACTGACTGATATATGTTCTCAATATACCACCATTCTACATTAATTGTCT
>NC_090741.1:18953804-18961404 GCF_036898095.1 Palaemon carinicauda
TCACGTTTTGCTAACAGTGTGGTGTAACTTGATATATACAAAAACGAAAATACTGTTACAGTACACTAGCGTGAGTGAAATACGCTTGGTAAATTGCCCCCCCCCCCCCCCCCCCTAAACAATACACACATGTAAAATAGGGTGCCCTGCTCTTCAGAGACGCACTGTAGGCGAGTCATCTTTAAGGAGATAAGAAGATTGGTCGAGCAAGGTAGGCAGTTAAGCATGGTAGATAGAGGAGTACAATGTTTAAGTGATGGAGGTGTTCCTCTTCGGTGAAAGAGATCACAAATATGTCGTCCACATAACATAAACAGAAGGGGAGATCACCTAAGACGACATCCATGAAGCGTTGAAAAGTGGTTCCAGTATTACGAATGGCAAATCATTATTATTACTGTATTATTATTATTATTATTATTATTATTATTATTATTATTATTATTATTATTATTATTATTATTATTATTAGCTACTTCCCTATTTAGTTGCTATAAGCCCAAGGGTTCTAAAAGGAATAATAGCCCACTGAGAAAAGAAATAAAAATATGAATAAGTCATATGAGAAATAATAATCAATTAGAATACAATATTTAAAAAAAAAAGTTACATCATAAAAACAGACATTTCATATATAAACTATAAAAAGACTTATGTCAGCCTGTTCAACATGAAAAAATTTGCTGCAAGTTTGAACTTTTGAAGTTCTACCAATTCAAATACTTGATTAGGTAGATCATATCAGAACTTCGTTATGGCTGAAATAAAACTTCCAGAATAGTAATTGAAGGTATATGTACCAAAGGGGGTGGTGATGGCAGTATAGGGGATGTCTTTAGGGTTCAATGGCACCTGATAATACTACTTCAGCCAGTCAAGCAGGGAGAAAACCTTTACTTTGTGCAAGTTGGAGGTCACGTTAGCAATATCCGGGAGGGGAGGGTGATCCTGTTCTATCAGCATGTTCAGGCACCTCTAATTCCCACACAGATGCAGGGAGACATCTTTCTTTAGAACGATATGTAATAGTGACGACCATGGGTATGAGGCCTTTTGGCAAAGAACCATTTCTTCCATGTCGGTGAACGTTCTTTTAGCGGCTGCTGAACAATCCGATGCCAGATTCCTGAATCTGGTGAACACTGACGGGCCTGTTGTCTTGATGTTGTGATAAATACCGTGTTTTGCAGGAACCATAGGCGTTTGGCGAAGTTCTGGATGGAAGAATGACAGTTATGACTTGAGGAGGTGGGCATAGGTATCTGTGAGTGCGCTGATGTGGAGAGCGAGGTTGGTCGGGGGTCGTGTTGAAGAGGTTTTGACGAGTAAGAGTCTGCGTTGACTAACTGTTGGTAGGCAACATCAACCAGGGGTGAAAATGGGAGAGTAAATTTGCACCAAGGATTGGCAATGCGACGTCATCAATGAGAAACTTCCAATGATATTTGGCGCTTCCAAACGATAATGTATGGGTCTTGAACTTGTGGGTGGGGATTGCAGATCCGTTGGCAGCTACTAGGCGGATATTGGCATTCTTAGACAGACTACGTCAAGTCCTGAAAAGTGACCTTGGTAGATGAGAACGACAAGTTCCCATGTCTACCAAAAATCGCACTCCCATACCTACAACATTTAATCATAAAAGAATAGTGACAGGGGAGGCCATTGCTTGTCATATTTTTTTGGTCATTGATAACCATTCACACATTTCTTCAGGGCAGCTCCGAATCTTGAGTGGTAGTAGGATAATTATATCCTATTGGCGTCTGTAAATGGCTGTAGAGGAAGTTGGTTGGGGTGTTAGTCAGTGGTTCCGGATAAAAGGTTGCGGGCAAGGATGTTACAAAAAAATATAAACAGACTTATTCATGTAAAAGCTGGCTTAAACAGGTTCCGTTAACAGTGAGTGAAAGAGCGAGATATACAAAAATATAAAATATATTTATAGTGTACAAGTATGTGTGAAGTACGTGCAGTACATGATAATTGAATTTCAATGCTAGGAGGACGCCAATCATTAAAGAATATTGTCATTTTTTGAAGCTTGTTAACCGGTTGTTGGTAATTGATTACTAACTAGTTTCACTTTGAAAATCAAGAATATTATCTCTTTTTGTATTACTTGAATGTTTTCATGCTAAATTTAACTTCGACTAATTAATATACAAATATAAATATAAGTATGTATTTTACATTCATATCATATTCAATTCCAGATACAAGAAATACAAGGAATTACATTATATTGGCTATTTCAACTGAACCTTGACTTTGTGGTGATAAGCCCTGCCTTTTATTCTTTTAACTTATGGCCATGCTTTTCCTAAATATTCATTATCAGCTTTATTAACATCACCTCCTACTTCCATCATTTATTAGTATAATTTTGGGATCCCCTAGTAAACCAAATAAATTACATAATGCTGTGTTTATAGAGTGGGATATTTTATTTTTCCAACCCTTTAATATATAGAGTTTAATCTTATTATCCAGAAAGTATAAAACCTATTTACAACTAGAATCTTTGATTTTATTCAAATTGAAAAGTTTATGAATAGATATCAAATATACTTGACCTCTCACACCCAATTATGTTGAAATTATTGGTTTTCACCTGAACCAATATGATATATATGGCATATTTCTTACTACATTAAATGTTTTTTAAATTCCCTTAAGCAAGGAATTTATATGAGCCATTTAAATCGTAGCAAATATTTCCTTTTTTTCTATATATCGAAATCTCTTTATTCATCATCTTTTATCATCGAATGATGCCCAAGTACATTCATTTTTTTATCAAGCAAAAATGCCACTGAACATAATAAAGTAATACATGATCGTTTTTAAATTTTACTGTATCAAGATCTATTTTTACCCTTTAAAATTAAAAGCAAATTTTTTGCTTTTACTTTTTAAATGTTTGTGGTTTCGAAAGATTATTTCATGAAGTGTTTCATCAGTTGGTGAATAATTCATAGTTAATAAAGGATGTATATATATATATATATATATATACATATATATTTATATATATATATATATATATACACATATATATATAAATATATATATATATATATATATATGTATATATATATATATATATATATGCACATATATATATATATATATATACATATATTATATGATAAGGATACTGGGTCTTAGCACCCAAAAAATATTTTATATAATTATGGCTTCCTGGTCTGGGCACTGAAAATATATTATACTATGGCTCGTGACTGGGAACCAAACATATAATGTTATATATACTACGACTGGCAAGTTAATCAACCTCTCGAATTCAAAACTGCATTGTTGTTTTTACATTAAAACTGTTACACTTTAAAACAATAATTCACGAATTCTGATACAGTTTAATAACTCCAGACAGCAATATATAAAACACTGAATATCCAAAGTTCTCTTAAGTACACTCAAAACTGAACTGGGTAATTACTCTCAAGTATTATTAAGACGTATGTAGAACTTACTGTGGTTCTTAACAGGATACCAGCAGAATCTGGTTCCAAATAATGATGATTGGAAAAATACACTCTTTATAAAAATAAACATATTCCATATAAATTACGACACTTTGAAAGAATTTACACAATAACAAAATAATTCACACGGAAATTTAAGTCTGAACAAAACTTAGATTGAGAGAAAAATTTTATGATTTGAAAATTGTATATGAACTTAACTTGGACTAATATATGTGCATAAACCTCAGACTAAGAAAAGAAATATTACCAAAAAAAATATACAAACGCTTGAAATAAAGCTGAATAATACAATGTTGAAGTTTGATACTTATTGAAAATAGATAATCAGATCAGGTTACAAAATCTATTTTTCCTATAGGATTGTTTACAAAACTTTACAATGAATTCAAAACCACCACTTCGTCTTATGTATCTTTTCGACACACGATTTGCTTTGGGACACAGAGACATTTAGGAAAGGACACACTATTCGTACTGAATACTTTTAAAAACAATGCACTGTGTTACATGCGAAAGTGAGAGAGGGAGAGGGGAAGAGGGCTGTCTTCAGGCTGCAATATCTATCTCTATCCGAGCTGTAACCTGGGTGTCCCCTTTTATATGAAACCTAACAACTATTTCTAGAAGTTTCCAGTGGATTTGGGAAGTGTGGGAACTTTGCCTAAGGGCGTTGGAGGTTCAAAGTAGATAAAAATGTCAAGAGGCGAATCAGGGGGTTTGAGGCAGCTCTCAGATGCACACAAGCCCAGCCGCATGACGACTCTCTCAGCTAGCTCCATCCACCCTTTGTCCCTGAAATAAAAAAAGATAACATCCTATCATCAGGATCTTCGCAAAATTTCTAAAGCATATGTTAGTGAACATTCTCTCTAAAACATGACACAATACATCATAAAATATAAAGAAACATTACCTAAGCCCTTGTTCATATCTCGCACGAATCCCACAACACTCAAATAGAATACGTAAGACTTCATATGAAGCATACGGAAGGTAAAAGTTAATTCTTAAAAATTAACGTAAATTTATATATAGTGACTTGCATGAATACAATGAAATTCACGACGAAAGTCTTTCGTAATTTACATAAAATACTTATATCTACATGATAGGGATTAATTTTACTGGCTGGGTATCATCTCTTCTATGCACAAATGAAATATGAATATAATTATGAATAAACTATTGTATTTACTCTACACTAGACCAGCTTTGTAAGAACATATATATATATATATATATATATATATGTATCACAGAACTAGTCAGGACTTAATCGTATATTTCGTATTTTCATTTTCCCTGTGGTTCTTCTGCATCTGAGCATTACGTTTTCCTGTGATTTTTAGGCATATATATATATATATATATATATATAAATATATACATATATATATATATATATATATGGATAAATATCAACACATCTTGTTCAAATAGAAATTAATTTCTACCTCATACTTGGGATCGAACGCTAGCCCCTTCTAATGAAAGGCCAGGTCGAAACCAACCATGCCACGAGAGGCCATAAAAGGAAATCAAAACCTGATGTTGTGTTGATATTTATCCATATGACTCATTAGGGGTAATTTGAATGAACTACTACCAATTGTGTCACGTGGTTGGCCTGGGAAATCGGGTAAAACTCGCTGGTAAGAGACTGATGTCTTGCCAGGTAAATCCTCGGACAGCTAGTTAGTGTCAGGTCTCGATTTCCTTTTATGGCCTCTCGTGGCATGGTTGGTTTCGACCTGGCCTTTCATTAGAAGGGACTAGCGTTCGATCCCAAGTATGAGGTAGAAATTTATTTCTATTTGAACACGATGTTGTGTTGATATTTATCCATATTGACTCATTAGGGGTAATTTGAATGAACTACTACCAATTGTGTCACGTGGTGGGCCGGGGAAATCGGGTAAAACTCGCTGGTAAGAGACTGATATCTCGCCAGGTAAATCCTCGGACAGCTAGTTAGCGTCAGGTTTCGATTTCCTTTTATGGCCTCTCGTGGCATGGTTGGTTTCGACCTGGCCTTTCATTAGAAGGGGCTAGCGTTCGATCCCAAGTATGAGGTAGAAATTTATTTCTATTTGAACACGATGTTGTGTTGATATTTATCCATATTGACTCATTAGGAGTAATTTGAATGAACTACTACCAATTGTGTCACGTGGTGGGCCGGGTAAATCGGGTGAAACTCGCTGGTAAGACACTGATGTCTCGCCAGGTATATCCTCGGACAGCTAGTTAGCGTCAGGTTTCGATTTCCTTGTATGGCCTCTCGTGGCATGGTTGGTTTCGACCTAGCCTTTCATTAGAAGGGGCTAGCGTTCGATCCCAAGTATGAGGTATATATATATATATATATATATATATTATATGATAAGGATACTGGGTCTTAGCACCCAAAAAATATTTTATATAATTATGGCTTCCTGGTCTGGGCACTGAAAATATATTATACTATGGCTCGTGACTGGGAACCAAACATATAATGTTATATATACTACGACTGGCAAGTTAATCAACATCTCGAATTCAAAACTGCATTGTTGTTTTTACATTAAAACTGTTACACTTTAAAACAATAATTCACGAATTCTGATAGAGTTTAATAACTCCCAGACAGCAATATATAAAACACTGAATATCCAAAGTTCTCTTAAGTACACTCAAAACTGAACTGGGTAATTACTCTCAAGTATTATTAAGACGTATGTAGAACTTACTGTGGTTCTTAACAGGATACCAGCAGAATCTGGTTCCAAATAATAATGATTGGAAAAATACACTCTTTATAAAAATAAACATATTCCATATAAATTACGACACTTTGAAAGAATTTACACAATAACAAAATAATTCACACGAAAATTTAAGTCTGACCAAAACTTAGATTGAGAGAAAAATTTTATGATTTGAAAATTGTATATGAACTTAACTTGGACTAATATATGTGCATAAACCTCAGACTAAGAAAAGAAATATTACCAAAAAAAATATACAAACGCTTGAAATAAAGCTGAATAATACAATGTTGAAGTTTGATACTTATTGAAAATAGATAATCAGATCAGGTTACAAAATCTATTTTTCCTATAGGATTGTTTACAAAACTTTACAATGAATTCAAAACCACCACTTCGTCTTATGTATCTTTTCGACACACGATTTGCTTTGGGACACAGAGACATTTAGGAAAGGACACACTATTCGTACTGAATACTTTTAAAAACAATGCACTGTGTTACATGCGAAAGTGAGAGAGGGAGAGGGGAAGAGGGCTGTCTTCAGGCTGCAATATCTATCTCTATCCGAGCTGTAACCTGGGTGTCCCCTTTTATATGAAACCTAACAACTATTTCTAGAAGTTTCCAGTGGATTTGGGAAGTGTGGGAACTTTGCCTAAGGGCGTTGGAGGTTCAAAGTAGATAAAAATGTCAAGAGGCGAATCAGGGGGTTTGAGGCAGCTCTCAGATGCACACAAGCCCAGCCGCATGACGACTCTCTCAGCTAGCTCCATCCACCCTTTGTCCCTGAAATAAAAAAAGATAACATCCTATCATCAGGATCTTCGCAAAATTTCTAAAGCATATGTTAGTGAACATTCTCTCTAAAACATGACACAATACATCATAAAATATAAAGAAACATTACCTAAGCCCTTGTTCATATCTCGCACGAATCCCACAACACTCAAATAGAATACGTAAGACTTCATATGAAGCATACGGAAGGTAAAAGTTAATTCTTAAAAAATAACGTAAATTTATATATAGTGACTTGCATGAATACAATGAAATTCACGACGAAAGTCTTTCGTAATTTACATAAAATACTTATATCTACATGATAGGGATTAATTTTACTGGCTGGGTATCATCTCTTCTATGCACAAATGAAATATGAATATAATTATGAATAAACTATTGTATTTACTCTACACTAGACCAGCTTTGTAAGAATATATATATATATATATATATATATATATGTATATATATGTATCACAAAACTAGTCAGGACTTAATCGTATATTTCGTATTTTCATTTTCCCTGTGGTTCTTCTGCATCTGAGCATCACGCTT
>NC_090741.1:18961904-18969404 GCF_036898095.1 Palaemon carinicauda
GTCAGGTTTCGATTTCCTTTATGGCCTCTCGTGGCATGGTTGGTTTCGACCTGGCCTTTCATTAGAAGGGGCTAGCGTTCGATCCCAAGTATGAGGTAGAAATTTATTTCTATTTGAACACGATGTTGTGTTGATATTTATCCATATTGACTCATTAGGAGTAATTTGAATGAACTACTACCAATTGTGTCACGTGGTGGGCCGGGTAAATCGGGTGAAACTCGCTGGTAAGACACTGATGTCTCGCCAGGTAAATCCTCGGACAGCTAGTTAGCGTCAGGTTTCGATTTCCTTTTATGGCCTCTCGTGGCATGGTTGGTTTCGACCTAGCCTTTCATTAGAAGGGGCTAGCGTTCGATCCCATGTATGAGGTAGATATATATATATATATATATATATATACATATATTATATGATAAGGATACTGGGTCTTAGCACCCAAAAAATATTTTATATAATTATGGCTTCCTGGTCTGGGCACTGAAAATATATTATACTATGGCTCGTGACTGGGAACCAAACATATAATGTTATATATACTACGACTGGCAAGTTAATCAACCTCTCGAATTCAAAACTGCATTGTTGTTTTTACATTAAAACTGTTACACTTTAAAACAATAATTCACGAATTCTGATACAGTTTAATAACTCCCAGACAGCAATATATAAAACACTGAATATCCAAAGTTCTCTTAAGTACACTCAAAACTGAACTGGGTAATTACTCTCAAGTATTATTAAGACGTATGTAGAACTTACTGTGGTTCTTAACAGGATACCAGCAGAATCTGGTTCCAAATAATGAGGATTGGAAAAATACACTCTTTATAAAATAAACATATTCCATATAAATTACGACACTTTGAAAGAATTTACACAATAACAAAATAATTCACACGGAAATTTTAGTCTGAACAAAACTTAGATTGAGAGAAAAATTTTATGATTTGAAAATTGTATATGAACTTAACTTGGACTAATATATGTGCATAAACCTCAGACTAAGAAAAGAAATATTACCAAAAAAATATACAAACGCTTGAAATAAAGCTGAATAATACAATGTTGAAGTTTGATACTTATTGAAAATAGATAATCAGATCAGGTTACAAAATCTATTTTTCCTACAGGATTGTTACAAAACTTTACAATGAATTCAAAACCACCACTTCGTCTTACGTATCTTTTCGACACACGATTTGCTTTGGGACACAGAGACATTTAGGAAAGGACACACTATTCGTACTGAATACTTTTAAAACAATGCACTGTGTTACATGCGAAAGTGAGAGAGGGAGAGGGGAAGAGGGCTGTCTTCAGGCTGCAATATCTATCTCTATCTGAGCTGTAACCTGGGTGTCCCCTTTTATATGAAACCTAACAACTATTTCTAGAAGTTTCAGTGGATTTGGGAAGTGTGGGAACTTTGCCTAAGGGCGTTGGAGGTTCAAAGTAGATAAAAATGTCAAGAGGCGAATCAGGGGGTTTGAGGCAGCTCTCAGATGCACACAAGCCCAGCCGCATGACGACTCTCTCAGCTAGCTCCATCCACCCTTTGTCCCTGAAATAAAAAAGATAACATCCTATCATCAGGATCTTCGCAAAATTTCTAAAGCATATGTTAGTGAACATTCTCTCTAAAACATGACAAAATACATCATAAAATATAAAGAAACATTACCTAAGCCCTTGTTCATATCTCCCACGAATCCCACAACACTCAAATAGAATACGTAAGACTTCATATGAAGCATACGGAAGGTAAAAGTTAATTCTTAAAAAATAACGTAAATTTATATATAGTGACTTGCATGAATACAATGAAATTCACGACGAAAGTCTTCGTAATTTACATAAAAATACTTATATATACATGATAGGGATTAATTTTACTGGCTGGGTATCATCTCTTCTATGCACAAATGAAATATGAATATAATTATGAATAAACTATTGTATTTACTCTACACTAGACCAGCTTTGTAAGAATATATATATATATATATATATATATGTATCACAAAACTAGTCAGGACTTAATCGTATATTTCGTATTTTCATTTTCCCTGTGGTTCTTCTGCATCTGAGCATCACGTTTTCCTGTGATTTTTAGGCATATGTATATATATTATATATATATATATACATATGGATAAATATCAACACAACATCTTGTTCAAATAGAAATAAATTTCTACCTCATACTTGGGATCGAACGCTAGCCCCTTCTAATGAAAGGCCAGGTCGAAACCAACCATGCCACGAGAGGCCATAAAAGGAAATCAAAACCTGATGTTGTGTTGATATTTATCCATATGACTCATTAGGGGTAATTTGAATGAACTACTACCAATCGTGTCACGTGGTTGGCCGGGGAAATCGGGTAAAAACTCGCTGGTAAGAGACTGATGTCTCGCCAGGTAAATCCTCGGACAGCTAGTTAGCGTCAGGTTTCGATTTCCTTTTATGGCCTCTCGTGGCATGGTTGGTTTCGACCTGGCCTTTCATTAGAAGGGGCTAGCGTTCGATCCCAAGTATGAGGTAGAAATTTATTTCTATTTGAACACGATGTTGTGTTGATATTTATCCATATTGACTCATTAGGGGTAATTTGAATGAACTACTACCAATTGTGTCACGTGGTGGGCCGGGGAAATTGGGGTAAAACTCGCTGGTAAGAGACGGATGTCTCGCTAGGTAAATTCTCGGACAGCTAATTAGCGTCAGGTTTCGATTTCCTTTTATGGCCTCTCGTGGTATGGTTGGTTTCGACCTGGCCTTTCATTAGAAGGGGCTAGCGTTCGATCCCTAGTATGAGGTAGAAATTTATTTCTATTTGAACACGATGTTGTGTTGATATTTATCCATATTGACTCATTAGGGGTAATTTGAATGAACGACTACCAATTGTGTCACGTGGTGGCCGGGGAAATCGGGTAAAACTCGCTGGTAAGAGACTGATATCTCGCCAGGTAAATCCTCGGACAGCTAGTTAGCGTCAGGTTTCGATTTCCTTTTATGGCCTCTCGTGGCATGGTTGGTTTCGACCTGGCCTTTCATTAGAAGGGGCTAGCGTTCGATCCCATGTATGAGGTAGAAATTTATTTCTATTTGAACACGATGTTGTGTTGATATTTATCCATATTGACTCATTAGGAGTAATTTGAATGAACTACCACCAATTGTGTCACGTGGTGGGCCGGGTAAATCGGGTGAAACTCGCTGGTAAGACACTGATGTCTCGCCAGGTAAATCCTTGGACAGCTAGTTAGCGTCAGGTTTCGATTTCCTTTTATGGCCTCTCGTGGCATGGTTGGTTCGACCTAGCCTTTCATTAAAAGGGGCTAGCATTCGATCCCAAGTATGAGGTAGATATATATATATATATATATATATATATATACATATATTATATGATAAGGATACTGGGTCTTAGCACCCAAAAAATATTTATATAATTGTGGCTTCCTGGTCTGGGCACTGAAAATATATTATACTATGGCTCGTGACTGGGAACCAAACATATAATGTTATATATACTACGACTGGCAAGTTAATCAACCTCTCGAATTCAAAACTGCATTGTTGTTTTTACATTAAAACTGTTACACTTTAAAACAATAATTCACGAATTCTGATACAGTTTAATAACTCCCAGACAGCAATATATAAAACACTGAATATCCAAAGTTCTCTTAAGTACACTCAAAACTGAACTGGGTAATTACTCTCAAGTATTATCAAGACATATGTAGAACTTACTGTGGTTCTTAACAGGATACCAGCAGAATCTGGTTCCAAATAATGATGATTGGAAAAATACACTCTTTATAAAAATAAACATATTCCATATAAATTACGACACTTTGAAAGAATTTACACAATAACAAAATAATTCACACGGAAATTTAAGTCTGAACAAAACTTAGATTGAGAGAAAAATTTTATGATTTGAAAATTGTATATGAACTTAACTTGGACTAATATATGTGCATAAACCTCAGACTAAGAAAAGAAATATTACCAAAAAAATATACAAACGCTTGAAATAAAGCTGAATAATACAATGTTGAAGTTTGATACTTATTGAAAATAGATAATCAGATCAGGTTACAAAATCTTTTTTTCCTACAGGATTGTTTACAAAACTTTACAATGAATTCAAAACCACCACTTCGTCTTACGTATCTTTTCGACACACGATTTGCTTTGGGACACAGAGACATTTAGGAAAGGACACACTATTCGTACTGAATACTTTTAAAAACAATGCACTGTGTTACATGCGAAAGTGAGAGAGGGAGAGGGGAAGAGGCTGTCTTCAGGCTGTAATATCTATCTCTATCCGAGCTGTAACCTGGGTGTCCCCTTTTATATGAAACCTAACAACTATTTCTAGAAGTTTCCAGTGGATTTGGGAAGTGTGGGAACTTTGGCCTAAGGGCGTTGGAGGTTCAAAGTAGATAAAAATGTCAAGAGGCGAATCAGGGGGTTTGAGGCAGCTCTCAGATGCACACAAGCCCAGCCGCATGACGACTCTCTCAGCTAGCTCCATCCACCCTTTGTCCCTGAAATAAAAAAAGATAACATCCTATCATCAGGATCTTCGCAAAATTTCTAAAGCATATGTTAGTGAACATTCTCTCTAAAACATGACACAATACATCATAAAATATAAAGAAACATTACCTAAGCCCCTTGTTCATATCTCGCACAGAATCCCACAACACTCAAATAGAATACGAAAGACTTCATATGAAGCATACGGAAGGTAAAAGTTAATTCTTAAAAATAACGTAAATTTGTATATAGTGACTTGCATGAATACAATGAAATTCACGACGAAAGTCTTTCGTAATTTACATAAAATACTTATATCTACATGATAGGGATTAATTTTACTGGCTGGGTATCATCTCTTCTATGCACAAATGAAATATGAATATAATTATGAATAAACTATTGTATTTACTCTACACTAGACCAGCTTTGTAAGAATATATATATATATATATATATATATATATGTATCACAAAACTAGTCAGGACTTAATCGTATATTTCGTATTTTCATTTTCCCTGTGGTTCTTCTGCATCTGAGCATCACGTTTTCCTGTGATTTTTAGGCATATGTATATATAAGTATGTATATATATATATATATATATATATACATATGGTTAAATATCAACACATCTTGTTCAAATAGAAATAAATTTCTACCTCATACTTGGGATCGAACGCTAGCCCCTTCTAATGAAAGGCCAGGTCGAAACCAACCATGCCACGAGAGGCCATAAAAGGAAATCAAAACCTGATGTTGTGTTGATATTTATCCATATGACTCATTAGGGGGTAATTTGAATGAACTACTACCAATTGTGTCACGTGGTGGGCCGGGGAAATCGGGTAAAACTCGCTGGTAAGAGACTGATGTCTCGCCAGGTAAATCCTCGGACAGCTAGTTAGCGTCAGGTTTCGATTTCCTTTTATGGCCTCTCGTGGCATGGGTTGGTTTCGACCTGGCCCTTTCATTAGAAGGGGCTAGCGTTCGATCCCAAGTATGAGGTAGAAATTTATTTCTATTTGAACACGATGTTGTGTTGATATTTATCCATATTGACTCATTAGGGGTAATTTGAATGAACTACTACCAATTGTGTCACGTGGGTGGGCCGGGGAAATCGGGTAAAACTCGCTGGTAAGAGACGGATGTCTCGCCAGGTAAATTCTCAGACAGCTAGTTAGCGTCAGGTTTCGATTTCCTTTTATGGCCTCTCGTGGTATGGTTGGTTTCGACCTGGCCTTTCATTAGAAGGGGCTAGCGTTCGATCCCAAGTATGAGGTAGAAATTTATTTCTATTTGTACACGATGTTGTGTAAATATTTATCCATATTGACTCATTAGGGGTAATTTGAATGAACGACTACCAATTGTGTCACGTGGTGGGCCGGGGAAATCGGGTAAAACTCGCTGGTAAGAGACTGATATCTCGCCAGGTAAATCCTCGGACAGCTAGTTAGCGTCAGGTTTCGATTTCCTTTTATGGCCTCTCGTGGCATGGTTGGTTTCGACCTGGCCTTTCATTAGAAGGGGCTAGCGTTCGATCCCAAGTATGAGGTAGAAATTTATTTCTATTTGAACACGATGTTGTGTTGATATTTATCCATATTGACTCATTAGGAGTAATTTGAATGAACTACTACCAATTGTGTCACGTGGTGGGCCGGGTAAATCGGGTGAAACTCGCTGGTAAGACACTGATGTCTCGCCAGGTAAATCCTCGGACAGCTAGTTAGCGTCAGGTTTCGATTTCCTTTTATGGCCTCTCGTGGCATGGTTGGTTTCGACCTAGCCTTTCATTAGAAGGGGGCTAGCGTTCGATCCCAAGTATGAGGTAGAATATATATATATATATATATATATATATTATATGATAAGGATACTGGGTCTTAGCACCCAAAAAATATTTTATATAATTATGGCTTCCTGTCTGGGCACTGAAAATATATTATACTATGGCTCGTGACTGGGAACCAAACATATGTTATATATACTACGACTGGGCAAGTTAATCAACCTCTCGAATTCAAAACTGCATTGTTGTTTTTACATTAAAACTGTTACACTTTAAAACAATAATTCACGAATTCTGATACAGTTTAATAACTCCCAGACAGCAATATATAAAACACTGAATATCCAAAGTTCTCTTAAGTACACTCAAAACTGAACTGGGTAATTACTCTCAAGTATTATTAAGACGTATGTAGAACTTACTGTGGTTCTTAACAGGATACCAGCAGAATCTGGTTCCAAATAATGATGATTGGAAAAATACACTCTTTATAAAAATAAACATATTCCATATAAATTACGACACTTTGAAAGAATTTACACAATAACAAAATAATTCACACGGAAATTTAAGTCTGAACAAAACTTAGATTGAGAGAAAAATTTATGATTTGAAAATTGTATATGAACTTAACTTGGACTAATATATGTGCATAAACCTCAGACTAAGAAAAGAAATATTACCAAAAAAAAATATACAAACGCTTGAAATAAAGCTGAATAATACAATGTTGAAGTTTGATACTTATTGAAAATAGATAATCAGATCAGGTTACAAAATCTATTTTTCCTACTGGATTGTTTACAAAACTTTACAATGAATTCAAAACCACCACTTCGTCTTACGTATCTTTTCGACACACGATTTGCTTTGGGACACAGAGACATTTAGGAAAGGACACACTATTCGTACTGAATACTTTTAAAAACAATGCACTGTGTTACATGCGAAAGTGAGAGAGGAGAGGGGAAGAGGGCTGTCTTCAGGCTGCAATATCTATCTCTATCCGAGCTGTAACCTGGGTGTCCCCTTTTATATGAAACCTAACAACTATTTCTAGAAGTTTCCAGTGGATTTGGGAAGTGTGGGAACTTTGCCTAAGGGCGTTGGAGGTTCAAAGTAGATAAAAATGTCAAGA
>NC_090741.1:18974404-18979404 GCF_036898095.1 Palaemon carinicauda
GTTTATTTATATTGACTATACAAGACTGAGAATTTAAACAGAAACTAAAGATTTGTGTTATAAGTCTAGTGTTCTTGACTCTTTGTGTTCTATAAACATATTTAATTATAACTCTCCAATCAATCGAAGATTTTTAATATGAAAAATATATTTCTATATTTAGCTCATTTCCAAATGTTAATATTCAATTTATTTGAATTTTTTACTCCTTTTCTATATACAGCTTCATGGGCGAAATGAAAAATAAGTTTTTTACCTTCATAATCTTTTAACTATCTATCTATCCCTCTGGGTGATAAAAAGGGAAACAATATTCAGCAAGGTCTCCAACGCTTATGCTTTATAGTGAGAGGAAAATTCATACAATAAAAGACTGATTAAACTTTCCTTCAGCGTGAAAGGTAAAACAATAGTATCAATTACTACCTAAGAGTATTTCGCTGCCAAGAAAGTATCCATAAAACAATATCTTTGTCTAATAAAAGAATAACGCCTCGTAAACAGTCATTGTTTTCAGAAGTGAAAATATATCATGAACAAATCAGTCTCTCCCCACCTTCTCTCTCTCTCTCTCTCTCTCTCTCTCTCTCTCTCTCTCTCTCTCTGCTGTTCAGCGAAAAGCAGATAATGATGCAATTTATGTTCACCCAAGAAGATAATATAGTTCGTATATAATACAGTCATTAATATAAATAAACCTTTATTTTTTGTTGATATACGTTATGTATTTACTCGCATTCAATATTATAGCAAAGTTAGGAAGATCAGTCTACATAAAAAGCGATATTACATAAACAGTGAAGGAAATGCTTTCCCTTGATTTGAATATAATAATGTTTCTTATCATCTTTGATCTATGTTTCCTCCGTCATTAGCTTTTGGTAGGGAAGACATGCAATCAAGTCCACAACCAAAGTTATGGTTATTATACCTCAGAGGATTTTCCGGATTAAATATGCTTACCATTATTAGTAACCTCTTAAATCAAGCCTGTTAGATTTACGATAATGTTTTCATTATCGGGCAGTAACATATTAGATTATAATAAAACCTCTGCCCTTTTTCGTGTGTGCATTTCAATTTTATTTGGAAATTCCCTCTGAAATAGTGATATGTAGATCGGTTTCATATTTAATTTGTAGATTTTGAAAACATATCCATTGCTTATGCAAATAAAATGTATCTTTTGTGATGGAAAGTATATTATCCCTCTGTAGTAACAATAAGGAGGCGTAACACATGATATGTATTTTCCTGTAGAATTATCAATGTCTACATCTGGTCTACATCAGGATCCGGTTCTTCTCTGGATCCTGGTCTACATTTAATGCACTTTATGGGTAGAACTTGCCGATTTCCATCGGAGTAGGCTACAGTTCTCTGAGCACCGCCCTTCTAAATGTATGAAATATGGTCGAAACTAGACGCCCTAAGGTTAGGGAACTTGCTGTTTTATCTCATTTATAATACAACAGTAATTTTCAAACACTAATGGTGCTATCATGATAACAAAATCTGCAACAATATTAATATTTATGACACTATTAACAACAACAGTAATAATAGACACAATTGTTGCATTGATTATAGTCAAAGTGGTAATAATAATAGTAGAAATAAAATATCAGTAACAAAAGCCGGTGATAAAGTGAGACTTTGATGATAGACCTTATTAAAAGAGACAAGTTATCTACTTACAGAATGTACCACCTGGAAAAAAAGGAAGTTCTATATATTGTTAATTATTCTATTTAACTCGAAATGTATAAACATCTGTAATGAGGACACCTTTATAAATCAAGTTTGGCACGATTCTACAAAACATCATTTACAAGAAAAACAAATACAAAATCGAATGAATTTAAGACTAAATACCGTGAAGGAAAGAAAAAGTATTGAAAAAAAAAGCTTTAAAGCAATATTTTTTTTTTTTAATAAAGACATCTGCAACAAAATCAGGTAGAACAAAAGAACAGTGTACCGATCGAGGAACATCAAATGATGAACAGATATATATCCTTTTTCCAGAAACGTCATTAATGATGTCATGGTATACTTAACATCAATGACACTTGGACACAGTTGCCCATGGTGGACCTTCGAGTGCTTTTTTATTGACGAACCGACTCATTATAAAACTCTTATTTTTGTTGGGCGAATAAAAAAAATACCAAAAGGATGTCAGTGGATTCTGAAAATATAGGTTCTGGAGAATTATTTTTATGCAAAAAAAAATTTATGGCTAAAATCAAATTTTATCTCCTTGACTACTAGTAAGGTTGGTCTTGACTGGTATAACTTTGCTGATCATTGCAATGCGACAACCCTTTAACTTCGTCAAAGTATCTTCACTTAGAAAGGGGATATGTATATATATATATATATATATGCATATATATACATTTATTTATTTATATATATATATATATATATTTATATATATATATATATATATATAAGTATATATATATATATATATATAGAGGTATATATATGCATATATATTTATATATATATATATATATATAGGCTACATATATATAAATATATATATATATATATATGCATACATACATATAAATATATATATATATATATATATATAAATATATATATATATATATATATATATAATGATAATTTGATATTAAAGATTCGATCACTATAATTATATCATAAAAGACCTAATTTCTTTCAATTACATAGTAGAAGTCAAGGAAAAATTTATAATTTCTTTATAAATCAGATTATTATGTAATTGATGTGAAAATATAAGGATAAGATAATAAACCGATATCAAACAAATTCCGGGAGGATAATGCAGCCAACAATAACCGGTTTCCATTCATTTCCAGAATCCTGGAATGACCAACTTAAATTTTCTCTGTGACTTTTAAAAGAACCATTTTATTTTTAGGTCATTTGGGTCTTCCGCATCACTGTCTTCCCATTAAAATGGACTATGAAAATAAATGAAGCAGGTTCGGCGGAAGAGAATTTACAATTGAATGAACAAACGAAGGAAAACACGTATGTTACTGGTTTTGGTGAGGTGGAGAAGCCACATTTGTACAACACGTGTTTGGTAAACATACCAAGTAAGCAGTTTTCAGTTACATTGTGTTTTATTGGCAATAATCGATTACTAGTAAAAAAACTATTGATTTCTTAGATATAAGCTTACTATATTTCTACCTAAGATTTAAGATGATTATACCTTATAAGTTTTTTAATTCCAATTTTAGAGATAAATAAGTCCACTAATAGTCAACGTATTTTTATCCAGATCCTTTTTCTTACTTCCTGTATTTCAATAAAGAATAAATTAAAAAGAAATTACAGATATGATGTACGAAATATCTACTTTATTGCGGAGAAACGTTAAAAGGTTAGTAAAATATGAAGCGAAACATAAAATAAAATCGTTAACCTTATGTGTAGACCAAGCATACTACCACATTTTCTCTTTTTTTTTTTTCCTTATTTTTTTGCCATATGGCAATAAGTCAGTGATCTCTTTTAGCTCCATATAAAAAAAAAATGGGCTAAGAATAATCCCCACAGCTATTCCTGACTTGAAAGAGATATATAAGCGGGGTAAGGTGCGGTTACTAGACAAACCCATAAATGTATTCTATGCCTATTAGGTAGGCCCAAAACACCAGCCACCCGTTGATATACTACCGCTAGAGAGTTGTCTTCATTGACCAGCCAGACAGTCCAACATTGGACTCCTCTCGGGTTATGGCTCATTTTTTCTTTGCTTATTCATACACCTAATATTCTTACCTATTCTTTTACATATTCTCTTTCTTCATACACCTAACCGGAAAATTATTCTTCACACAAGGGGTTACTTTCCACTGGGTAAGGGTAGAACAGCCTTTAGTTATGATAAACAGCTCTCCTAGGAGATGGTCACTCTAATATAAAACCATATTCCTCTAGTCATGGGTAGTACCATATTCACTGCACTATGGTCCTATAAATATATTGACTTGCTTTAGAGTTCTCTTGATTGAGGGTTCTCTCGGGCACACTATTCTATCTGTTACCTTATTTCCATTTCTCACTGAACTATTTTGCATGCTGGGGCCCCTAGGCACATAGCATTCTGCTTTTCCAACTAGGGTTGTAGCTTAGCTAGTAATAACAATGGAAATAATAGCACGGCCGTTACTAACTTGTCTGTGTGTGTATATATGCACGCGCGCGCGCGCGAGAGAGAGAGAGAGAGAGAGAGAGAGAGAGAGAGAGAGAGAGACAGAGTTGTTATTATATTATAAATTTATGATTTTCAGAAAGGCTACGGTAAATATTCATTGAAAGCTCAGAAGTTTTATCATAAATGGCTGATATTAGCAATGCAAAGCATCATGTAAATATATAATTAGAATAAGATACGACATGAGCATGTTTTGATATACACGACTCTGTCTTTCTATCAAATGTCGTACAGCATTATCTGGTATTGTGGTGGCTGCTCTGCTCAGAGGATAACCAGTTGGGCTGTGCAACATTGAGTATGGGGTAAGGTGGCATCCATCTTAATGCAGGTCAATGTTGTCCATTTCGCCCTCACTCCATCTCATTCACACTTTATTTCTATCACTGCTCAGATGAATGCATTGCATGATTACTTTTTCTGAAATTTATTTACTCGATTTATACAGTTCTTAAAATACAATGTATGAATCAAGGCTTTAATTTCATAAGAAAATGAGTTCGTATTGGTACTTTCTTTACTGTAAAAAGTAATGCTTATTTCTTCTACATAATTTCATTAGAACCAACACATAGGAGTGGATTTATATTTCTCTCTCTCTCTCTCTCTCTCTCTCTCTCTCTCTCTCTCGTGACATTTTTCTTGTCTTATATTTTTCCTTTGTTTTTTTCCCATTTTGTTTACTTCTCTAAACACAACTCTCAGCTTTGGAATAATTTCCTCACTAAGAAATAAAAGCGATGAATAACTTACTTCTTTTATAGTTTGATTAAGA
>NC_090741.1:18992446-18999946 GCF_036898095.1 Palaemon carinicauda
TTGAATAATAGTTTTTGGTGTATTGTATATCAATTTTAGATACTAGTAAGACAATCTAGTGAGATTAGGAGTGTCCAGTTTCTTTTTTTTTTCTTTTTTTTTTAATTTGCAGAATACACTTCCTCCATTTATTCCTTCTCTGATTTAAGGGTTATTACCTTTTAAAGGTTATTGACATTATCCTGCATAAGAAATTATGGATTGTTCTTGAGCATAATTGGATTTGGATAACGATCCTGATTAAATTGGGAATGTTTGAATTTTTTAGGAGCATGGTGATGTCGATGATAATGATTAAGACAGTATTAGAATTTTGAATTGATTACCCTTAACGGGAGATTTCTGTCTAGTGTGTGACCAATGGTTCCCCAACATACATATAGGATTAAAATATATACACGCAGACATAAACACACGCGCGCACACACACACACAACACACACACACACATATATATATATATATATATATATATATATATATATATATAATATATATATATATATATATATATATATATATATAATATATTATATATATATATATATATATATATATATATATATTATTGTGTTATATATATATATATATATATATATATATATATATATATATATATATATATATATATATATATATATATATATTATATATATATTATATTTATATATATATATATATATATATATATATATATATTTTTGCTCAAGCCATGTCGTCCTGATGGAAGTTCCTATAGGGTAGCTTCCTAGGGTATATTACAACTACGGCGATATTCCCAGAGAATTTACCTTAAGGTACCAGAATTCTAACTCTTGGAGCGAGTATCCCTCGTGAAAGGGATATCGCGACATATCAGAGGACGTATTCTAGACACGTCACATGGCAATCTACATCCTGGACAGAGATTTCGTCTCGTAGGAGGTGATTGGCGAGATACGAATTCGGGAAAGAAAAAGGGGAGCCGCTCCCAAGGCTTCCCTATCCCCCGATTCGTATGCGTGCCTGGCGCCAATCCTGGCGCCATCTGTATTCCTTTTTGCGTAGCTTAACAACTCGGTGTTTTTTCCTGTTTTTCTCGCAAATCTTGGATTTATTCGGCTTTTCATGGCTTCTCCGTCTTCGTTGGCCTCTGATAATTTGAGTATAGTGTCTGTTATGTATAAATGTAGGCTCTTGGTAAAATTTTGAGTGATTAATAGGATTAATCTTTGATACAAGAGCCGTAGCCTACCAGAGGTGTCCTGGACACTGTCGCTCGCTAGGTATAAATTAGTTAGTCAGAGCGACATTCCTGGTTGTTTTGCTTTAACAAATTTTAGCTATTTAGCTTTACATACGATTTCCTTTCGTGCTTAGTATTATTTGGCGAAGTATTCGCCATTCTGGCCTACGCTAGGCCATGTAGCCTAGTCGTTTGGTCCTAGTACTTCTTGCATGATTTTGGTTTTTCCGAGTGTAATTAAAATTTTATTGAAGCTTTAGGCTATATTTTATACATTTTAGACTGTGTGGAATATTTCCAAGATTGTATACGTGTGAGTTTCGGTGAATTAGGTAATCGATTCTCTTGGTGCTAAGGCTAATTGCTTATGGAGCCTTAGTATACTTATCATACTCCCCGGTTGCTTTCTTTTCTTCGGAGAAGGTATGCAATCCCTTTCCCTCTGTTTAAGCCTTGGGCTTATCCCTAAGTGGTTTTTTCCGAATCTATTTTCGATAAAACTATACTAGGGTGTTACTGTACCTTCCTGTTCCTGTAGTTATGGTTCAAGAGGGACAGAACAACAGAGTTTTTAGTCTGAGTCTGTGTTGTCTGGCTTGGGGCAGAGTCCCCCTCGCTGACCTAACACATAAAAAGGGAGCTTAGCTCCCTTAGGTCACTACCGAAGGTTTCTGTAGTTATGATTCCTTCTTTTGTGATCTACCAGACTAGTCCTGTTGCTGTTCTCGGGGGAGGATAAGTTCTTCCCTTGGGAGTAGCAACGCCTTCCTTGCTTTGGTGCTCTGGAAGCTGGCAAGTATTGATGGCCTTGCCCCTTAGATCTCCCTTAGGCTAAGATAAGTTTCTTGGCTGCAGGTGATCTGTCACTAAAGCAAGGTTGGCAGGACCCTCTTGTCCCTTCCCCCTCTATCTCCGTAATGGCCTAGCCATTACTGTACTGTACCTTGCCGGCCGGCAGAGCTGGCCGGCAGGGGTCTCACTCTACTGTACGTCGTTCTACTTCTGGACCTAGTATAGGTTGGGATGTGGAATTGACTCAGCCCATTGCCGGCCGGCAGAGCTGCTGGCCGGCAAGGGTCTTATGTTTTCGAGTGCTGCCCGGACCTCTCTTGGTCCCTCATCCATGCCTGCCAGCAGAGCCGGACGGCATTGGTCAAGGAAGCCTTAATTAGTTTCTCCCCTTCCTTATATGCACTCTTTCGGTTGCCGGGCTAGGAGGTTGTGTACACTCTTATCCCGGCATCCATTCTATTTTCTTCTAGTGCTGTACCTGTCCCGGCTGCCGGCCTATGAGGCCGGCAGCCGGGCAGGTGTAGTCTTCTGGTTCTTTTGCTGCCGGCTGGCATCGGTCTTGTAAATTTGCCGGCCGGCTTATGTCAGTCCTTGTCTGCCGGTCACCAAGAGTGTGGCCGGCAGCTGGGTACTACCTTGTGTAGTTGCTGGCCGGCAGCCATTGCCGGCCAACACTGGCTGTTACCGGCCGGCAGTTGCTGCCGACCGGCACAGGCATTTGAACCAGAGTGCTGCCGCCCTATAGCTGTTAATTAGTATACTTTAGAGCTAGTTGTGGTGTGTGCCGGCCGGCAAAGGCAGGCCGGCACACATCGCTCTATACTGTACTAGTATTCTTCAGTATAACATATACAGTAAGAAGAAAACTATGGTAAGGGTTTTGGTACAGCACTGTGTCTTCTAACACTATTGTTTTTTCTTGCACATCCCTTTGCTGTTGCCCTACAGATAGGAAGCTGAGTTCTTCCCTGTCTATTATCCAGGATTTTAAAATCATTGCTTAGGTGTGAGCTCCACCTGTTTCCTCTGGAAACCTTGCATTGGTTACTCTAGAAGAGATAAACCATTTTGATTTTATTATCTGGAAGGCTGCAACAATGGGTTGTGAGGGAAACACAAGTGTGTGTCTTTCCTTTCTGAATTGTTATGCTATACTATGCATATCCAGTGATACATAGTTCACTTGAAACTCATGGAAATTTCTTCTCTTTACAGAAGGACACTCCGAAGTGGGGAAGTGCTTTCTGCAATATCAGCAGCAAGAACCTCTGCGGACATGAGTTTTGGAGGAGACACGCAGCATACGCTGTCTCCAAGGATGATCTCCGGTATTGGGAAACTCAGGTATGTACTGTGTGCACTAACCTGATTACTGAGACATTTAAATAGCTAGGAAGAAGCTTCGTACCTGGGTAAGGGGCTTCCAAAAGAATACTTCTGGCCCTTATCTTCCAAGTGAGAAGATGAGGGCGTATCCTTTCCCTAAGGCATCAGCTGATGCAGTGATTCCCCAGCCTCAAGAGGAGATCCCCTAAGTTCAGATCCAGGTGGATGCTGAAGTCGCGGTCGCGATGCAAGACATCCAGCTAGATGACAGGATGTCTGATGTGGACGGGTGTCAGGAGCAAGACCTCCTGGCAGAAGCCCAGGATGAAGTTCAAGCCCTTCTACATCGGCCGGTCTCCCAGTAGAGCTGGGACAGGCCCTCTCTTCTATTGTTGGAATGATCCAACAAATGCAGAAGGAGAATCAGGAGAAGGCGGCTGCAATGGAACTGCGAATACAGTGCCTTGCAGAATCACATGGGCCCCAGAAAAAGCTCAATGTGAAAGACCTTCCCTTGTGCTCAGATGCTAACCCATGGAGGTATGCTGAGCACATGCCGATGACGACTGGAAAAATCGTCTTCTCGGATAAGCTGGGCTCAGTTCCCCTGGAGGGTGGAATTCTGGCCCAGCAAGGCATCATATCCGGACTGTTATGTCCGGCTGAGGAAGGAACCAGCTTCAAAGGAGGAGACAGAGCCGAAGGAGGTCATAGTGATGGACCATGCTAAGGCTCAAGCTCTACTTTCATCCTCGATGAAAGAGAGGGGCTTCTCTAACTCAAAGGTAGCCGCATTGAATAGGAAGCTCCCTTCCTTTGTGTCCTCGCCTACTAGAGCCTTCCCCTTTTTACAGAAAGGGTTTCTGGCTGTACTAAAAGCAATCGAGGCAAGCAAGTCTTGCCCCTCCCTAGAGGAGTGTAAACCCTTGTCGCTGGCCCTGCCTATGGACCACAAAGACTGGAAGGACGTCCATCTTATGTTCTCAGTGGGAAAGTTGGAGGCTGATATTGCCGGACGTCAGTTCGGCAAGGACCTCCCTAAGCTGTCTGACTTTCTTTTGCGAAGTGAGTTCGATACAAAAGAAAGACTGACTGCCTCAATGTCTCTTCAGACTACTCTCGAGACGATGGCAAGTGACCCCAAGGTCCATGAAATGTTCATGGTAGTGGCCAAGCCTCATCTGGCCACAGTGACGAAGGACCTTTATGGCTTCGTCAAGGCAAGGAGAGCTTGTAGGGAGTTCGTGTTTACCTCGGCTACGGTGAGGCACGAGCCAAAGAAACTAATCTCCTCCAACATTTGGGGAAAAGACCTTTTCCCTACCGACTTGGTCAAAGAAGTTGTTGATAAGGCCGCCTTGGAGAATAGAAACCTTCTCCAGAAGTGGGGCCTGGCTATCAAAAGAAAGTCTTCCCCGGATGAGGGTCCTCAACCAAAGAGGAAGACTATGAGGACTAGGCTACCGTCTCGGCCAGCCAAGCCTGTTAGACAGCAACAACAACTGCAATTGTCATTGCCCCCAGTGCCCCAGATCGTGGCACAAACCCCGACCACTTTTCAGTGGGTACCCCAGGCCGTGTCGACACAGTCCACGGCATTCACCCCAGCGTTCGAAGGGCAGTCTACTTCCTTTTGAGCAAAGCCTAGAGGAGCAGCCAGAGGCTCGTCTAGACGCCCCTCAAGGGGAAGGGGATTCAGGGGTGGTCGTGGTCAGGAAGGCAAGACCTCAGGACGGCAGTCCAAGTGAGGTGATACCGGTAGGAGGGAGACTTCTGAAATTTCGGTATCGGTGGACCTTCGATCCCTGGGCCCACAGCCTACTCAAGAATGGACTGGGCGGGAGCTGGTACAGCACTCCACCCCCGTGCCTTCGGTTTTTCCAACACTCCACCCCCGTTATGGAGGAGTACGTTCAAGAACTGTTGGAGAAAAAAGGTGATCCGAAGGGTGAAGCCCATCAATTTCTAAGGGAGGCTGTTTTGTGTTCCCAAGAAAGACTCAGAAAAGCTCAGAGTCATTCTGAACTTGTCGCCACTCAACAAGTTCATAGTGAATTGCAAATTCAAAATGCAATCACTGAAACACATAAGGACCTTACTGCCCAAGAGGGCATATTCCGTCTCTATAGACTTGTCAGACGCCTATTGGCACTTTCCAATTAGCCATCCACTCTCCCCCTACCTAGGGTTCAGGCTACAACGAAGACTATACGCCTTCGGAGCCATGCCATTCGGGCTTAACATAGCCCCAAGGATTTTTACGAAACTTGCGAGCTTAGCTCTCAAACAATTACGCCTAAAGGGAATTCAGGTAGTAGCCTACCTGGAAGACTGGTTGGTGTGGGCAGCATCCGAGACAGAATGCTTGCAAGCTTCCAGTCAAGTGATCCAGTTCCTAGAGTACCTAGGCTTCAAGATCAACAGAAAAAGTCTCGACTTTCTCCATCTCAAAAGTTCCAGTGGCTGGGAATCCACTGGGACCTTTTGTCACACCGTTTCTCCACCCCGGCGAAGAAAAGGAAGGAGATAGCGGGTTCTGTCAAGAGACTTCAAGATTCCGAAAGGATATCAAGACACAAGCAGGAGAGAGTACTGCGCTCTCTCCAGTTTGCTTCGGTGACAGACCCAGTGCTAAGAGCACAGCTAAAGGATGCAATCGGAGTTTGGAGAAGTTATGCATCAAACGCGTGAAGAGATCTGAGAAGACCAGCCGCTTCGGCTAAGTACTCTTCTCAGGCCTTGGTCCCAAGCCAGACATCTAAAGAAGTCGGTTCTTCTTCAGCCACCTCCCCCGTCGGTGACGATTCACTTAGACGCCTCGAAGGAGGGATGGGGAGGTCAGTCTCATCGGAAAAAAGTCCAGGGGACTTGGTCCAGGCTATTCAAGACCTTTCACATAAAACTTTCTAGAAGCTAGGGCAGTGCTCCTTACCTTAAAGAAAGTCTCCCCGCGTCACTCGATCCACATAAGGTGGTGATAGACAGCGAGGTAGTTGTGAGATACTTGAATCGACAAGGATCAAGGTCACCACCTCTCAACCAGGTGATGTTGGCCGTCTTCCGATTGGCGGAAAAGAAGAAGTGGTATCTGTCGGCAGTTCACCTTCAAGGAGTCCGCAATGTGACAGCGGACGCTCTATCCAGGTTCACACCGATAGAGTCGGAATGGTCCTTTGACGCAGGATCATTCTCCTTCATTCTGAATCAGTCCCAGAACTACAGATAGACCTCTTTGCGACAAAAGACAACAAGAAGTTGCCCCTGTACGTGCCCCGTACGAGGACCCCTTAGCGGAAGCAGTGGACGCGATGTCCCTCGACTGGAACAGATGGTCCAAGATTTATCTGTTCCCTCCTCACAACCTTCTGTTGAGGGTCCTCAACAAACTGAGATCCTTCAAAGGGTAGCGGCAATAGTGGCCCACAAGTGGCCGAACAGCGTGTGGTTCCTCCTGGCATCGGAACTGTAGCTGAAGTTTGTACCGCTACCAGATCCAGTTCTGACCCAGCGAGTCCAGAAGTCGACTGTCTGCGCTTCATTACAGAAAACCCGGACCTTGCAGCTCATGATTTTCTCTCCCTAGCGGTGAGAAAGCGTTTCGGGATTTCGAAAGCCAGTATAGACTTCCTTGAGGAATATAAGTGCAAATCTACTACAAGGCAATATGAGTCATCTTGGAGAAAATGGGTGGCCTTTTGTCAAGGCGAAGATTCCGCAGGAGATCTTGACAGACTTCTGCTTATCTTTCTTCTCCACCTCCATGGTCAAGGGTTGGCGTGAACACGATTCCAGCGTGTAAGTCTGCTTTGACAAGACTCATTCTATATGCCTTCCAGGTCGACCTAGGTAACGAGTTCTTTAATAAAGTCCCGAAAGCCTGTGCTAGGCTCAGACCTTCAGCACCTCCAAAGCCCATTTCATGGTCTTTAGACAAGTTCTTCATTTCGCTTCTCTGTTGAGCAATGAAGAGTGTGCGTTAAAGGATTTGACACAAAAAGTTATTTTCCTATTTTGCACTCGCGTCCGGGGCCAGGGTTAGTGAGATTGTAGCCTCTCGAGAGAGGCAGGTCGTGTTCAGTTCCTGGATGGGGGAGAACTGAACCTGTTTCTGGATCCTACGTTTCTCGCCAAGAATGAGTTACCCACCAACAGGTGGG
>NC_090741.1:19012446-19044257 GCF_036898095.1 Palaemon carinicauda
GACAATGTGAATATAATACTTTTAATTCCTTAACACAATTTTTTAAATTTTATAGCTTGGTCTCATTTCCCTTCAATCCTTTAATATTATCAAGATAAATAACAATGGTATGTTGGTGAGAAAACTTCAGATTATGAGGAGCTCCAAAAATTAAATATCACATCATTTGATAGAGATTTGACACGAGTCTAATTTTTTCTACTAACTTTAAAAAAGTAGATACGATTACATAAGCAGTATCCATGTTTAACAATGGTTAGAATTCAAGTGTTAAAGTTATGCAGAATAAAAATACTAGGTTGAATAAATTCTTGTTAATCATGATTGCATTGTACATTTAATGACCATTGATGTAAAAGATACTACTACTTTCAATATCTAATAGTATGACATAATACGGTCTCTCTCTCTCTCTCTCTCTCTCTCTCTCTCTCTCTCTCTCTCTCTCTCTCTCTCTCTCTCCCCCTCTCTCTCTCTCTCTCTCTCTCTCTCTCTAATCCTTATACTATGATGATAATAGACTTTGTTTCATATGCATATTATTCCCCAATCACATCTTGTATTTTAGTGTTGATAGCAGATATCTTGGATGGCATCAGCACGAATCGCAAAGATCACCTGAACGAGAAAAGAGTGAATATTCAGGAATGAAATCGGGAAGGAGAAAGTGACAATTGCTCTTTTTTATGTGATACTTAAAAGGAATGATTCAGTCCACTTTTTGTTGCTATCACTTTCCTGTCTTGGATATAACACTGGTTTATAGAAGACCTATGTTAGGAAGCATTTGTTACAAATATTAGATCTGAGCAGAAGAGCGGTAATTCTTTAGATAAATCTCCTGCCCTGATGCTTTTTCCATGGCTGAATTACTATTCAAAACCTCGTATAGAGAAGGATTTCATCTCACAAGGCGAAGAAATAAGAACCAATTTTCCTGATTGCGCGTACGCTGGCAGATTTTCTCCTCTGTTCTCAAGATGAGTTACGATGATGTTATTTCAATGTTCCTCTTCTGTTTTGATGTTTCTATTCAGGTGGGATCTACCAAGATGGTTTTGGTCTGATGTTAATCAACGGTTACTTCCTTCATCAATTACATATGCTAGGCGGTCTATCTTAGCAATTCATGTTTGCCAACGGTTATATAAGTGGATGAGTAAATTAGTGGAGTAACGAGAACTTTGGGTGTGGAGGAAATAACCCTCTGAATCTCGATGAAGTCACTGGTAACAGGGTGCCCCTGATGCCTAGCGGACGATATTACTGGAATAAATATGGACAGACAGGGGCACTTGCCTCAGTTAGATAGGCACTGCGCATCACAAGGAACTGATTATTGTGGATTTAGTTAGTCTATATAGAGAGATCAGATGACAGAATAGCCCCGAGGCACGGGAATAGCGGGTGCTAACATTATCCCACTTTAATTATACTAAAGAAAAACCTAAAATTGGTAATTGCAATTTTAGAACCATGAGTCAGATTGGGAAGTTACAGCAAGTGGAAGACGAATTTATGAAATATAGCTTCGACATCTTGGCCAGAACTAAAACACGCTGTATAGGCATTGATTAGGATACCTTAGACCAAGGTAATATACAGTATATATATATATATATATATATATATATATATATATATATATATATATATATATATATATATATATATATATATATATATATATATATATATATATATATATATATATATATATATATATATATATATATATATATATATATATATATATATATATATATATATATATATATATATATATATATATATATATATATATATATATATATATATATATATAAATGTGTGGTGTGCATGTATATAAATATATATATATATATATATATATATATATATATATATATATATATATATATATATATATATGCATATATATATATATATATATTAATATTTGTATATATACATACATATATATATATATATATATATATATATATATATATATATATATATATATATGTATACATATATATATATATATATATATATATATATATATATATATATATATATATATATATATATATATATATATATTTATATATATATACATATATATATATATATATATATATATATATATATATATATATATATATATATATATATATATATATATTTATATGTATATATATATATATATATATCTTTATATCTATATATATAAATATATATATATATATATATATATATATATATGTATATATAAATATTCATATTGATATATATATATATATATATATATATATATATATATATATATATATATATATATATACCTATATATTTATATATTCATGTATAGATATAAGTATATATATTTAGATATCAATAAATAAATATAAATATATATATATTTATATATACATATATACATATATATATATATATATATATATATATATATATATATATATATATATATATATATATATATATATATATATATATATAATCATATATAGATATAAGTATATATATTTAGATATTTATAAATAAATATATATACACATATATACAGTATATGTATATAAATATATATATATACATATATATATATATATATATAAATATATAAATATATATATATACATATATATATATATATATATATATATATATATATATATATATATATATATATATATATATATATATGTATAGATATATATATATATATATATATGTATAGATATATATATATATATATATATATATATATATATATATATATATATATATATTATATACATATATATGTGTATATATACATACATATATATATATATATATATATATATATATATATATATATATATATATATATATATATATACATAAATATATATATATATATATATATATATATATATATATATATATATATATATATATATATATATATATATATATATATATATATATATTTGTCATTATTTGATTGTTAGCTTTGTCACCCATTTTTACATTCAAAGATGTCAAATGTGTTCCCTCGAGTATTTAATGATAGAAACTAATGGTGAACCAGTGGAATCATACCCTGACTCATATATTCATCTGTGTTAATACTTAGTTAGAATTAATTTTGTTTTTTAGCAAATAATCATGATTGACCGGTATTGAAGACGAAGAGACTTTTTTTAATCACCAGCGGTTTATGGTCGTCTATTTTTTCAGTTACTGAATACGTAGCTGTTGTTGATGTTTAGTTTATTGTTCATTTTAAGATAATTTTGCATAGGTAATAACTGAAATTTAACATTGATAAGAGAGAGAGAGAGAGAGAGAGAGAGAGAGAGAGAGAGAGAGAGAGAGAGAGAGAGAGAGAGAGAGAGAGAGAGAGAGAGAGCAAGGTAAGAACAATAAAAAGCAAAATTGCTTTAATGGAAGCAGACGTACGTCAGAGAATGAATGAAGGATGCAATGTGTTGGGGCAACAAAAGTGGGCGGTTAAAAAATAGAGGGTTAGGCATGAATGTAGAGAGTTCTGTATGAAAAGTGATTGTACCAACAGTGATGTATGGATCGGAGTTGTGGGAAATGAAAGTAACAGAGAGATAGAAATTGAATGTGTTTGAGATGAAGTGTCTGAAGAGTATGGCTCGTGTATCTCAATTAGATAGGGGTAGGGAAGAAGTAGTGAGGGTGAGATCGTGTGTAAGAAATGATTTAGCAGATAGAGTGGATATGAATGTTTTGAGGTGGTTTGGACATGTTGAGAGAATGTAAAGTGGCTGTCTGCTAAATAAGGTGATGAATGTGAGAGTTGTTGGGAGAAGTACAAGAGGAAGAGCAAGGTTTGGGTGGATGGATAGAGCAAAGAAAGCTCTGATAGGAAGACAGATGTGAGAGAGGCAAGAGATCATGCTTGAAATAGAAATGAAAGATGAGAGATTATGATGAAGTTCCAAATATACCCTGCTGCTTCCTCCGGTCGCACTGGTGACCGCAGAGATAGCAGCAGTAGGGCATTGAGCATATGAAACTTCATTTATGGTAGATAATAAGGGAGGGTGGGCTGTGACACCCTAACAGTAAAGTAAAGGTATAGCTGTTTTTGTAGGTCGGGGTTTTATAGCTAAACCCAAAAATAGGTTGTAAAAACCTCAAAAAAAAATTTTCTTCCACTCGACTGATTTTGGAAGATTTTTATATCTTAGTGGAACCCTACGTAACATATTCTAAGAGGTCTAATTTTTTTGGCAATTTCCCCTAGCCTTTTTCAAATTCTGGCTAAATTGACTGGACTATAAGAGATAAGAAATGGGCAACAAGGATACAAGATCAAGCTAAAGTAGAGAATATTCAACTAACATGTAAGAAAAAGAAATGAACATGGGCAGGATATATGATAAGAATGGCAGATAATAGATGAAGATGAAGAATAACAGAATGGTTGCCTAGAGATAGCAAAAGAAGCAGGGGAAGGAAGAGAAGACGATGGATTGACGAAATTAGAAAATATATGGATATAAAGTAGCATAGAAACACCACAAACATATGCAAGTGGAAGGATATGTATGAGGCCTTTGTCCTACATATGATTATGAGCTGAGGATTTTGAGGTACAGAAGGGAAAGAATGGACATTGGATTCAATAAGAGTGATATAAGAAAAGGATATAATGCTTAAAGACTGCGGAAGGATAGTCTAATGGTTCAATCTTTAAGCAGAAAGGTGATGTCATGGGATGTAATAACTACAATGGAATTAAACTAGCAGAGCATGGTTGAAAGTTTTTAAGAGGGTATTAAGTGGCAGGTTGAGAGAGATTGTGAAGATTGGGGAATATCAGTATGGAATCACGAGGAAGAGAGGAATGTGGAAGTCATCTATAAAGTAAGGCATCGGCAGGAAAAGAGGCTAGAGGGAAATCAGAAGCTGTTCTGTAATTTTATAGATCTAGAGAAGGCTTACGAATCACAAGAGAATTTATGTTTTGGGGCCTGAGGGAGAAGAAAGTCCCGGAGAAGTTGGTTAAAATGGTTGAGATGATGTACAAAAGAACGAGAACATAAGTAATAGCAGCAGTTGGGAAACACACTTTTCATGTTAGTGTTGGGTTACACCAGGGGTCATCATTAAGCCCATTTCTATTATAGCTGTCAATGGATATGTCAAGTAAAGAGATCATAATAGAAGAGTTGTGGGAGCTGCTATATACAATACAGGTGATTTGAATTACCGCTGAAAATGAGGAAGACTTGAAGAAGAGGGTTGTAGATCAACAAGAGAATTTGAAAATTGATTGCTCGAGAATAATGTAGATAAAACTAAGGTAATAGTGAGCAGTGAGGAAGGTCGCCAGGCTATCCATACAAGAAAGTAGAGGGATCTACTGTAATTAGGAGGGAGGCCGTGAGGATGAAGTTGAGAACAGGATAAAAGCAGCCTTGGATAATGGAGGTAGGCAGCAAGAGTGGTATGTGACAAGAAAATTCCCATCAAGCTAACATTCAAGATCTATAGCACATTAATAAGATAATGTTAATGTATGGATCTGAAACAATGGACTTTAAGACGAAAAGATGAAGCAAAGCTTGAGAGACCAGAAATGAGAATACGGAGGTAGGTTATGGGACTATAACTGCTTGGAAATTTAGAAAATGATAAAATAAGAAGAATGGCAGGTTTAGTAAAGATCACAGATGATGTTAAGTGTCCTGATGGGCTACGCACGTGTTGAGAATGGATGGTAATGAGGGAGTGAGGAAGACTTAGAGGAATCTGTGGCGGTGGGTCAAGAAAGAGGCAGAGAATTAGAGGACGAGACAAGGTGAAGGATATTATGGAGAGAGGAGGTTTGGTAAAAAAGGATGCATTTGATATAAGGCATTGCAAAATGGTGCCTCAGGCAACTGACACCTTTATGTATGGATAATGGTGGAAAGGAAAAAGATATATACACACACACACACACACAAACACACACACACACACATATATATATATATATATATATATATATATATATATATATATATATATATATATATATATACAAACGCACACACACACACATACACATATATATATATATATATATATATATATATATATATATATATATATATATATATATATATATATATATATACACGCACACACACACACACATATATATATATATATATATATATATATATATATATATATATATATATATATATATATATATATATATATACATACATATATATATACACACACACACACACATATATATATATATATATATATATATATATATATATATATATATATATATATATATATATAGCACTAGATAGAGTATTTAGATTTAATAAGGAACCACTAACCATAACTGAGGATGTTCTTGAAGGGATGTTGAAATCTACCAATACGCCAGATCTATTTCGCTCTCTCCTTGGTCAATTATTTCAACAAATAGCCGACATCATCTATATCGATAACATATTCAATGTGAGGAGAAATAAAGAATTGGTAAATAAATTAGGTGACAAATTAAGAGAGATTCCATTCTCAACTTTGCAACAGAATACAGCTGCCTTTTCTTGATGTCTTAGTTAAACAGACAGATGGTCAATTTAAGACAAAGGTATACACAAAATCTATGTATGCAAGAAAAAGCTTCATTCCAGATGTGAGTGCTCCAAAGCTCACAAAAAGTTAGTAATGAATACTTTTGTCAAACAAGCATTCACACACAGGACATCCTTTAAAGACGTAGACGACGAACTAAACCAAATTCAACAACTACTAACAAATAACGAGTATCCGAATATCCTCATAGATGAGGTTATAAATAGATAATCAATGAAACTCAACAACTCATAACAATGGCAACTGATGAAAATCCTCATTATCTACCCAACTTTAAGTTTCAATCGGTTTACAAAGAATGAAGCCAAGTTTTGCGAGGAACCATTAATTTAGAATATATAGCAAGCCAAACCTAAATGCGGCACTTCTAAAGAGGAATAGTGCCGCCCCTGAGAACCAAAGGAAGTATGTATAAATGTAGGATATAAGCTTTTATGTACAGAGATGTGCTAATCTTCCAGAAAAGACTATATTGGATACGCTTCCACAGAACTACAAATATGTATGCTGACCCATAAATATCAGTGGGCAATACACCAACATTATATTGATATCCATTATTGGAAACCTTCCCAGAAAGAAGTAATTGAAGGAGCTTAAACAATTCACAAGGCGAACAACTGAGACAAACCCATAATAGTTAAAGATGTAAGCATCTCCCAGCAAGGGTCAATGACTTACATTCAACAGGATTCTGATCAAACTTTAGTTTCAACCAGAAAGAGAATTTTCAATATGTAAAATGCTGCGCTCTTAGCAAGAACGTCGCATCCCATTTATAGCCAACGAGCTACGTTACTTAACTATATCCCTCTGCATAACCCTAATGACCGTAGCCTTGCCGGTATGATCTGCAGTGTGGTTGGTCTCTGTTGTGTTGCTTGACTGTATATGTGTAAGATTGTGTGTATATTTATCTATAAAAATATCTGCTCAAGTATTTACTCTTTCTATAATTTAGATATAAAAAAAATTATATATATAATTTTTTCGGTTTTCTTCAATAGATATAATTTTAAAATAAATTATCATAATTCTAGCTGATCCTCCTTTATAAAAAAAAAATTATACTTATGTTAATCAGTAATCCATTGATAAAGACATAATTTTGTGAAATCAGTACTGTAATGATCAAAATAAATGAGGAAGAAAAATAATAATTATAGTTTCTTTCACCAAAGGCTCACTCCAGAGAATCTAAAGAAACTACGAAAATGTGAAGTTCCAAAAGCATATATATATATATATATATATATATATATATATATATATATATATATATATATATATATATATATATATATATATATATATATATATATATATATATATATATATATATATATATATATATATATATAGTAGGAATAGATATTCCTTAATCCCTTGATTTTTCTTGTCCGGGTTTATGGCACACTTTCCCAACACAACTCACCACTTAAATCACTACTCCACTTGCACTTGCAACTTTTAACCGGTAGCCACTAGCCATTTTCCCGAAAAAATCATTCATCTCCCCGCCCTTCTCTTATAATAGTAAGTGTAAGGTATTCACATCTTCACATTGTTTAACACTGCCTATCCTCAAGGCTGAACATTAATCCCGCAACCATTTGCCATTCGGGAACCATCTTGGTCCTTGCAACCAGGAATCATATAATTACTTGAATAATACAGCATCTGCCTGATCTATTTAACCTCTGATTGTTTTTAGCTTCACTCAACAATGTTATATGTTTTTCCACACTCAGCAAAATTACCACAACATTTTACGTTTACATTAAGCATCAACATAAGAACACATTGTTATCATCAAATTTATTTAAAACACGTCAAAAGAAGAAATGAGGTCTGTTCTAACAACAACAGCAAAGGGGAAAAAAAATTCTAATCATCATCTCGAGGAATGTCACGTATGTAGGGATAAGGAAGAACACTTTAGCAAACTACCTCTTCAGGCACCACATGAATGTGTGTCTGATGATGTTGAGACACTGCGCTATTAATAATGCTTTGTATCACAACTGTGTTAGATTTAACCCAAGTACGCTTTCTCTAGTTTGTGTTTCCTAGGTTGTAACCGTTTCAAATACCTTACTTTGAGCTGTGTTTTTCATTAGCTCTTTTCAGAAACCTTTCAGTGGTGTTCATTACTCTCCTCAATAAATTTAATAAATATACTTATTATGGGCAGTTGTTCCGAATTAATAAGTACCGTATATGGTAACACAGGATCCTGTCCATACACTAAAAAGAAAGGCGTGTCCCAAAGCGAAGCATTATATGTATTGTTCAAAGCTAGCTCAGCTGTAGGAAGCATGGCGTGCAAATGAAGGGGGTCATCAGCCACTAAGTAACATAAAATTCACACTACTTCCCTATTATGCGATTCCACTAAGCCATTTGCTGAAGGCCTATATGCAGTCACTGAAAAGTGTTCAATTTTCATCAAGTCTGTGACCGATTTCCCCACCTTATTTATAAACTCAAGACCATTATCACTTATCAAAATTTTCTGCAACCAAACCTATTAATGGGCTAATGAATTTGCCGATTTATCCAAAATTGTGTAAGTATGAGTGTACAGAATGAATGCATTCACAAATACGCATATATACTTATGCTGTGTTAAACCAGTAGGAAATGCTCCTACCACATCCATATGCACTCTATAATATTTAATAGGAATTACACACCACTATCTGGCTTCCAGTACAGTGTTTTTTATGTTCTTTGAAACAGTTACAAGTATGACAACCTTTTATATAATTCTCAATAGATTTTTTCATTCCTAACCAAAAGAAGGATTCTCGTGCTCTCCTTAATGTTCTATCAATCCCTAAATGCCCTGCATACGGATTTGCATGTACAATGTGGATGGCTCGATTAATTAAAGAGGGAGGAAGAACAAACCGTGCACAAAATTCATCTCCCCTCTTCTTGTAAGCACAATATAGGATATAATTTTCTATAAAAAAAATTCTCATGAGGCACATTCAGAAATGACGGATAACTCTCCGATTCTACTTTAATCACTGCTCGCACTCTTTCCATCCATTCTTCTTTTTTCTGTCACTCTTGGACTTCTTTTATGTCCCAATCTCCTAAGTCAATCAAACCTGCATCATCAGGGCATTCATTCTGGACACCACTGATCATGTTCTCTACTACCCACATATATTCACCTTCGCCGCGCAATCTCTCTCTCTCTATCTCTCTCTCTCTACCTCTCTCTCTCTCTCCTCTCTCTCTCTTTCTCTCTCTCATCCCGTCTTCTAAGTGCTCATCGGGAGAATTCACATCCCGTTCTCTATTTCCTCTATTTTAAGGGGGGTCTTTGATATTGATATTACATTCTTCGTTCCTCTTTTGTGCCCTAGTTGTTACTCCTATTACTGCACCTCTAAATAGAGTATCAGCTACCTTGTTAGGTTTACCTTCTATGTGGTGAAAACCCTTTATATTAAACTCTAACAATCTCTCAATCCATCTCGCTTGTCAAGAGGTCAAATCATTTTTATAATACAAATCAGGTAAGGGGCGATGATCTCTTTGCAACTCAATTGACTAACCTAATAAAAAGAACTGATGCGTCTCTAGAACCCAAAGAATAGCCAAAGCCTCTCGATTGAATGTACTATAGTTCTTTTCTGCCCCTTTTAATGCCCGGGAAGCAGAACAAATGGGTCACTCTCTGCCTTTATCATCTCATTGAGAAACTACACCACCAATAGCTATGCTACTCGCATCTGGTGTCACTAAAAACGGACTATCAAATCTAGGATATGCAAGTAATTCATTGCTAGTTATGGCAGCTTTCAAATGGTTAAAGGCCATTTATTCTTCCATTCCCCAATGTATTACTTTTAATTTCGTTAAACCATCTACGGGTCTCGCTATCTCTCCAAAACCTCTTATGAATTTACGGTAATACCCAGCTACATCCTTAGAGTTACCTGGCCTGGGGAAGTCTCTATTAGCTGCTACTTTACTGGGATAGGGTTGAATACCTTCTGGGATTATTATGTCACTTAAAAAATCGACCTGTTTATGGATAAATTTGCACTTAGACTTACATATTTTCATACCATTACGTCACAATGCTTCTAAAACTTTACGAATATTATTATTATGTTCTTCAGCCGTTATCCTTATAATTATGATATCGTCTAAATAAACAAGAACATTATGGCCAATTAAGGGAGACATGACCACCATCATTACTCTAGAGAAGTTACTTTGAGCATTTTTAACACCGAAAGGAAGAAAATTAAACTGAAATAGTTGAATGTTAGCTAGAAATGCCTTTTTACATTTACTGTCTTCCTGAATGATTATTTGATAGTATCCAGATTTTAAATCAACAGTTGTAAAATATTTTCTATCCCGTACTTTCACAAGTAATTCTTCGATCGAGGGCAATGGAAATGCATTATCCTTAGTGACTCCATTCAACTTTCTATAATCAACACACAATCTTACCAAGCCATCCTTTTTCCTAACAGCTACAATTGGAGAAGCCCAGGGGGAATCGCTCTCCTCGATTATCCCTTGTTCCCTTAATTTATTGATTTCCCTTTCTATCTCTCCCTGGAAAGGAATAGGTACCTTATAAGGTCTTGGCCTAATAGGCTCCGCCTGCCCAGTTTCAATGTGAAAGGGAAATAGATCAACCCTCCCAGGTGGCTCATCTCCAATTGCAATTACATCGGAATAATTATTGACAATGTCTCTAACTACAGGTTGATATTCTGACGCCATAGTTTTTGCACTTGCATAATCAAATTCTGAGTGCGTTCGTCTGTGCGGGCTGGAGTTGTGGCTCCCAAAATCCCATTATTAGCAATTTCACATAACTCTAATTCACACACAGAATCACCTCCTAACACAACTCTTTTATTTGATAAATTAACTATCATTATATCAGCACTGTTCTCTTTTATTTCTGATAAGCCCTCTAAAATCATATGGGTTTAACAACGACCTTGGTTCCTCCCGGAAGAGGGCGACACAGGGTCACTGATATGCTCGTAAGTGTCTGGGGAGACAACACTTTTTCTCTCTCAGATACAGTTGTTACCTTACTTAATCATCTCTCCGAGCTTGCACAAGCACTTACTCTCATGACTTTTTATCGGCAAAATGTACCCTCCTGCCTTTACTGTTATTGTATCATTTCACCGAAAAATGCATATTTGATTATTAGATATGAAATCTATTCCTAAAATAGCCTTGATTCCTGGAATTCCCAAGGTGGGCAAGACAAAAAAAATCCTGTGTTAACTTCACAGATCCCACCTTAAAGTTGATGATCGTTGTATGGTTTATGCATATTTTATTTCCTCCTGGCGTGTCGAAGACAATAGATGCAGCTGATTGTAGTGGGTTTGAGGAGAATCTTTTTTTTCAATCAGTGAAACGCTGGCTCCTGTGTTGATCAGCGCTCGAATTGATTTATCTGGCAGGTCAATCCTAATTGCTAACATTCCTAGCCGGCCATTACGGGATATTGGGCATGGGCAAATGACCTCAGCTGCAATGCCGCTGCTCCCTAGTGCTGCGGGGGTGAGGTCGGGGGTACCATTGGAATTCCCAGTGCCTGGTCTGCCACGTCCGTAGTCACCGCTTCCTCGGCTACTGCTTGTGATGTCATGCGGGCAGGACATCGAACTCCCTCATATCCCCCTTCTTCTGTTTCCTTTTTCTTGGATGTTGGGCGGGGGGAGGTGTGCGTGTGCCACAGCCCGCTCGCCCTCGGCTTTTATGCTGAGCACTCTCGAGATAGATGACCGTAGGCCTGACAAGTGTAACAGCAGGGGGATCCTTTGGTTGGGGCACTCCACTCGTCGGTGCCCCTCCCCCTTACACTGCCAGCATCCGAAGACTCTGCTAACTTGCTGACTGCGTTCTCCCCTAACCCCCTTCGCGGGTCGAGTACCTCTCATGGCTGCCAACTTCTCAGAATTGGGCCAGTTATTCCCAGTCCTTTTTCTTCTGGCAAACTGTCTAAAATGTTTTGTATTGCACTCACTACGTCTGCTAACGAGCGACTGTCATCGAACAAATAACCACATAAATACGGGTTTACTAATCTGCAAATATGTTTACAGGCACTCCGGGTAGCAAACAAATCGCAATATCGAAAAATGCGAATTGCAAAACTAAGAACAGATTCACCTTCCTGAATTATGGGTTTGTAATTTTCTTTTAGGTCTCCCTTTCTCACATCAGGCAAGGCATACTTCTCAATTAAACGTCGTTTTATTTCAGTATAACTTCTTAAACTGTCTTGTTGTTAACACATTACCTCCATTGCCGTAGCATCTTTCAGCAGTCTAATTACTTGAATAGCTTTTTCACATTCCGACCAGCCATATGTGGCTACTTCAAAATCTCTCAAAAACACTTCAATCGTATCAAACCCTTCGTTAGGCCGTTGATCATCAAAGGGACTAACACTTGCCCGGAGTTCTGGCAACGTTCAAACTATGATTTGTGTATCTTCACTCGGCTGTGCATGTGTACTTTCACTTGTGTGCGTTTGAACTTCGTCCATGTACATCGGATATGCTGTAGTTGCCCGCCGCTCCTCTTCTTGTTCAACCAAGAATCTGTTCATTAACTGTTCTAAATTGTCTAACTTATTTTCCAATTCTTGCGTTCTAATTTCCTGTCTATATTCTTCATCGGCAACGCTATACACTGCTCCTCCATTTTCATCTCCCACAGTAGCAGTGTCTGCTACATTAGTTCTCGCGTATCTAGGCATTTTGAACTTTTGTTTTACCGGCTCAAACAGACATAATGTAACACCTGACACCAATATGTCCCATGTAGATGGATAATGAGACATCGGAATATGGGTTTTCTTCATTTATTACAAAAGGTTCGTTCGTAAGTACACTGTACACAGCTACCCTCTCAGGTGAGAGCCTTGTCTACTCGAACACCAAAAGGCAACTAAACACCCCTCGCTATCAAAATGCAATCTTGCTATAACAACATGCTGAGTCATAGGGTTTTGTAGAATTCTCATTTTTATAGAGTTCATTTACATTGACGTACAACACATATATACATACAAGAATTACGACATTACTCCCCGCACTAAGCTCCTCACTCCAGGAGGAAGTGCACACTCCTACCCGGAATAGGCATGGCATATACTAAACAGAAATGCAACATAAGATATATATATACAAATCACTCTTCACCCAAAAAAAATGACACTTCTTCCACAAATAAAATTAAAAATGAAATATTGCATGTAAAACTGTACACAATACAATATAAATAATTCCACTCATTTCTTCTTAAGACCTCTGCAACTAAATTACAGAATACCCAAAGTGAAAAAAAATAATCATAACATCAGTACCATTTATTTAAATCACTACTATTCTTGCACTTGCGACTATCAACCGGTGGCCACTAGCCGCTTTCCCAAGAAAATCATTCATCTTCCTGCCCTACTCTTATAACATTAGGTATAAGGTATTCACATTTATACATTCTCTAACATTGCCTATCCTCAAGGCTGAACTTTAATCCCGCAGCCACTTGCCATTCAGGAACTGCCCCGATCCCAGCAACCAGGAATTATATAGATACATGAATAATGCAGCATCTGCCTGACCTATTTAACCTCTGATTGTTTTTAGCTTCACTCAGCAATGTTATACGTATTTCCTCATTCAGCAAAATTACCACAATATTTTAAGAATACATTAATCATCAAGCTTATTTAAAACACATCAAAAGAAGAAATGAGGTCTGTTCTAAAAACAACAACAATAACAACAAAGGAGAAAACAATTTTCTACTCGTCAACTCGAGGAATATCATGTATGCATTGGTAAGGAGGAACACTTGAAAACTACCTTTTCAGGCACCATATGTATGTGTGCCTGATATATATATATATATATATATATATATATATATATATATATATATATATATATATATATATATATATATATATATATGCGTGTGTGTGTGTGTGTGTGTGTGTTTGTGTGTGAATAGAAAAAATCAAGCACATGCATTTGTACAGGTAAGGGCCTCCCAAACTGGTAAATTTTTTCTTGATCCCAGATAAGTCTGAATTAAGAAGAGGTAACAAAGGATTATTGGAAAATAAACCATGGCATAAATTTAAATTAGGACGTTGTGCAAGGACAATTAGGAAAGGGTCCACAATACTTTCTTGATTAAATTCAGAAATATGGATTACTGTCTCGCCTGTTGATCAACTGATCCTATAACTTTACTTGAGAAAATGGCCGGTCGAATCATTATTAGTGAACCCTCAAGCGATATCTTCATGTTTAGTTTAGTTCTTAGAAATATTCCTTTAGAGGTGTTGTTGATACTGAATGAATCAAATTTTGAACAAGGAATGCTATAAATGACATTATCGTCATTTCCGGGGATATACTCAATTACCACGTTTTCAATGAGTAATTGTATATAAGATCTATGCTTATATTTATTCTATCACCAGAGGGACATAACTTCATGACTTAATTTTTTCTGTAACTGAACTCTACTGAATGCAGAAAACTTTCTAAAAAAAAAAAAAAATCCTTTGGATAACAGAGATTGATACCAACTTCTTAATATTTTTAACACTATGTATGTTACGATGCATATTATTAGTGACCTTAGTTACATAGAGGGAAATCTGGAAGACTTCTTAACATCTTATTTTTAGAATTCCCCTAATGAAAATTTTATATGTATTCATGCATATATAAATATATATATATATATATATATATATATATATATATATATATATATATATATATATATATATATATATATATATATATATATATATATATATATAAGACAAATTGCCGGTTGGTTTCTAAATAGGGAAAACTTGAATTTAGTGGTTCGTCTAATATAGAAACGCATATATACAGGATACTGGAAGATATTTTCTTCCTCTTCTCTAGTGAATCATATGGATGAAACCCATGAAATAATCATAGTACCAAAACCCACAAGTTTAAAATTTTCGTTTAAAATACCCGGAACATCATCAACATGGTGAAATTGAATAATTGGACAGGATGAAACTGAAGGTATCAATCTAGTCTAGAAATTTTCTTAAATATTTTGGATAAAAGAGAAGAAAAAGGAATACACATAGCTTTATCAATGACCTGTTCATAGAAATCTCCAAGAAAAGGAAGCTTACCCTTCTCGATACCGAAACAATTGAGTTCAATAATAGTATTGGTTGGTATTGGTAACTCGAAGGTATCCTAAATACCTGACAGGTAATGCAATAAGCCATCATTGGGCACATTTTCAAATAATGAAGTCACATCAAAATATACTAATCGCTTGTTTGACGTTATGCTATTTCACTTCTTTATTTTTACTAAAGATATACTAATATCTCTCTCTCTCTCTCTCTCTCTCTCTCTCTCTCTCTCTCTCTCTCTCTCTCTCTCTCTCTCTCTCTCTCTCTCTCTTTATATATATATATATATATATATATATATATATATATATATATATATATATATATGTATATATATATATATATATATATATATATATATATATATATATATATATATATATATATATTTATGTATATGTATATAAATATATATATATATATGTATATATCTATATATATATATATATATATATATATATATATATATATATATATATATATATAGATATATACATATATATATATATATATATATATATATATATATATATATATATATATATATATATATATATATATATAAAAGTGGAATCGGTGATTTTGATAAAAAATTTTATAGTTTATGATTAATATATCCTGTAGCACTGATAAGTGATCTCAATAGATTTCATTGTTTACGGGTTCAATTAATCCATATAAACAAAGTAAGCATGGTTCATTGGAGATCATTCAATTGAATTAGAAATGTTTGTTTTGAAATAGATTTTTGTTATGTTAGAATCTATGACAACCCTTTAATTGGGATTGCCTAGAAACATTAGATTAAAGTGGATATATTAAAAAAATTAAAAAATGTAATATTGTCCTATAATTACTATTATTTTTACCTTATCAGCTTTTGTGATGTTCACACCACCATAGTATCTTAAGGATTGCTTTTAATGCTTCTTGATCTTCATCCTTGAATAAGCGAAATACCAACATTTGGTAATATGTTGATGTGGGAAATTAAATTTTTGGTAGTGTTGATATAATTCAATAAGATTTCCATACACGATGTTTCCATTGGCAACGATGGTGTATTTTCTTAATAATTTTCTGCCTGTTATTGTAATACGGGAACCTAATGTAATTTTGTTTTGGTATATCGGATAAAAAAGTTACCAGTTTTATTTCCATTTTCTCCTTTTCAGCTTCCTTCACAAGGGCCGATATCGCTATCTCTTAAATATCATTAAATGACTTCTCGGTGATTTAACACATGATTTTCTTTTTTATTGTGATTAGATTTTTTTCTTGGTTTTCTTTTTTTGGCTGAAAGACAATGACTTAGTAATTCTTCAACAGAATATCTTGAATAAACATAGGTGATTTCGGTTGTTCTTATGTTTTAGTTGGCAATTAAAATTCTATACCAAATTTATTATCTATATATTTTTTGAGTCATTTTTCTATTATTTTTTTTTTTTTATTTCTGAATAATTCTTTTTTGTTCTCTAAATTTCAATTAAAAAGAGGGATTACTCAAATCCAAATGTGGACATTAACAGTAAATGACAACAAAGACCAAAGAAACGGAAGGATCGAATAAAAGTCATAACACGGAAATATGAATGAAATTCCCAAGGAGAGACAGATCCTCTGCGTGGCTATGTATAACGAAAAGAGAGCCTGGGGACTGAGATAGGAATAGGCTCGTTGGATGGAAGAGAGAGATAATCGTCAAGGGATATCTTAAAGGCAATGGAATTTCTCGGCTGGAATATTGGGACATCATAGTCGTGTGTGAGTAGTAGAGGCTAACAATCTATCCTGAGTTCTAGTTCATCTAATTCCGAGTATTTTTCTTCTATTTTTTTCTCATTTTTCTAGTGTATGTCTTTTATGATCAAGTTTTCATTATTTTCATTCCAATTATCCATGTACTTGATATAACCTAATTCTTTTGATACTAGCAAAATTAAGTTAAAAATGCACCCTGTATGACGCAGTCAACGAAGGAATGAGTTTGTTGGCCGGAGATACTTGCTGCTATAAAAAGTTATTCAATGTCTGCAAACAAATTGGATCAATGTGAATATTACTTCAAATATTATTCCAAAAACTTGTGATTACTTTGGAAGGCAGAAGCTGTGAAGCTCTTGTACATAGCTATTTGTAATTTTCTAGACAAGAAGAATTAGATGTTGGTCCTTTCGTTATGTACTTTAACGTTCTTGGCGTTACATCGATTTATGTATTTTTTTTTTCTCAGTTTTCCTGTTAATTTCATACTGCAGATGCGGGTTTGTGCATTTATAATATATCTAAAAAGAAAAACATAAATTCATCGCTTCTTCATTTATGTAATTATAAACATGAGGTAATGTTCATAATAGTTCTTAATATTTCTTCATAATACGATATATATATATATATATATATATATATATATATATATATATATATATATATATATATATATATATAAATACAGTATATATAGATATATATATATATATATATATATATATATATATATATATATATATATATATATATATATATATATATATATATGTGTGTGTGTGTGTGTGTGTGTGTGTGTGTGTGTGTGTGTGTGTGTGTGTGTGCGTGTGTGTTTGTGTTTGTGTTTGCGTGTATATATGTGTGTTTGTGTTTGCGTGTATATATGTGTATTTGTGTGTATATACTGGTATACACAACGGAACCTGACTCATAATAAGCATTAAATATACATCAAGCTACAGTGAAAAAAAAAAGTACGTCGCATTCAAAGGTTTGAAAGTTACCTAATGGATTTCAGAGGCAAGGGACTTGCACAATACCCTAGCAGGACAATGCCCTAGGGACTGACCATATATGCATACAATCAGTGCCAGGACACCTCTTCACCCAAGCTAGGACAAGGTATGGCCAGGCAATGGTTGCTGATGATTCAGCATGTAGATCTATAGTCTCCCGCAAACTCCCCATCCTCAGCTCAAAAGGATTATGAGGTGGCAAACACTACCAGAAACTATCAAGGTTGGGCGAACCTCGAACCCCATTCCAGCAAATCGCCTGGCAGTGACCTTCTCAATATCCCGGCAAGGGAATTTGTGATTCTCTTAAGGTTATCTTCAAGATGACCTTAAATAAGTATCATTTAAGAAAAGAGGATCATAAATAGAACACTTAAATCAGATCATGGCTTAAATTTATGTTTTGACCTTTGGTACAAGTAATTGACATTGTATATTATTTTTCGAGGGATGAAATAAAAAAATAATGTTTGTGTCAGTCTTTGCCCGTTTACTTTTCCAGTAAAGAATAAAAGCAAAAAGTTTTGATATTGCTTTTATCTTTGTTAAAATGAAAAACAAGAACATTCCCTTAGATAATATTATTGAGCAAATGGCTCTAAAATCCTTAAAAAATCATTTTAAATAACATATCATGAATGCTAGTAAGACAGATATGATAGAAATAATGGGGAAAATTGTAATCTTATGAAAAAAGAAGTTATCGAACTTTTCAACTGGATCATAATATCACTTTGTAAGTATGAGCAATCATTTATAGCTTAATTGACCTTTATTGAACAATCGTTTCCTTAATCATATGAATTAATTGAAACCCGAAACCCTGCTAATCTAGCCAATCATTAGTGAAACCAGGTCAACCAATTATGATTTAATACGAATTTCCGTTGTAACATACTTTTCTAATTTTAGGCATCATTTCATCTTCCCACAGAACACTTCAGTTGATATTAATGATAAGTTACAAAATATGAACATAACGTCAAAACACAAACCTCTCACTTTTGTTGTTACCTCAATATATATAAAAAGCCTGATAATGTCTAACTAAATTGCTTGTTTAGTATATTATAGTCTTCTGACTTACCATTACCAACCAATTGACTAACTGATCTTATTAGTTTGTGTAACAAGAGTTGATTCTAAATCAAGGGCTCGTTAGGTCTATACCAATGAGGAGTAGGTTAGCCAGGGCACCAGGTACCCTTTGAGATACTACCACTAGAGAGTTATGGGGTCCTTTGACTGGCCAGACAGCACTACATTGGATTCTTCTCTCGGGTTACGGTTCACTTTGCCTACACATACACCAAATAGTCTGACCTAATCTTTACACATTCTCCTCTATCCTCATACACCTGAAAACACTCAGATTACCAAAGAATTCTTCACCCAAGTGGTTAACTACTGCACTGTAAGTGTTCAGTGGCTACTTTCTTCATGGTAAGGGTAGAAGAGACATTTAGCTATGGTAAGTAGCTCTTCTAGGAGGCCACTCCAAGATCAAACCATTGTTCTCTAGTCTTGGGTAGTGCCATGGCCTCGTACCATGGTCTTCCACTGTCTTAGGGTAGAGTTCTCTTGCTCGGGGGTACACTAGGGCACACTATTCTATCTAACTTCTCTTCCTCTTGTTCTGTTAACGATTTTATAGATTACATAGGAAATATTCACTTTAATGTTGTTACTGTTCTTGAAATATTTAATTTTCTTGTTTCCCTACCTCATTGGGCTATTTTCCTTGTTGGGGCCCTTGGGCTATGGTTGTTCCTTAGCAAGTAATAATAATAATAATGATAATTCTTTGTCTGGGTTTGTAGTATATACATTCATATATGGAATTTATCAGAAAAGGCATATACCTTCAATTTTATTCTTTCAAACAGTTTAGTGTCGTTAGGTGGATGATTTTTTTTTTTTTTCTGAATTCTACACTGATAGTTTTCTTGGTATCAATAAATCATGGGTTTACTCGAGGAGGAAATAATATAGCAATTATTTCGAGACTAAACTGAAATTCAGCCAGTAACTTATCATGTGTACAATTCTATGAAGGTCTTGCTCATAACATGAAGTCATTTGCAATCTGTGGAGATTTATCCAAACTTTCCAGCTTTCCCAACTGCTAAACTTCTAACGTTATTTCAAAGCTGCTGAATATATTGAATAACAAGGAAACTTTGTTATTTATCCTCTTTTATATCTAAAAGTACGACCTGGAAAAATCCTTCAAAATTCGGAGCTGAATTTCTTTGTCATCTGTCTCCCTCACTTCATAGAGACATAAAACTAAGACCTATATCAACATACTATTTTTGCTAGATTTTTATCAATACGGTGTGCTGTCAATATTTTGTGAATCTCGAAAAATATTATGATTAATCATGTCAAACATTTAATATAGTAATTGATATTTTGTGGCTGTTTTTTCTTTTCTTTTGCTCATATTGTTTTTCTATTCTTATACAAAAATCATTCTACCTAATCTATGATTGTATATTGGCTGAATGTAACCATAGTCAACAAAATTTTCTAAAGATACCATAAATGAAAATATTTCAAAATAACAAAAAGATACAAAACATCAAATCGGTCTTGTATTAAAGGTCCAGATATGTAAAAAGTTCCATAATGTATGACAAGGAAAGTTTTGTTTGATTTGATTGCCGGAGGAAGACTTCCGTAAAAGGAATTAAATCATGATGAAGCACCAAATCAAAATAATCTTATGATAACTCAAACAGTTTCAATAGTTCTACCGGTGCTAAATCACTATTTTCTAATCAATTATCATGATAATATTCATGAAATTAGTTTATGATAATGCTAATTCATTAGGACTGACATTCAAAATGTAAATGTATATTACTCCATTAAAACATTCAACAAGGATTGCCATTTTACACCAACCACAGACACTATAACGACAATAACTCTCTTGGAATATTCTGTCAGAAGAAAGTCCTTTTGGGGAAATGGAGGACATCCGACGGTCGAGAGAACATTTCAGAAGTTACAGGAAGTAAAGCTGGGAGAGGGGAAAGAGGAAAAATTCTTCCGAATCAGAGATTTTTACAAATGTAAGGATACGCTTTGTCAGTTTTCTCAAGCGAATTTCTATCTGTTGGCGGTTTTGGAACGGGTACGAAGGTTGGATATAATATACATTTGTCTTTTTCTATTTGCCATTTTTTTTTAAATAGGATACTACTGACAACAAGGAGTATAGTTTTCTAATTCTAAATTGTTATTTCTGTGGGTGTTGAAGAACCATAAATCAATGTTATATATTTTGCTGTATTTCCTCAGCAGTTCATGAATTGTATAATAGGTTTTTAACATCAGTATGTCATTGATTTAGGAACAGACGATGAAGTATAGCATTTATGCCAAAATGTAGATAACAGTGTAGGATCACAATGAAACTCCGAATGGTAATTGAGGAGTATAATAGATGGAGAAGCATCTCGCACGAGAGCCGGTTAGAGACTGACTGCATGAAGAGCACGACTGCACAAATGAGGAACAGTCCCCTACTTACAGAGAACCTATTATCTACTTACATATAATCTTACAGACAATGACTTACTCGAAAATATGTTGAGGAAATGCTTAGGAATTGGATATATAAAAACATATATATATATAATATATATATATATATATATATATATATATATATATATATATAAATTTTACCTCTAAAGATCCTGGGAAATATTAGGGTTTAATTCCTCGGATGAAGTTAACATACATGACTAGAAAAGTGAATAAGAAATTATTGTATTGACTACTAATTGTACTAGTTTTCGGAATAATAAACTCAGAAAATATGCGGGTATAGAATGGGATAGAAAGACAATAAACAGACGGAAGTGGAAGTACACGTATGAGGCCTTTGTTCTGCAGGGGACTAGTAACGGATGATATATATATATATATATATATATATATATATATATATATTAGTGTGCTACTTTTATAAGCACACATTGAGTATGTGTTGTTTAAGATGTGAAAAGCTGGATAACGAAGTACATCTCATTAGCTTTAAAAGTATTTATTTGTTAAAAACAACAGAGTTAAACATCTCCATCACTGGAGGGAGCTGGTTTGGTCAGATGACCAATTCTGGTGAAATATAGATATAAACTGACTAAATTATCGATATCACAGATATTGTATGCTTAGTTGACATAGCAGTTTTGTCACAATCTCGGAAGACACCTGCATCCGGTGACGTCACAAACTTTCACACGCTGATGCATTGGTGTTGACGTTTAAGAAAAATGTTACATTGTTGAGGCTGCATTGTGCGTCCTGTTTATGATTTGAATGACTACAGCAAGTCCCACGGCTAGCATCTTCATCCAAAATGACATATTACGTCATGTGTTTTAAACATGTAATATTAATTATTACATAAGCTCGGCCAGCTATCTCAATTTTTTCACAAAAATTTAACAACAAGCCAAAACATGTTTACTAGGTGTGACTGGACATATGTATTATTCTTTGTTTAACTTTAGCCATAATCAAACGAGGACGAATGTCCAAATAGGCACATTAAAAAATAATAACAATAATGCATATGAAAAAGATATTACCAAAGCAAAGAAAAAAAAATGCATGATAAAATAAAGATCATATATATGGTACATTGCTAGCAAATGATTATATGGTACCAAAAAAAAAAAAAAAACTACTGACTTACATATGATTCGGTAACTTTTTAAAGAATAATTGTTACCTTTGTCAGAAACACAGATTAACATAGTATGGTAACTAATAAAAATATTTGTTACCTTGGTAAAAATTCAGTTTTTTACTGCACAAACACGAATTCCTGGTACGTACACGTACCACGGTTTCGTACATATATATATATATATATATATATATATATATATATATAGGGCTGATATATTTTATTAGATGCCCATAGATTCTGTTAATTTATATATATATTTTTTTCTCTTTTCTTTTTAACATTCCGGCTTATATATTTCATTAGATGCCGAGAGAAAAAATGATTTATATTTTTTTTAAATGTTGTTTTAAATGTATTTTTAACAATGCAATGTAGATAATTTCTTCAATTACATATTACTAGCGTACTAACAGCTTTTCTTACAAACTCTATTTCCAACAATTTACTCCTTTAGCGAATGAGGTGGCCACTTCAAACGGCTTTAAACTGAATTAAATAAGGAGTTTTGTCTGGACATGGCGAAACATTCTGTTGTAGCTGCCTGCTGTGCCGTAACCTACGCCAAACAAGGATGTTCACGGCGATAAATATCACCACCGTGAGAACCAGACCTGCTAGTAGTATGGGGTGAAGGATTTCCTTATAAGTCGGTGACAGGTGATCCCTTTCGGTAAGCTTCATCAACCGCTTTGAAACCTGTCTGTTATACGGGAGAGGGAGTGCTGGCATTGTAGAGGTCCACGTGAAGTTCGCGAAGTAGGCTCGTTCTCTGATGAGCGTCCTAGACCAGTCACCATGGAATTAGGGGAAGTCCCGATACAACCCTCTGCTACAACGAAGATGTGGGCGAAGGACGTGGATCCGTCAGTGCATGATACATTGAAGCCGTCCTTGTCGTATCGTATCCACGAGCCATTGTTCAGTCTGCTATTAAACTCATTATTGTCAAAGGGATAAAGCTTATCCAGACAATTTTCACTTGTATGGTAGAGAGCACCGTCTAGCACTATACCTAACTCGCATGAATCCATTAAGTTTTTATGGAATTCAAATGAGTCAGCTGTACATATTTTTCTATCCATTGCATCTGAACAGTGAGTTAATTGATTTAAGTCTTTAATGACCGTATATGTTTCCTTGTCTGGGGAAATCAATACGTGTCCTGTCAAACTGGATATTACTGGATTTGAGTGATTCGTCATGAAAGTCGGAAATGGTGATATCCTGTAAGATTGCCAGGCATCAGAACAAACAAAGGGAATTGTAATCCTAATCTTGTTATTATCAACGTTTACTGTAATTAGGTTGTAATAAAATTCTAACATATGTTCGTCTAACAAAGGAACATAGCCTAGTTTATCCCTTCCGTTCTCCAGAATTAACTTTAAGTAATTTATAGGCAACAAATGGGGCGACAGTACACCTTTAGTTGCTAACGTGATAGCTTCTACATAATCCTTGGATTTCTCAATGAAATGTGCAATTCTGTTATGTATGTGATCTATCTTTGAATCATAATACGTTAATATTGCCAACAAATCCTGTACTTCCATAATCTGAATGATATTATTTGAATGTTCATTTACTAAATCCATAATTTTATTGATTGAAGCTAACTGATTCCTTAGTTCTGACATAATCAATTCATCTTTATGAGTCAAGAACTCAATTTTCTTATTTTGATTACTAATTCTAAGACGATTGGAAATTCCTAAACCTAAACTTGCAACAGACCCAAAGATGTTTAATGCAGCATAAATAAACGGATTTCGTCTTTCTTTATGTTCGTGTCCTACAGTCCACATCAAAAGATCATAAGCCAAAGATCCTGTCTCGTAAGTCTTATTTTTCAAGTCATCAGATAGCATCTCTGCAACTTTTAATGTTGATCCAAGCAAATTCTGAGTAGTCAAATGAAAATGTCTTCTATGCAACTCATCCAATGAGGTAGAAAACCTAGAAATGGCGGTTCTTAAGCTAGTGACATCATTCTCTTGAAGAAAAATTGCTTGCATATTCACTTCTACAACTACGTTGGTTGATGTAATAAAAATGTCTTTTTGTCTTTCAACTATAGTGCCATATTTAAAATTTATACTTTTAGTTTTAGAGCTCATCCCACACGAGAAAAATGTCTGAGCGAACAATATCACTCCCAACAACAAAAAATTCATCTTGGAAACCTGTAACGAGAAAAATATATGTAATTACTCCTGTATTAAAAAGAAAACTTTTAATCACATAAAATAAAAAGAAAAAATTTTCCCTCACTTCTTTTCCTCTCTTTTCTTTTTAATTTCTTATGTGAGCCAATGGTACTATTCTCTCATCCGTGGGTTGGGATACGTTTTGAACTCTAAACCTATTGGCCGTTAATGTTTCCAAAATGTTAAATGGGCCTTCAAACTTAGGTGTTAGTTTATAATTGAGCCCTTTTCGTACATTGATTTGAATATATACGTTATCACCCACGGTATATGTTTTAGTTGGTTTCGCTGTTTTATCATGATTCCTTTTCATTATGATTTGTGATTCTTCTAAATTCTTTCGAAGGATATCATATCAAATTATACTTGCATTTATACATTCTTTTAAAGGATTTGATAGATTAGTTGTAGGGTTTAATCCATGGAAAGGCGTTCTAACTGGGGTACCATACAATGCTTCATGCGGTGACATTTTAATTGATATATGATATGAATGATTCAGAGTACTCAGTGCCGCCGGTATTGCAATATCCCAGTAGGGGTCTGATCCCCCTAGTGTTACTCTTAATATATTCAATATCTTCCTATTTGCTCTTTCCACTAGCACATTCGACTCTGGGTGATATATCATGGTATTTATTTTCTTTATGCTGAGGAATTCACACAATGAGGTAAGAAAGTGATTATTAAATTCACCACCCGAGTCTGAGATTATCATGTGTGGAATTCCATGTTTACAAATGTAACACTCGTAAAACTTCCTAGCGCATTCAATCGCAGTTTTAGTTTTAAGCGCTATTAGTTCTGTATATCGGGTTAAAGCATCTATAATTACTAAGAAGTGCTTATTTCCTCTGTCTGACTCGTAAAATCCTGTTAACAAATCTAAATGTATTCTTTCAAAGGGTTGATTGGGCACAGGATAAGCTCCTAGGCTGACAGGTGTTTTCGTATGCCCTTTGTTTTCCTGACATGTGCGACAATTAGCTATGTGTCTTTTTATATCTGTAAGCATCGTATGCCAATAAAACAATGATTTGGCTTTCTGTGACATTAATGAGAACCCCGGGTGTCCATGTAATGGATTTGAATGCAACCAATTCAGGACAGTGGAAATAAGTGAGATTGGTACTACTACCTGGTCATTAGTTACATGTGGTGTATTGCGGGTTTTCCTTGTCACAGTCCTACACAGAATATTATCTTTGATTATATAATTCTGCTGCTTATACTTTATATATTCCTTTTCCTTATGATTGCTTTTCAAAGCATGTATAATTGTTTCTATTTTCTGATCTTTTCTTTGCTCAGTCTGTAACAATTCAGCGCTCCAGCCTAAATCTTCTTGTTCAGATATCTTTTTAATAATAGGCATGGATGTTGATATATCTATTAATTCAGCTAAAGGCTCCGTACAAGATGACAGAGGGTTGCGTGATAATGCATCCACAATGATATTTGCTTTCCCAGGTAAATACCCGATTCTTGCGCCAAAATCTTGAATGATCAAATGCCACCGAGTTCGTTTAGGGCTGTGGTTGAAGCCTTTAAAGAACTCTGTTAGTGGTTTATGGTCAGTAAAAACCTTAACGGGATAACCGTAAATTTTGAACTTAAAATGCACTAGTGAATTAACAATAGCTAGCCCTTCCTTGTCTATTACTGCATACTTACTTTCTGAAGTTCTCAATTTTCGAGAATAGAAAGCTATCGGGAAAAATTGTTTATCATATTGCTGAAGCAATACCCCTCCTATTCCTAAGTCTGAGGCGTCTGTTGCAATGAAGAATTCCTTACCGAAGTCAGGAAATTTTAAGATAGGAGAACTACACAGTTCATCTTTCAAAGTATTAAACGCCTGTTGATGTTGCTCAGACCATATGAAATCTACGCCCTTCTTCGTAAGATCAGTTAAAGGAGTGGCTATTATTGAATAGTTGCGTATAAAACGCCTGTAATATCCACTACAACCCAGAAATTGCTGTATTCCCTTGACATTAGTAGGTATGGGAAAATTACGTATAGCCGACACCTTATCATGGACTACTTTAAGACCTTGGCTTGATACCATGAAACCCAAATATATTAATTCTGTTTTGAAAAATTCACACTTACTAATCTTTACCCTTAAGTTATGTTGTCTTAATCTCTGTAGTACTAGTTCTAACTTACGTAGATGTTCTTCTAAGGTGTTGGAAAAGATTACAAGATCATCCATATAGGCATGCAATATATCCCCTAACAAGTCTCCAAACACTGTTAATCATTCTTGTAAATGTTATAGGAGCATAACGTAAACCAAAAGGCATCCGTAAAAATTCATAATGTCCCCTGGCTGTGCTGAAGGCTGTGTATGGGATACTATCTTCTTCTAATGATATCTGGTGAAAACCTTTAAGTAAGTCCAAACTGGTAAAATATTTATTCTGACCTAACAAAGACAAAATATCGTCAGTACATGGCACTGGGAATCGATCAGGGATCGTTTCCCTCGTTTAGACGACGAAAGTCGACGCAGATACGCCATGTTCGATCTTTTTTCGGTACAACTATTGAAGGAAAATTAAAAGGGCTGTTTGATTTCCTAATGACTCCTTCTTCTAGCATTTTACCTACTTCATCATTTATTTCATTCTGGAATTTCATAGGGAGTCTGTACGAGGGTACATAGATAATTTTCTGCTTTTCCTATAACCTTATTTGATGCTCGATCACATCTGTTTTTCCTAAGGATCCATCCGTAGTGGAAAAAACATCATGATATTTAGTTAAAAGTTCAAAAATTTTCCGCTGAATTTCTTCGTCTTGAATGTCTTTATTTATTTTATTTTTAATAGATCGCAAATGGGATTCATCAGCAACTCATTGAAAGTGATTGATTTCAGCAACGGTAAGAATACGATGTTTATAAACTTATACATCCAAGATATGTTCATTTTTGTGAATTACTAAAGTGTTATTTAAATGATTACAGACTTCAATATTACATTGTTGATGTGAGCCTACTGTATAAATAGCTTGTGTGACAGACAATCCGTTAGTTTTCAAAGTATCGGAAAGGATTAATATTTCAGATCCCGGTAATGTTTTCTTTATTTGCACTATTAAATTCGAAGGTACGTTTGGTTCGATAGATTGCGTGCAAGATGATATTACGGGTGAACGATAATTCTGCTGGGTCGCGTATATTATTTCTTTATTAGTGAGACAAGTTATTGGTTCTTCAACGTACGTTACGGTTACATTTGTCGTCTCCTTTTTATCCAAAACTGATTTTGAGGTATTAGAAGACTTATAGAATTTCCCTTTGATATACACGCCGTGCTTGGCAGGGGCTAAGATAATGTTTTGATTTCCCAGAGATGGGTATCCTATAATTACAGCTTGATACATATTAATGTTTTTTACAACAATAAATGTATCGGCAAACGTGCGTTTACCGACTTTGAACTGAACATGAGTTATGCCTATCACATTTAATTCATTGTTTCCTATACCCGAAAGTCTAATTCCGGATTTTTCAATCGGAAAGTTCGAAAACAACAAATGATGTGTCTTCAAATCCATGATATTACATGGACTACCAGAGTCAAAAAATAATGTAAAGGATTTGTGTTCTAAATTTAAAGCATATAAGGTTGGCCGTAACTCATTTTGGCTTATTATTGTATGAATTCGTTGCAAATCTACGGGAGCATGCACTGTTTTACTTAATTCGGCCGTGTGTTGCATAGGAAAATCTATTGTCTCACAATTATCTGATAAAACATTAAATTGATTATTCAATACTATTGAGGTTGACATGAATGACCTTGACCCAACATCACTCTCTTCCCCTCTGGAGTTAACTATGTGGTATTTGCTTTGCTCTGCACATTCTGAAAATTAGTCTGACCTTGCGAGGTCTGGTTTGACGACCCAGGCTCAGCGATATTCGAAGAAATGTTTGTTTGTTTTGGACTCTGAACTGCATTGACATTTGGTTGTTTCTTCTTATTATTAAAATGAGGATTTTTCTTTTTATTTCCATATGGAACTGACTGTGGAATTGACTGTGTATTTCTGGGATTCTGTTGTGTCTTACGCGAGTAACATTGGCTATATGAATGAGTTGCACTGTTATGAATCGAGCAGAATTTCGTTCTGCAGTCCACGCTTAAGTGACCTTGACGTTTGCAATTATAACACGTCATTCCCGCTACTTGACTACTAACTACGTTCACTGTTTGTGGCTTTGTTTCATTCTTTGCAAAAACTTGAGTTAACATGGGATCGAGATCTGGACACTTGGACATGTGTTTCTTTATCTGTTTATATACATCCAATTCCGTACTTGCAGGCGTTAACTTCTTATTAAAACACCGCACTAAAGCTTCAGGCAACATAAGTGTCATGCAAGTTAAATACATTAATCGTAAAAAATCTTTCACGGAGATGTTATCGCTAGTAACCCAAGTGGAATGACCTAAAATGTCCTGATATTCATTAAGCCTATCAGCTATGAGAGCTGCTCTCTCAATAACATTAAGCCGATTCATAGTGGCTTGATTAAGTGTATTTCGTAACGTTAATACTACATCCAAGGCTTCCTCACCCCCATAGACCGCGCGTAACCTAACTTTGAAATCATCCCAGGTAACTGCTTCTTGAAATGAAACACCTCTTAAATACACACTCACATCCCCCTTAGAAAAATCTATAAAACTTTTAGCTTCTTGTAATTGTACAAAAGGGTCTACGATTTGTTTGGCATTTAAACGGGCATCGACGGATGAAATCCATGACTCCACATTTTGTGGCAAGAACCCATTGACCCGACCCTGAAAAGGAAGGATTGCTGACCTGGCATTTACAAGCGTCACAATTGGAGGAGGATTAGTCTGGCCTACGCCACTAGGTCCAGGGGTAGGGCTCACAGGGGGAGTCATGACTGCTGTATTTCTTTTCCTATCTCTTCAACCCCTTGCAATTCTATCAAAATATCTATATGAGTACAGACGTCCACTGCGTAAACGCATATGTATAACAAAATTCCCCAAACAATGTTACTAATCCCAAAACATTTCCCGAGAATTTCTGAAAGAAAAAGGAATTAGCACAAAGAGAGAAAAATTCTAGATGAGAATTTGGAGTTGAACACAGTTTCCTTTAACGAACGGAAACAAAAGATTAGCAATTCACTCACCCCAGTAATAATCGACTAACGACTCGTGATAACTACACTTCACTGCCTAAACTGGAATGAATTCAAAAATTTGTACTTACCTTATATATGGGTCTGTGTGATGTCGACACATCCTCTCTCTCTCTCTTGATTTTTTGTTAGCGATGTATCGTTCGAGTTTCTTGTTGAATGTAGAGCTTCCTGGGTATGTTTTGCAAACGTTGAACACCAGTCCTTGGGTTTCCTAGGATGTTGATTGAAGATCCAGTTCATCGGTTTGTATTCATAACATTCATTAATGTTAACTATTTCGATGGACTATATTACTTAGTCAAAATTGTAGATTCATGTAGATAATGTTGAGTTCTTGGAGATCTTTCTCTGGTTTTACAGCTTTTATTTTGAAGTTTTGAAGATCTTTCTCTGGTTTTATAGCTTTTATTTTGAAGTCTTGAAGATCTTTCTCTAATTCTTAGAGTTTAACCGCTGCCACCATTTATTAGTGTGCTACTTTTATAAGCACACATTGAGTATGTGTTGTTTAAGATGTGAAAAGCTGGATAACGAAATACATCTTATTAGCTTTAAAAGTATTTATTTGTTAAAAACAACAGAGTTAAACATCTCCATCGCTGGAGGGAGCTGGTTTGGTCAGATGACCAATTCTGGTGAAGTATAGATATGAACTGACTAAATTATCGATATCACAGATATCGTATGCTTAGTTGACATAGCAGTTTTGTCACAATCTCGGAAGACACCTGCATCCAGTGACGTCACAAACTTTCACACCCTGATGCATTGGTGTTGACGTTTAAGAAAAATGTTACATTGTTGAGGCTGCATTGTGCGTCCTGTTTATGATTTGAATGACTACAGCAAGTCCCACGGCTAGCATCTTCATCCAAAATGACATATTACGTCATGTGTTTTAAACATGTAATATTAATTATTACATATATATATGTATATATATAAATATAAATATATATATATATATATATATATATATATTATAATATGTGTGTGTATACACACACACACACACATATATATATATATATATATATATATGTGTGTGTGTGTGTGT
>NC_090741.1:19044757-19052257 GCF_036898095.1 Palaemon carinicauda
ACGTGATTCTGCCAGGGACTGCATACGCAGTTCCATAGCAGCCGCCTTCTCCTGATTCTCCTTCTGCATTTGTTGGATCATTCCAACAATCGAAGAGAGGGCCTGTCCCAGTTCTACTGGGAGACCGTCCGATGTTGAGGGGATAGGATCCGGAATCTGTACCGGAATAGCCGACACCTCGTCGACCTCATCCTCTACGACATCCGGGGTTTGAACTTCATCCTGACCTTCTGCCAGGAGGTCTTGTTCCAAACGTTCGTCCAGGTCAGACATCCTGTCATCTAACTGGATGTCTTGCATCGCAACTGCGACTTCCACATCCACCTGGACTTGATCTTGAGGGATCTCCTCTTGAGGCTGGGGAATCACTGCATCAGCTGATGCCTGGGGAAAAAGATACGCCCTCATCTTCTCACTTGGAAGATAAGGGCCAGAGGGGTTCTTCTTGAAGCCCCTTACCCAAGTACGAAGCTTTTCCCTTGCTATATCCCTTGATTCCGCCGTTCTAGGGGAATCAAAAGCCTCAGTAATCAGGTTAGTGCATACAGTACATACCTGAGGGTCCCAATACTGGAGATCATCCTTGGAGACAGCGCATGCTGCATGTCTCCTACAACACTCATGTCCGCCAGAGGTTCTTGCTGCGGACATTGCAGAAAACATTTCCGCACTTCGGAGGGTCCTCCTGTAAAGAGAAGAAATTTCCATGAGTATCAAGTGAACTATGTATCACTGGATATGCATAGTATAGCATAACAATTCATAAAGGAAAGACACACACTTGTGTTTCCCTCACAACCCATTGTTGCAGCCTTCCAGATAATAAAATCAAAAATGGTTTATCTCTTCTAGAGTAACCAATGCAAGGTTTTCCAGAGGAAACAGGTGGAGCTCACACCTAAGCAATGATTTTAAAATCCTGGATAATAGACAGGGAAGAACTCAGCTTCCTATCTGAGGGCAACAGCAAAGGGGCGTGCAAGAAAACACAATAGTGTTTAGAAGACACAGTGCTGTACCAAAACCCTTACTATAGTTTTCCTCTTACTGTATATGCTATACAGAAGAATACTAGTACAGTATAGGGGGATGTGTGCCGGCCTGCCTTTGCCGGCCGGCACACACCACAACTAGCTTTAAAGTATACTACTTAACAGCTATAGGGCGGCAGCACTCTGGTTCAAATGCCTGTGCCGGTCGGCAGCAACTGCCGGCCGGTAACAGCCAGTGTTGGCCGGCAATGGCTGCCGGCCAGCAACTACACAAGGTAGTACCCAGCTGCCGGCCACACTCTTGGTGACCGACAGACAAGGGCTGACATAAGCCGGCCGGCAAAGGTACAAGACCGATGCCAGCCGGCAGCAAAAGAACCAGAGGACTACACCTGCCCGGCTGCCGGCCTCATAGGCCGGCAGCCGGGACAGGTACAGCACTTAGAAGAAAAATAGAATGGATGCCGGGGATAAGAGTGTACACAACCTCCAAGCCCGGCAACCGAAAGAGTGCATATAAGGAAGGGGAGAAACAAATTCAGGCTTCCTTGACCCATGCCGTCCGGCTCTGCCGGCAGGCATGGATGAGGGACCAAGAGAGGTCCGGGCAGCACTCGAAAACATAAGACCCTTGCCGGCCAGCAGCTCTGCCGGCCGGCAAGGGGCTGAGTCAATTCCACATCCTAACCTATACTAGGTTCAGAAGTAGAACGACGTACAGTACATTAAGACCCCTGCCGGCCAGCTCTGCCGGCCGGCAAGGGGCTGAGTCAATTCCACATCCTAACCTATACTAGGTCCAGATGTAGAACGACGTACAGTACAGTAAGAAGAAAGAGGGGGAAGGGACAAGAGGGTCCTGCCAACCTTGCTTTAGTGACAGATCACCAGCAGCTAAGAAACTTATCTTAGCCTAAGGGAGATCTAAGGTGACAAGGCCAGCAAATACTTGCCAGCTTCCAGAGCACCAAAGCAAGGAAGGCGTTGCTACTCCCAAGGGAAGTACTTATCCTCCCGCGATAACAGCAACAGGACTAGTCTGGTAGATCACAAAAGAAGGAATCATATCCACAGAAACCTTTGGTAGTAACCTAAGGGAGCTAAGCTCCCTTTGTATGTGTTAGGTCAGCGAGGGGGACTCAGCCCCAAGCCAGACAACACAGACTCAGACTAAAAACTCTGTTGTTCTGTCCCTCTTGAACCATAACTACAGGAACAGGAAGGTACAGTAACACCCTAGTATAGTTTATTATCGAAAATAAATTTCGGAAAAAAACCACTTAGGGATAAGCCTAAGGCTTAATAGTACAGCGGCATAGCAGACCAATTGTTCAAATTGGTCTAAAAGCACCAAAATTGGCACACATGTAGATTAATATATTCTAAACATTTTTGGATATGGAGGCATTCAAGATTAGCCCTTAGGAAGATATGGCGGCCATTGTTCAAAATGGCCGCCATTTAACATTAGCGTCATTACATAGACTTCATTATGTGTCGTTAGTTTGGTGCTAGATGGGCCAAAATTCCCTTTTTTTACATCAGAATTAACATCAATAAATGTTTAACAGATATTTAGATGAATCTTCTCAAAAATGGCCCCCAAACTGGCCGCCATTTTGTGGAAAAAGTGGACATTTGATGAAGATTTCAATACTCAATGACATAATACCTCTAATAACCAGTACCTGATTTCAGGAACACACTTTAATTGCTCAAGTTGCTTTTTTATTTCAAATTGCTGGCAAAATTGCTAGTCAAAATAATACACAGAGTACGGGAAGTTTACAGTATGGTCAGATTGTAGTTATATAGTCGACCAAAAGCCCAGTCTCTAGGCACAGTACTTGTGTAATCCTGCAGTACATACATGTAATACAATAACGTAGATTTTGCCACACTATGTTAATTATGATTCTGAACTTTTCAAATCTGGTCACCAGAATTATGAATGTCTACAGATCATAATGTTGGTTAGCAAGTTTTCTGTCCCAATCTACTGGCATTCGCCTTCACAGAAACATAGACCAGTGCATTGCAGTGAAGCGTTCTTGCACTTGCAGCGGTTTTTGCAGCCTTTCTTGCATCCGCAAGACACCAGCTCATAGCAGGCCTTGGATGCCTCAGGGAGTGTGGTCCAGAGTGGTGTGTAGAGCCCATCATCACTCCGATGCCAGCCCCAGTCTGTTGGTGGAGGGAGCACGGGCGTTGGGTACCAATGCCTGGCCCCAGACATGACCACCCTGAAGGGCAGATCTCTTCACATGCTGCTCCAGAGCAGCGTAGGTTGGCGGGATGTTCTGAACAGAGTTCGTCTTTGCAAAGAGCTGCTTTCTCGCCTTGTTGACGTCCTTGCATTTGCTTGTGCGGTCATACAGGAGTATGACAAACCTCTCGATGACATGCATTGTATCCTCTTCGATGCTTGTGGGTGCATTTGCCAGACTCAGCAGGGCATCAGTGAGTTCTGGCAGCGTGTTCCATGTTGCCCAGGCAGATTTCTTCCCATGTCCGACGAAGGCTGACACAGTATCACACCCTGTGATGGCATGAAACATTGGGAAGAGCACATGCCTTCTCTGGACCAAGGGAGGAAGCTATTTCATGGGCTGCAATGTAGCGGTAGTTCTTGCCTGTCCCAAAGGCTACCCAGAGTTCGTCTCCAGCTGGTAGTTTCTGGACTACCATCACTGCTAGGACCACGACGTCACTGTCTACTGTTCGAACCTGTATCTGGTGGTGACCATGTTGTGCAGCATGTGCTACATGTAGCATCATGCGGGTGTCTGCCTCTTCTTGGTTGCATGGTGCGAGTGAGTTGACATCCTCTTGCTGTGGAACACAGATCACCTGCTCCCCATCAGTGACGACCAGTTCCTTGCCTTCTTCTTGAAAGGACTCTGCAAGCATGGTGGAGAGGAAGCTGAAGAGCTCCACTTTGTTGCTATCAACTCGCAGGAAACTTTGCCAATTTCCTGGTATGACTGCTTGAGTCGACAACACGCCGACGTACTCCCTTTCCACGCTGTTCTCTGGTTGATGCCTTCAGGGAATCTGCTCTGTAGCTGTCCCACACAAGGTCAAGACGTGATACATGTTGGAAACGTTGTACAACGTATGGGATGAACACTTGCTGTGCATATTCCTCGAACGTGTTGGCAGTACCCCGGCTTCAACATCTGTACGATTACTGCTCCATCGAGGACAACAGCAGTGACAGTAGGAGCTTCAAACTGAGGCTCAGCATGGCCTTCAAGGCACACCAGCAAGTCACTCTTGCCTCCCTAGGTACAGTCTCCCTCCGTCAGATAAAGCTGGAGGGCATTGCTGATTTTCATGCCTGAAGAACTCTTCTAGATTCCCATCACGGGTCTGGCAGCCGATATATAATCGTGCGAAGAGCGCAACATCATTCTTCAGAGATTTGACCTGTTCTTTTCCTTTGGGTATATTGGGTCCTCTCTTGGTCGCAAACAGTGGTAGCTTGTTCCGGTGGATTGCCACCTTCAATGGACTTGGTTCTGTCCACGATGCAATCCTTTGAGAATGCTTCAAACTGGTCTTGGCCAATCTGCTTGGCGTTACGGACTGTTTCTATGACTGCAGGGTCTGCGATCTCCTTTGTGTCGAGCACCAGCAAGTCCTGACTGTCCTCCTCGAAAGGGTTGCCCAGCTCTTCAATGACGGCCACGAGTGAGCGCACATCTCTGGCAAAAGTGTTCTGCACACTTGGTGTCTCTTCGTGGTGACGTGTCTCCTCTTGATCGTGTGGATGCAGATTGAAGTCGTCAAATTCCACAATCACTCTAGCAACCTCCGGTCCGGCAACCATCCAGCGCCTCAGTGCAGTTGGATTGTCTGTGAGGCCGATGGCTCCTCCATCACCCTTGACATACGCGTTGTTCTGCTCATTGTCCTTGGTCAAGAGGGATTGCTGAAAAGATCCTCTTGGTCTTCTGGACCTGTGAAGTGTCCCTTGCTAAACTCTGTGAAGACGTCTGGATGTTTGTTTGCCAGTTCTGCCATGTCCCGTAGATGCACTGGTATCCATCGGGCATAGTTCGTGTGGTCTAGTGCGAAGAACCACGGAGCCAGTTCTGTCAAAGCATCCACGTACATGCTAAAATTGGCTTCTCTCAGAGATCGCACATAGATCAGAGTGGACAGCTCCAGTGCCAAGACTGTTGACCAGTACTGAAACTGTGGATAACTCTGTTCTCTCTGACTGCACCAGTCTTCGAAGCTTTCAGGGTGCTCATCATCTTCTGTATTGGTGGTGCTGTACTTGTCATAGGCACGCCGTTGGAGATTATACAACGCAGCCGCTGTGACTTGGTGTGCTCTTCTGGTGCGTGTGACGTGAGCTGCTCGAAGAAATGAGTCTGCTATTCCTTCAGTTGTGATCTCTGCTTGTACCAGTGCTTGGGTCCACCCACTTCCCTGCAACCAGTCACCCAGGGTCTTCAGTGCCGTCATCTCAATATGCAACCCCCCAAACATCACCACCAGTTGGTCTTCTCCATATGTGTTTGGCCACTTCCACTGGATCTGTTTTGCTAGAGTGAATAGTGGCTGGTCGCAAGTCAGAACTGGAGTTTGGCCTGGGTTGAGATGTTTAACTGCACTCCTGACTACATCAATAGAGTGTCTGATCATCGCCACAGTGTGAGCACTCTCCTGGAACAAGGGAAGCAGGGACGTTGGTGTGATGACTGGTTGCTTTGGATCTTGGTGCCTTGCATGGTATGCAGCCCATGATGTGTTTTCACAGGCCTCAACATCATCTTTGAGAACACTTCTCGTGTTCTCCAGCCACATATACTCATCTTCTATGTGCTGCTCACAGTTGTGGCGTCTAAGAGAGGTCACAGAAGTAGCTGGGATCATTTGCCCTTTGACAGAAGAAGCAACAGGACGTACATCCGTGTAATATTCTGGTAGAGGCTCAACCGTCTTTGATCCAGTATCACGCCCAGTGAGAGCAATGCTACGATCCACTCCCTCATCTGCACACGTTGGGTGTTGAAAAAGCGAGATTCCTGTTCCATGGAATGAATTCTTGGCTGTGGTGGCACTTGGGTTGTGGTCAATGTTGTCCACAGCCGCAGTTGTGAACACATTGCTACGCAGGGTAGGCGGGCAGACCACTTCCTCTATGCGGTACAGCTGACACACGCTGTTTCCCATCTGGGCAGAAAGACGTAGGACTCTGTCATATGAGATGCTTAGGCCCAGAGAGAAGAGCTTGTCCACAAGTCCTCTCCTGCGTGTTTCAGCATACAGCATCAGCCCAACATAGGTTGGAAGAGGAGTTTCTTGAGACGTACTGTGTCTGACAGCTGGAGGCTCCTGTGTCTTGGTTGCTCCCTGCTTCCGACTTTGCTTGACACTGTTGAACTTGAGAAGCTGCGCAATGGAAAGAGCTGCTTGTGTTGAAGAGGAATGGCTTTGATTCTTGATGGTGGGGCCATCCAGCACCATATTTACCATTGCAACTAGTACGTTTGGCACAGAGTCCTCCTGACAGCCGCCCGGGAATGATCCACGGAATTGGTAAGTGTCTTCAAACATATATCGACGAACTATCTGTGCAGCACGCGCAAGGTGAACTGCCTCAGTGTCACAGTCTTGCTCGCAGGCTTTGCCTAGCGCTTCACCAATGTCTTCATCAAACGCTAGTAAAACATCTCGGCCTTTGCTGTGGGATCTCAGGCCTGGTATCTGGGCTAACAGGCGCTCTTTCAGCCTTGTGCTATTAACTTTCTGGCACAAAACAACCCCGAGCTGTTCCATTCTTGTTGTGTATAGCTTTACAAGTTCTGCGAGTCTGAAGACTGGGGTGGTGCCCTCTTCTAGGTGGGTTTCCTCGATATACAGGACCAGTTCAGCCAGTACGATTCTTGACATTACACCTTCATGGTCAGTTTTCTGCTCGGCTTCTACAGTGGTCTTTGCACGATAGTAAAGAGCCAACAAACACTTGGAATGGTACTTGGCCTCCAGAGCCACCATATCACCCATGCTGAGCCTGGCTATGAGTTCATTGTCCCCAACTTGCGCTGCACACTTCCGTACGCGTGTGTCCACCTGGAAGGTTGTTACTTCATGTAGGGTCTCTGTGCCAGACTTTCCACAGAAAAAGCAGGAGGTGCCGCTGGTAGTGGCTTCTGAAGAGTGTGTTCTGGCGCGCTTGGCCTGGACATTGTCAGTACTATCAAATGCTGAGCTGCTTGCGATGCGTCTCTTCTCTGCTCTTCGTAGCATTGTGTTATTGTATTTGAGCGTACATGTTTTATGCCACTTGGCCTGGTGGGCAACCATTGTCGCCTCAACACCTTGTCCTTCATCTAGTCTCTGTAACTGAACAGTTCTTGGCAGTTCTCCGAGTTCATCAAATTTGACCAAGTTTGCAGCCATTGTCGTGTATCCACTCCCAGGGTCTCGGCGTTTAGACAGTACTGGGCAGACAAGTGACTCTGTTGTCTCCTCTTGACATACAAGACACAGC
>NC_090741.1:19057257-19060673 GCF_036898095.1 Palaemon carinicauda
ATATATATATACATATATATACATATGCGTGTATATATATATACTATATATATATATATATATATATATATATATATATATATATATATATATATATATATATATATATGCATATATATTGTGAATATATATAAAAAACAATTTGTGTATATATGGATTTAATAATACATGTCAAAAAATTAATAAATGTTTGGTCAGAGTATCATTTTCATCTTATTGTAGAAAAAAAAGTCGTGTACATAAATACGAACATGCATCACTCATCATAAATTCATAAATTTCATCAACAGAAGGGAAACGTAGAGCAAAATAATTTAATTTCTTACCGCTTTAGTTACCCCTTGGACAACTTTTTTTAGTAGAAAGTTAAGATATTTTGTGTTTGTTGTTAAATCTCTTCCCATTAGATAAAAACAAAGAATTAAAAGAGCCCCTTTTTAACCTTTCTTGACAATTTTGACTGGCTCCATGAGAAATATTGCAAGTATTTTTGAACACGATATTTGGACGTGACTCGGGAGAAAGGTTATTGGTAGATGGGAGGCTTCTGGAAGATGAGAGGTGTCCAACTGAAACAGAGAACAAATTATTGATTGACATTTGCGAATTAGTTGGAGAAGGATACAACAAGTCCCTATCAGGGTTGTTTTGAGACCTTTGAAGGTAAAGTTTCTTGACAGATCTCTGTTGTAGGAATGGCTATCAAACAGTTTGTTTTTTATTTTCATTCGGTTTGGGTGGTGACTAAGATATCAGTTCACAAAACCGAAGTTGTCGGCTATGTAGAATCATGGAACAACGGTTGTTCTAACTTTGGTTGAATCATCATGAGTTATGATACAACGTACCTCTAAACTGACCAAAATTTAACTGTACTTATAAAAGTTAATTAATGGTAACTTTTATTGTAGAGTAATTAATTATCAAATTATATTTTTTCATGTATTGTCAGGTATTGTATGATTCTAGATACATTTTTGGCCACTTGAATATTTCTTATATATAGTGGAAGACTAATATTAATCGTTATAACTGAAATGCCTCCACTCCAATCCCTCAAATAAAATCCATTTGCTAAAAAAGTTCATCAAATCGGTTCATAGAATTTATTCACGAATAGAGAACAATAGCCAATTGAGGAGAAAAATCAGTAAGTGATTCTCCCATCACATATTTTTTAATGAGGCCACAACACGTTATACCTTTGACTACACGAGAACACTTGTGTTATAAAATATCAAATGAGATCTGTTCAAGAGACACTTATTCAATGGCATTCATTAACTTTTGTGATTGGAAAGAAAAAAGGAGTTGTGTGAGTTTTATAATAATTCTTCATCAAACTATAAAAGAGGTAAGTTATTCCTCTCTTTTATCTTTTAGTGAGAAAATTATTCCCAAACCTGAGAGTTGTGTTTAGAGAAGTAAACAAAATGGAAAAAAAAAACAAAGGAAAAACATAAGACAAGAAAAATGTCATGAGAGAGAGAGAGAGAGAGAGAGAGAGAGAGAGAGAGAGAGAGAGGAGAGAGAGAGAGAGAGAGAGAGAGAGAGAGAGAGAGAGAGAGAGAGAGAGAGAATATAAATCCACTCCTACGTGTTGGTTCTAATGAAATTATGTAAAAGAAATAAGCATCCCTTTTTACAGTAAAGAAAGTACCAATACGAACTAATTTTCTTATGAAAGCCTTGAATCATACATTGTATTTTAAAAACTGTATACATCGAGTAAATAAATTTCAGGAAAAGTAATCATGCAATGCATTCATCTGAGCAGTGATAGAAATAAAGCGTGAATGAGATGGAGTGAGGGCAAAATGGACAACATTGACCTGCATTAAGATGGATGCCACCTTACCCCACACTCAATGTTGCACAGCCCGACTGGTTATCATCTGAGCAGAGCAGCCACCACAATACCAGATAATGCTGCACGACATTTGATAGAAAGACAGAGTCGTGTGTATCAAAACATGCTCATGTCGTATCTGATTCTAATTATATATTTACATGATGCTTTGCATTGCTAATATCAGCCATTTATTATAAACCTTCTGAGCTTCCAATGAATATTTACCGTAGCCTTTCTGAAAATCATAAATTTATAATATAATAACAACTCTCTCTCTCTCTCTCTCTCTCTCTCTCTCTCTCTCTCTCTCTCTCTCTCTCTCTCTCTCTCTTTCACACACACACACACACACGCACATATACACACACAGACAAGTTAGTAACGGTCGTGCTATTATTTCCATTATTATTACTAGCTAGGCTACAACCCTAGTTGGAAAAGCAGAATGTTATGAGCCTATACGCTCCAACATGGAAAATAGTTCAGTGAGAAAAGGAAATAAGGTAACAGATAGAATAGTGTGCCCAAGAGAACCCTCAATGCAGACAACTCTAAAGCAAGTCAATATAGGACCATAGTGCAGTGAATATGGTACTACCCATGACTAGAGAAATATGGTTTTATATTGGAGTGACCTTCTCCTAGGACAGCTGTTTATCATAACTAAAGTCTGTTCTACCCTTACCGTGAAGAATGATTTTCCGGTTATCACATTTTTGTCAGGTGTATGAACTATGAAGAAAGAGAATATGTAAAGAATAGGCAAGGATATTAGGTGTATGAATAACCAAAGAAAAAATGAGCCATAACCAGAGAGGGGTCCGATGTTGGACCGTCTGGCTGGTCAATGAAGACAATAACTCTCTAGCGGTAGTATATCAACGGGTGGCTGGTGTTTTGGCCTACCTAATAGGCATAGAATACATTTATGGGTTTGTCTGGTTACGGTACCTTACCCCGCTTATATATCTCTTACAAGTTAGGAATAACTGTGGGGATTATTCTTAGCCCAATTTTTGTTTATTTGGAGCTAAAAGAGATCAGTGACTTATTTCCATATGGCAAAAAAAAAAAAAAAAAAAAAATGTGGCAGTATGCTCGGTCTACACATAAGGTTAACGATTGTATTTTATGTTTCGCTGCATATTTTACTGACCTTTTAACGTTTCTCCGCAATAAAGTAGATATTTCGTACATCATATTTGTAATTTCTTTTTCGTTTATTCTTTAATGAAATACAGGAAGTAGGAAAAAGGATCTGGAAAAAAAATACTTTGACTATTAGTGGACTTATTTATCTCTAAAATTGGAATTGAAAAACTAATAATGTATAATTATCTTAAATCTTAAGTAAAAATGTAGTAGGCTTATATCTAAGAAATCAATAGTTTTTTACTAGTAATCGATTATTGCCAATAGAACACAATGTAACTGAAAACTGCTTACTTGGTATGTTTACCAAACACGTGTCGTACAAATGTGGTCCTTCCACCTCACCAAAACCAGTAACATACGTGTTTTCCTTCGTTTGTTCATTCAATTGTAAATTCTCTTCCGGCGAACC
>NC_090741.1:19060696-19073196 GCF_036898095.1 Palaemon carinicauda
ATATAAACGTATATATTTTTGTGATAAGCCTCACACAAATTTTTTTCTTTATTCCTTGTGCTATTGCAGTAAATCTTTATCAGCCTTTTAGCTTCTCTTGTGCTATTACTTTGTTAAGTTTTGTGACAGTTTACTTAATTATCTCTATGCGATATGGAATTAGGCCTAATTTCACATGCGTCCAGCATAATCTAGAGGATTATTATTATTATTATTATTATTATTATTATTATTATTATTAATTGCTAAGCTACAGCCCTACTTGGAAAAGCAGAATGCTATAAGCCCAAGAGCTCTGACAGGGAAAATAGCCCAGTGAGGAAAGGAAAGAAGGAAAAATGGAATACTTTGACGACAATAACATTACGATAAATATATCCTATATATACTATAAAAACTTCAACAAAACAAGCGGAAGAGAAATATGATAAAATAGTGTGCCTGAGTGTACACTCAAGCAAGAGAACTCTAACCCAAGACATTATTACAGAGGCTATGGCACTGCCCACGACTAGAGAACAATGGATTGATTTTGGTGTGTCCATCTCCTAGAAGAACTACTTACCATAGCTAAAGAGTCTCTTCTATCCTTACCAAGAAGAAAGTAGCCACTGGACAATTGTTTTGAGGAGAACGTGTAAAGAATACGGCAGACTATTCGATGCACGTGTAGGCAAAGGGAAAATTAATCATAACCAGAGAGAAGGACCCCATGTAGTACTGTCTAGCCATTCAAAGGACCCCCTGACTCTCTAGCGGTAGTATCTCAACGGATGGCTGGTGCCCTGTCCAAGCTACTAACTATTATATGTATTAATTTCAAATAAAGGGGATTTTCTCTATTGCACCAATTCGAATAGTGCTCACGAATACAAAGCCAACGCAAGAGGATGTAAGTGTAGCATTGTTCCTACAATCTGGTATTCGCCTTTAATATTTGCAAGTTGTCCGCTTTCTACGAGAAAAGGTAATTATCAATTTGAGTGCAAAAGTGGTTTATGAAGGTGTCCTCAAAAGCTTTTAAGGAAAATGTGTCACAGTTAATAGCATATCACTGAAAGTAACAGATAATTGTTCTATGTTTATGTTTGTTTATATTAGAGACTGCCCACAGAAGATGAAGGAGGAGGTTCTAATAAATATTCTTCAACAGTATGGTAGAGTGGAAGGACTAAGAAACAATGTTTATTACTAGGGTCCTTCTAAAGGTGTTTCAAGTGGTATACGCTCCGCTAAAATGTATGTTAGAAAAAATATTCCATCGGAAATTATGGTTAATGAATTTCAGACTTGGTAGATGTATAGTAAGAAGAAGAGAACCAGTTTTAAGTGTCATTGAAAATCACATGAAGAAAAGATTGTGACACAGTTAGATATACAGTAAGAGATCAAATATATTCGATACTAGAGATTTTATAGCCTTAATACAAAATATGTGAATGAACAGTATTTAATCACCCTAGTAACAGTAATAATGGTGTTTGTAACATCTTTTTGAACACGGAAATTCCACTTGAGCGACATGATTTGATTGGCAAAGACAATAGGAATTTAGTGTTGAACAATCAAAAGCAATTTATCAGACAATAGCCAGACATAACAATGACCAGTATTGGTGAGCAATTGTCAGACAGGGATGAACACGGAAACCCCCAGACTCAAGTGAAAGAAACACAGTTGAACAAACCAAGGATTAAGTCACTGACAATAGAAGCAGAGGTACACAATATAATGACGGAAAAGTGTTGGTATAGCTGCTTATAAAAGGTTACTACGCATGTTCTGGGGTTGAAATAGAAACATTCTGATTCATATGGCAAAGGTCGTACTGGAAATCAAAATACTAGTATAGAAAAGGAAGTTATTTCTAATGGTAAACGCGATGGGGATGGAAGTGTTATGAATCTGCTGTTAAATTATTCTCAGTTATCTAACACCTTTGATGATTTAGAGCAGTGTTTCTCAACCTTTTTCTTGTGGTTGCCCCGTTCAATCCAGTGCAAGTTCTTGTGGCCCCTCCATGCCAGCTTTGAGTTCTATCCACTCCACCCCCCTCCGCCAACCATCTGTCCATCATCTTAATACATCTAAGGAAGTAGGTATATTAATGGTTCTAGTTTGAATAGTACCCTGTACTCACAACAGTAATTTCAGGCATAAATGAAATAACAATATTAATTGGAAAAATATTCTATTTCAATACTTATTTATTTACAAAAAGAATACATTTAGGTACAATTGGCTTTATCTTGGAAGGTTTCAGTGGGATCCCTGTAACTGATGCAAGGCTGCCAACTTGTCATTGTTTGGCTTGAAAGCTGTCAGAGAGAGACGTATATCGCCTCTTTTTTCTATGTCAAGGCGATTTCGTGCCTTTGACATCAGGTATATCACCCGACTGAAACCAGTCTCAACCAAGTAAGACGTGGGAAAGGCAAGTAAGAGCAACTTCACCTCTTTCCAGAGTATTGAGTACTTCTTATACTTCTTCATCCACAGCTTCTGGTGTCCTCCACGCTTGAACCTTGCTTGAGCTGTTATGTTATTCTGAAGTTCAATGAGACTTTCTTGTAGGGTGACATCAACTTTAGATACATCAGCAATGAAGGGATCCACAATATTTGGAGTAGGTCAGAATAGCAAGTTTCTATACCATTATGTGACTGCTTCAGATGGTCAAAATACACTGCTAGGTCATTATCAAGCAGTTCGGTGGATATAACTGCTAAGGAAGGAAACTGTGCAAACTCTCGTTTTCAAAGGTTCAACCAGAACAGCTTGAGTTTCCCTTTAAATGTAGTAATTGCCTCCTTGCAGGAACACAGGGTGGAGTTATTTCCTTGAAGCGCTTTGTTCAGAACATTTAGCTTTTCAAATATGTCAGACAGGTATAAGATGTCACTCTTTGCATCAACAAGTTTATATATTTTGTGGGTCCTAAATTTTCTGTGGCCTGCCCTTATGGACCCCCATTTTTCAAATTTTGCCTTGTGGCCCCTGAAAAAAATCTCATGGCCCCCAATGGGGCCATAAGGCCCACGTTGAGAAACCCTGATTTAGAGAATATGCAATATGCTAGTGAGCCTGGATCAGGTAAACATAAAGATAATGAGAACCATATCAATGGTAGTGAGAAAGAAATGTCCTAAACTCGCTAAAATAAGCAATTGATTAAACTTTTTTTTCTGATGCCTCTACAGTAATGGTGGCATCAATAAATATTTGTGGTTTAGATAAGCTCAGCAAACACATACAACTCAAGATGTTAGCCTCACAATATAAGATTAATGTATTGTTTATTCAGGAACATATTTCTGTAGAGAGGAATAAGACAAGAAATCCTGAGAAAAGTTTTGAAATACTACTGTATATGCCAACTATTAAAAAGAAAAAAAAAAAAAAAAGGCTTTTTTTATATAAAATTTCGAACATTTCTGTACTGTCAACGGAAAAAAATGAAACGGTTAGTATACTACCTGCATGATTCCAATATAATGGCAGACATTTATTCTTGCTGAATGTATATGCACCGTCCGGATCTTCTAAAGAAAGAAAAAGGAACTTTGTTTTCAGATAACATTCTATATTACTTGAGATAAAATTTTGTACTTTCAAGCAGAAATGTGAGGACGGGTAACAAAAGATAAGTATCTCAAAACACCCAAGTCTTTAGTAAAACAACTGGTTCTGAAAGACGTATGCCTTTCTAAACAAAATTTGCTCACATATGCTTACTATCGAGCTGATCATCGTTACATAATTGACCGTATATATTTAAGTGATCTGTATAGCAACCTAAAACGGTGTAAAAATATTCCTTTATCTATGACACACCATAACATGCTATTAACCCACTTTTTATCGGCAAGCCGTATAAAATGGGGATTGATACCGGAAACTCAATACTTCATTACTGAATTAAGATGATTTTGATGAGAACTTCAAGAGATTGTGAGATTATGTGAAAAAGGCAAAAGGTTAATGCCTTCATATTATGGAGAGAAACGTGATCTTCCTTATTCCCATTTCCCCGAGGCTAAACTAACTAGTTTAACTTTTCGATCTCATGAAATTAAAGCTCTCTTGATGGATCTTGATGCCTATAGAGGTGCAGACCCAAATGATATATTTTCTTTATGATTTATAAAGACTGCAGATTTTTTGCTCCAGAGTTATCTGTTATTATATACAATGTAGTAAGAACAGGAGCTCTTAGCACTTGTTGGAGAATAGGTAATGGTAATCCAATTTTTGTAGTTGTTGAAAGAGGCAATTTAATACAGGATGTATAACACATTTATTCCAACCCCCCCCCTCTCTCTCTCTCTCTCTCTCTCTCTCTCTCTCTCTCTCTCTCTCTCTCTCTCTCTCTCTCTCTTGTGGCACATATAAAGGTGCGCTTAGCTAGCAAGGTCAAGGAATCACACTTGATTTTCCGACCGGATTATGGGGAAAAGTGGAGGCTTTTATAGAAAAGAGCAAAAGGCCTCTGATCACCTACGCTGAATATTAGGTTCCTAGTTGATCGTTGAAATAGGAAGTAAATAATAAATAAAGATAAAGAACAACTGGTGTAAGTGTCTCTCAACTTCATAACATTTGTCTAACTTCTAAAAGGAGGGCCTCGATGAAGTAATCATCAGCCTATAGAGAGGAAAGGATTCTAACCATATAAGCTCTCTCTCTCTCTCTCTCTCTCTCTCTCTCTCTCTCTCTCTCTCTCTCTCTCATGTTATGTAAACGTATACTGTATTGGTAAAACAAAATTTCGACATGAAAATATACAGTCCAACAAGGGAACTGTGAGTTAGTAAATTTTAACAATTTCCGGTGTAGGAATAGATCTATATATATCTTTTGAAATATTTTGATGAAAGGTTGTATTGTATATCCCACTAAATGTTATTCGTAAATATATTAACTTCAACATTAAAAAGCATGTGAATAAAAGATGAATTTTAAAAGAGTAATCGCTTGATATTATTTATAAACATGAAATATATATCAGTTATTTTTGATAAATAGAGAGAAAAAAAAAACATATTGAGGTATTCCACTTGACTCCTCTAGCTTCTCGAATAAATCCTTTTTAATATTCAGTCTCGATTTGATTTGGTCCCCGGAAAAGCCACCAACAAAACCTAAAATGGAAGAACTGTTGCTATCTCAATAGTTCGCAAAGAACTCGTTAAACTGATTCATCTTTTATTCTTATCTGATGTTTTTGGCTGAGAAAACCTTTCAGTAGCCACAGTAAACTGTGCAATCTATTTCCTGTCAGGAAATATAATATAAAAACTGAAAGTTAGACAAATAGAGAAGATAACAGACAGACGGACAAAGAAGGGATGGGGAGATATACTCTCTGTTCACCTCGACCATCCAGTTTAAAAGTCCAAAAGAAAGGAAAGTTTGTACACCAAAGAAGCGTAGTGGCTTTTAGGACTCAATATAGGATCATCCCTATAGCTGTTAAAGCCTCACTCTTTAAAACAAGAGCGAAGGGAAACACAGAACTTGAATACTTCACTTCTCTTCTGGGGAGATAAAAGAAACAATTGAACCAATGTCTTCGTTAATCGCTTCTAAACCTCCAAAGTTTCCTTTTAGCTGAAACAGAGTCGTCCACTTTCTGGTGCCGTACGCTCTAAAAGGAATTGTTGGGAACTTAAAGAAATGTTCAAAAGACACATATTACATGGAATTTGTCACACAGAAGTAAAAAAAAAAAAGAAAAAAAAATCATAATAAATGACAGGTTCCGTCTATTCAGCCATCTTTTGGAGATATATAACTTTAAAAAAAGTTAAAGTTTTGGAATCATTATATTCTATAATTCTATCCTGCACTCATAGTATCATATCAACTCTTCGCTTTAAAACTTAAACTACCAATCGTCGTTTCTAACATAATTTATTACGGAATAGAGTTCAATAGTTATGTTAATTACTACACTCATTCCCGCTCCGATATTTATTACTCTTACCGCTGCCATACTACTTTGTGATATGGATTATTGTTTTGTGGTAAGAGTCTTCGTCAGACCTTGTGATAACTGGAATGAAAGGACAGCATGTTTCTCACTGACCCTTATTGTCAAGAACATTTCTTTTTATAATCATGATTGGATGGATAGATAGATAGATAGACAGATCTACTATGCAATAACTTATAAATATATATATATATATATATATATATATATATATACGCATATATATATATATATATATATATATATATATATATATATATATATATATATATACACACACATATATATATATATACATATATATATATATATATATATATATATATATATATATGTGTGTGTATATATATATATATATATATATATATATATATATATATATATATATATATATATATATATATATATATATATATATATATATATATATATATATATATATATATATATATATACAGAAACTTAGAAAAAGGACAAAAGTTTAATAAGATATATATATATAATTTTTTTGAAAAGGTTAATAATGTGAGTAATGTGCATAAAAACTATGGAATATAAAAATACGTTTTTCCTTTATGCTTTATATTATTTCAGGAAGGAAACGGATAAGACAACAAAGCCTGTGATTTTTTTCTTATGAACTGAGGTAAAATGTTAGATTTAATGGAAAGTAATTTAGACACTGGCCACTCTAGTTCCCATCACTAAGGTCATAGTCAATATAGAAATCATAAGTAAAACACTGATGTTCTTCATAATGCATAATTTAAAGTTTGATTTGTGAAGTCTTCGTGACTTGCATATAAGATGAATGAGAGTGAACATCAGAGTTCTCAGGTAATTGGCGTCTTTCTAATACAAGCGAGTTCTTCTCCTTAACAAAACTGTTTGAGGAAAGAGGGAATGGTAGTCTATTGGAAACGTCCCTCATGGAGATCTGTTGGATGGGAGTTCGAGACCTACTCAAGTTTGGTAGTTTCCTTTAGTACCAGCATCCAAACGATCCTTGTGAACAAGAGGTAGCCCATAGGTTCGTTCACCTGCTGAGTCATCAGAAGCCGTTGCCTGACCCTCCCCGGTCCTAGCTTGAGAGAGAGAGAGCTGATCATATGTTTTTATGATCATGTTCTAGCGCATTCTCGTTTAAACATTCGATACAAATCATACATATTACCTTAATTACTCCAAAGTAAGATTGATTGGCGAATGCAATAATCAGCTAACAATTATAATAAGAGGCTAATAGTTGTTACGGTTATAATGATCATAAAAATACTAATAGAAATAGTTAAGGTAATAATGATCATAAGAAAATAAATAGCATGGATATTAATAATAACAATGATAATAAAATCTTAATATCAACAACAACAACAACAACAACAACAACATCAACAACAACACGAGCTATAAGGAACCTCTGACCTCCGCCAAAAGTCGTCCGTGACCAAATATCTATCTGTGGTGGAAGTTTCGAAATGTAAATCCGGATCTGGATCATCTCCAAAAATTAATGTGGTCGTCCATGACCAAGTTTTATCTGTATTAAAAATTTCGTCAAAATCTGTTAAGTAGTTTTGACGTTATCCTGTCCACAGACAAACAGACAGGCAGATTGACAGACAGATCAAAAATGAAAAACTGGATCTAGAATCCGGATCCAGCAACGGATCATCTTCAAAAGTTAATTTTTGGTGAAAAGTTCCGTCATGTAGTTTTGTCGTTAATTATAAAAATGCGAAAAACGCAAACCCGGATCCGGATCATCTCCAGAATTTAATGAGGTCGTTCAAGACCTAAGATCTATCTCTGGTGAAAATTTCGCCAAAATCCGTTAAGCAGTTTTGCTTAATACTGTCAAAAGACATACAAGCAGACACATAGACAGACACAGACACAAAGACAAAACAATGTAAATCCAGATCTAGAATCCTGATTCTGAAACGGATCATTTCCAAAATCAATGAAGTCGTCCAACCACTAAGAACTATCTGTGGTGGAAATTTCAACGAAAGCCATCAATTTGTTTTGACGTTATCTTAAAAAGTGAGAAATACAAATCTGGATTCGGAACCGGAACATCTCCAGAAGTTAGTGGAGTCGTCCATGGCCTAAGATCTATCTATAGCGGAAATTTCGTCAAAATCCATCCAAAATTTAATGCGGTCGTTCAAGACCTCAGATCTATCTGTGGTGAAAACTTCGTCCAAATCCGTCAAGTAGTTTTGATTAATCCTGTCCATAGACAGAGAAATAAGTAAATAAATAAGCCGTCTTGATATTATAACCCCCTTGGCAGAGGTAATAAAATAATAATAATAATAATAATAATAATAATAATAATAATAATAATAATAATAATAATACAATTGGCAAACCTCTCTATTGGAGACTGTGGAAAATAGCAAATACAAAGCAGTAATGAATTTCATGAACATCAACCTAAAACTGTACTCTAGGCCTACAGTATAAGAACGGACAGAGTGATACAAGCACATCAACCAGACGATTCTCCGGTCAACAAAACTACCGAAAAAGTGTCCCTCAAAGAGCTTGCAATGCCATGGAACTTAAGTATGGAGGATAGGGAGAGATAAAAAAATAGAAAAAGTACCAAGACCTACGAATTGAACTGAGAAAGCTATAAAATATGCATAAAGAAGTGGTGCCAATAATCATCGAGCACTTGTGACCATACCTAAGTCATCAAAATGGGAATTTGAGAAGGGAGGTGCTGATAAAGCCCCAGAACCTGTGCAAAAGAGCGTACTACTTGAAACAACACATAATGCCTAGTGAGGAAAGTGAGGGATTTCTAAAGAAGCAGAATGTAACCTGTAAACCCACCTGTAGACCCGCCGGTCTCTCTAATAATAATAATAATAATAATAATAATAATAATAATAATAATAATAATAATAATAATAATAATATAATGATGATAATAATTACATTATTAATAATAACAAGAAAAGTACTCTGAGAGGGCAGACCTCCGCCTTGGCCACTTATTTCAGTCGACTTTTAGCTCGACCTTGAACTTGACCTTTTGACCTAAAATTTCCAAAATTGAATCGCTCCCACGTTTCAACATAACAATTAATCCCTGAAAGTTTTACTACTCTATAAGCGAAATCGTGACCAGGAAGTTGTTCACAAACACAGACAAAGAGAACAATGGACAAAAAGGGCCAAAACATAGCCTCTTCATAACTTCGTTGGAGGAGGTATTAATAATAACAGAAAAAAACTTTTTAAAAATTATTACCGTATCAAGAATTAGTAGTGACTCAAAATGGTGCTGTATGAAAGTATCCTTTGGATTTGATAAGTTTGACTTCAGAGATGTCGTAAAGTAATAAAACTGCTCTTGGTGTCCTTATCATTCCTACCCTTTTCTTTACCAACTCCATCTGTTCTTCCTGAATGAATATATACAGTGCCTTGGTCTGAGATTACAACGTATTTCACTTAAGACCAAAATATCCAAACTATATTTCATAGATTCATTCTCCACTTGCTATAACTTCTTCATGTTATCCATGGTTCTAGAATTCCAATTAAAATTTTTAAATTTTTCTTTAGTATTTGTGAACAGGGATATTCTTAGCACTCCGCTAAACCCATGACATAGGACCATTCTGTCCTCTTCACTTTCCATAGACTGAATTAATCCATTGAGGATTCATTAACTAAATTCATCAAGAGATAGCCAGTTTCTTATATTACGCCTATATAAGTAAGGGAAGCGACCCATACCGGTCCATATAAATTCCAGTAAGATAATCCGCCAGGCATCAGAAGTAGAAGCTGAAGAGGCGACATTTATACACACACACACACACACACACATATATATATATATATATATATATATATATATATATATATATATACATATATATATATATATATATATATATATATATATATTTATATAAACAAATATATATATATACAAATATGTATATATATATATATATATATATATATATATATATATATATATATATATATATAAATGTATCCATGTATATATATAAATGAATCCATGTATATATATTATATATATGTGTGCATTTATACTGTATACACACACAAACACACACACGCATATATATATATATATATATATATATATATATATATATATATATATATATATATATATGTATATATATATCTATATATATATATATATATATATAGATATAGATATATATATATATATATATATATATATATATATATATATATATATGTATATATATATATATATATATATATATATATATATATATATATATTATTTGCTAAGCTACATCTATTGTTAGAGACGCAGGATGCTATAAGCCCAAGGTTCGCAACAGGGAAAAATAGCCTAGTGAGGAAAAGAAATAAGAAATTAATAATCTACAAAAGAATCATAGACCAATATATAATACTTTAGAACAGTAACAACAATAGAATATATCTTTCATACATAACCTATAAAAACAAAGGTTACCAAAGTGTAGCCTACTGCATGAGAACTCTACCCAAGACAGTTGAAGACCATGGTACAGTGGCTATGGCACTACCCCAGACTAGAGAACAATGGTTTGATCTTAGAATGTCTTTGAATGTCCATCTCCTGGTAGAGCTGCTTACCATAGCCAAATTGTCTCTTCTACCCTTGAAAAGGGAAAGTAGCAACTGAATAATTATAGAGCAGTAGTTAACCTCTTCAGTGAAAACGATTTGTTGGTAGTCTCAGTATTGTCAGGTATATGAGGACTGAGGAGAATGTAGAGAAAACAGGTCAGACTATTCGGTGTATATATAGGCAAAGCAAAAATATGTCGTAACAAGAGAGATTGGTGTAATGTAGTGCTGTCTAAGGACCAAATATATACACACATACACAGCTATATATATATATATATATATATATATATATATATATATATATATATATATATATATATATATATATATATATATATATATATATGTATGTATATATATACGTATATAATTAAAGGACGCAAAGCAGCCAGAGAAGATAGACGTATAATTTATTTAATAATAGATGGAGCACGATTCATAATAGTAAAACTCTCCGAGCTTTACACAGAATGTTTGCAAGAATGCTCTATACCTACAGTTTGGAGAAACTCATAACATTAATTCACAGAATGGAAGGCACAAAAGACCTGAAAAATTACTCCCAGTAATATATGAAATATATACAAAGATCATATTGAGCCAAATAGAAATAAAGTTAGACTTTAATCAACCAGAGGAGCAGGCAGACTTTGGAAATAGGTATTCAACAACTGACCATATCCATATAATAAACCTGGTAATGGATAAATAAACTGAGTATGACAAACTGCTATTTATGCTAATTATACACTATTTTCCAAAACTGCAGCAGAAAGAAAAGCCTTTCAAAGTCAATGAATAGATGAATCTTATGTTGCAACACTTAAAGATATGAATATGGGTAGTACAACAATCCTAAATCTACATAAAGGGAGAGAGACAATTCCAAGCGAGAAAAGTTAGACAAGGAAACCCCATCTCTCTTAAATTATTCACAGCATGACATGAAGAGTTTTTTAAAGATTAAGCTTGAGAAAATGTTAGAATTGATATTAATAAGGATTACTTTAAAAAACTAACATATGCGGATGACATAGTCCTATTAATGAATCATGAGAGAAATTACAAAACTATAGGACTGAAAATAAATAGGAGTAAAACGAAGATAATGCTCAATGAAAATGCTGCGACAACAAAAAAGATTTATGGAAGAACCTCCAGAGATTATAAACGCATATTCGTAATTAGGACAAACTTTAAATGTTTCCGAAAGAAATGAGACCGAAATTAAAAGAAGGATAATCATAGGATGGAGAGCTTTTATTGTGAAAAATTACGTTATGGAAAATAAAATAAGAGATGATCCTATAGGTATTAATTTGGCATCAGAAACTTTGATTCTTACTAAAAAAATAATAATATAAGCTAGTTACAACCAAAAGAGCTATGAAGAGAATAATGATGGTATTAACACTAAAAGATAGAAAACGAGTATCCTAGTAACTTTGATACGAAATTAAACTAAAGTAGAGGATATGCTAACATCATGTAGGGAAAGGAAATGGACGTGGGCAGGATATATAATGAAAATGATAGATAACAGATGGACATTGAAATTGACTGGACTTTAAGTGACAAAAAAAGAGCAACAAGGATATGAGAGAAAATTAAAGTAGAGAATAGATAGACATTAAGAAAAACTGAATGGGTTCCTAAGAAGCAAGGTAAGGAAGAAAAAACGATGGATTGAAGAGATAAGAAAATATGTTCATCTAGAATAGCATAGAAAGACCATGAGTAAAAAGACTGAGTGGACATAATTATTTCTTAAAAGTTATAATAAAAAGAAAAAGGAAATTCTCTTTTTTTCCCAATGGGAAGAGTGAGATTAAGCGAAAAAAAAACATTATATATATAG
>NC_090741.1:19078196-19080696 GCF_036898095.1 Palaemon carinicauda
GGATCGTCATCTCCGCATCTCTCTCACTCTCGTATGCAATCCAGTGTATTTTTTTTAAAGTGTTCATTATGTATAGTGTGTCCTAAGTGACTCAGAGCCCCAAAGCAAATTGCGTGTTGAAAAGATATGTAAGACGAAATGGTGATTTTGAATTCATTATACTAGGGTAAGGGCTGGCATTGTGTAAAGTTTTTTAACTGGCCCTGTAGGAAGGTTAGGTATTTGTATTGAGATCTGGTTATCTATTTTTCATTAAGTGTCAAACTTGAATATTGTATTCTGATTTAATTTCAAGTGAATCAAATGATTGTATAGTTTTCGTAAGTATTATTTCTTTTTTTTTTCTTAGGCTAAGGATTATTCAGATTTTACATTTAAAGTTAAGTCATATAATTTTCAGATTGTAACATTTTTGTCCTAATCTAAGTTCTAGTTCAAACTTGATATTCCGAGTGATTGTATTTGTTATTATGTAAATTCTTTTCCAAAGTGTTATAATTTATATGGAATATAAAGAGTGTATTATTCCAATCACCATTATTTGAAATAGTGTCCGCTCGTATTCTGTTATGAACCGAAGTTAGAGCTATTTGAACATTCGTAATAATAATTACCCAGTTTAGTTTTGAATGTTCTTAACAGACCTTTGGATATTCAGTGTTTTATATATTGTTGCCTGGGAGTTGTTTAGCTGTCCGAGTATTTGTATATTAATATTTTAAAGTATACCAGTTTTGCTGTAAAAGTAAGCAAGGGAATTTGGAATTCGAGAGACTGATTAATTTACCTGTCGTAGTAAATATTATATTATATGTTTGGTTCCGAATCACGAGCCATAGTATAATATAAATTTTAGCTTGGAGTTTTAATTTGCATAGCAATTTTCATAATTTAATTCCAATGGAATTATTTTTCAAGAGTTGTTTTAATATGTGGCCAAATATCAATAGGATTTTGAGCAATATTTCCTATAATCCAGGGAATATTATATCACAAAAGTGTATGTATTAACATTGGGATGGAAAGTCATTATGAAGCTTGTTACCATCAAGAATAGTTCAGAGTTCTACTTTACCTCTATTGATACTTATATTCTTTCTTCTTGCTGTCTAGCATTTCTCAACTCTTACTCTTTATTGTGATTGCAAAGTGCCCACTGTTTTCACCTGGGCACCCAACAACGTCTCTGGATTCAGTACCCGACCATATGGACTAAATTCCATAGAACCAATCAAAAATGTCAAGGATGACACACCTGACCTAAGAGGACAAAAATCTTGGAGTTAAGGTTGGATCTACTGATATCCTTTCTTTAAACTTGGAGATAGTTGAAGTTAAACCATTTGTATCACGTTTAAAAAAATTTATTTATGCAAGCATAAATACTGGTCTCCTATACTACGTGGTAATTGTCTTTCCATATCATATCTCAGTATGTATGCTAATATAAATGAATATATGGTAACTGATATGCCACTTCATTTTTATATCTATGTACAGATGATCCATGACGTAAGGTACTTTGGGATAAAATGCTCAAGTGTTTAAAAGATAGACTCCACTCATTATGTGGGGTAACTTTTGGACTTTATTTGGTTCCTCGCTCGAAAAACAGATAGCAAAGAATAACGAAGATATGTTAATGAGTAAGATAGTAAATCGTAATATTTCATAAGTGATCGTGTATTCTGCATACTTCACATAGACACACACCCAATCCTATTACAGATATCTATGTTCAATCCCTGCCCAGGCAAAAGAATAAAATTACTTGATATACATATATATATATATATATATATATATATATATATATATATATATATATATATATATATATATATATATATATATATATATATACATTTATTTAACTAGCTATATAGAGATAGCAATTTTCCACACTGCAATAATTTTAAATGATGTATGACTAAAAACAAAGTAAACTGAGGTTCAGGACACTACTGATGTAAGTATGTCATAGGTAGATTTATGAGTTTAGTCATTCTGATAGTAATTATAACATAATCAAAGGAATCATATTATATTATCAGTAATGTTTTTTTAAATATTTTTGTATATTCTGTAAAATTTCATTTAAAATTTCCTTAGCACTAACCTTCCCATTTCTTCATCCATGCAAACTGGACTCCTGAAAAGACAGGATATTTAAGAGAAATATTACCAATAAACCAATTATAACTGACACGCGTAAAATTCTAAACACAGTTCAAAGATAACGTTAAAAATTACAGAAAATGACAAATAAGCATATATATATATATATATATATATATATATATATATATATATATATATATATATATATATATATATATATATATTTATATGTATATATATATATATATATACATATATATACATATATGTGTATATATATATATATATATATATATATATATATATATTTATATATATGTGTGTGTGTGTGTATGTATCATATATATATATATATATATATATATATATATATATATAT
>NC_090741.1:19090696-19095696 GCF_036898095.1 Palaemon carinicauda
TTTGGCCTTCCCCATTCGATCAATACAATCCTCAATTCGAGGTAATGGATAACAATCAGATTTAGATAACTCATTCAACTTACGGTAATCAAAACATAACCTGAAATCACCGTCGGATTTCTTTACCAATACAACAGGTGATGACCAAGGACTTTGACTAGGTTCAATTAGGTCATGTTTTAGCATATAATCCACTTCCTTTGCTACAACCTCATTTTTGAAGGGATTCAACCTGTAAGGAGATTGTTTCACAGGAGTGGCGCTACCTACCTCTACATCATGTTCAAGGACCGAAGTCCTACCCGGCACATCCGAAAATAATTCTTTATAATTAGATACTAAATTTTTCAAAGACCTTTGTTCTTCCTTACCTAAATGTGAAATTACTCCCGAAAATTTTTCCAAAGACTTTCTATTATCCGACCGCCATTCACATCCATTAAAACAATTATCATCAATACTCTCCCCCTCTGAAAAAGAAAAATGGTTATTGTTCTCAGAATCTACTGTATTCCCAATGGTTGCCACAGGAATGACTTTTTCCCGTTCCATATAAGCCTTCAACATATTTACATGACACAGTTGAAAAGGTTTCCTTCTTTGAGGTGTCTCCACTAAATAGTTAACCTCACTTACTTTTTTCAAAATTTTCCAAGGACCTGAAAAAGAAGCTTTCAATGGATTCCCTGGGAAGGGTAACAAAACCAATACTTTATCGCCTACCGCAAAGTCGCGTGCCTTGGACCTTCTATCAAAGAAAAACTTCATTCTTTTTTTTGGCTACATAATAAGTTTTCACCCGCAAATTTCCAAGCCTTGGTTAATTTATCGCCTAGATTAGACACATAATCCAATAAATTAACCTCAGGGACGTCTCCCTCCCAAGACTCACGAACCACCTCAAGAGGACCTCGAACACAATGGCCAAACACAAGGCTGAAAGGCGAAAAACCTAAAGACTGACTTGGGACAGAACGAAAAGCGAACAACAAATAAGGTAATTCCTTATCCCATTCAGAACCATGAATCAAACAATATTTCTTTACCAAAGATTTCAGGGTCTGATGAAATCTCTCCAGAGCTCCCTGGCTTTCCGGATGATATGGAGAAGAGGTCACATGTTTTATATTTAACTCTGCCATTTTATCTCTGAAATACCTGCTAACAAAATTAGAACCACAATCCGATTGAATAATCTTAGGCATCCCAAACCTGGTAAAAAAGTCAATTAGTACATCTACAATTTTAACACTTTTTATTGTACGTAGTGGTATTGCCTCGGGATATCGAGACATCCTATCAATGATTGTCAAAATATATTCATTACCACTACGCGTCTTCGGTAATGGTCCAACCACATCAATAATGACTTCCTTAAAAGGTTCGGAAACTACAGGAATAGGACATAGAGGTGATTTTGGAATCCGCTGATTGGGTTTACCGACCCTCTGGCACACATCACAACTATTGACAAACTTCTTTACATCTGCCTTCAACTTCGGCCAATAATAATTCCCTAACAATTTGCAAGAAGTTTTATGAATTCCAAAATGGCCGGCCAGACCACTTTCGTGCGCCAATGACATTAACTCCTTCCTGTAACCAAAAGGAACCATTATCTGTTTCACAATTTCATAATCAACATTATCCACCCCTATAGGCCTACTCAACCTATATAAAATATTAATTATCTTAAATTTGGCACCAGTCATATCAGACACCTCCCCTGACTCGATAGGGAGTTCCCGAAACTCTTTTTTCTGGGCTTTGATTAGCTCTTCAGTAGTCCAATTTAACTTGTCCGTTAACATTCCAAGATCTACAGCTAGGCTATCACTACGATCTAAACTACTTAAATCTACATCAATTGTTGACTCTGCAGCGTCAACAATTCTAGCACTAGAACGAGTAACTGCTGCTACTTCACTATCAGGGTTTATCAATATCGGACAATTATCATTCTTCATAGCCACATTATTCCCTAACACAACATCAACCTCCTTAACCGGGAATTTATCAACTATGGCCAATTTCAAATTCCCTGCAAAGGAAGGGCAGATTAAATTAAAATTTTCAATAGCACACGACTTTACGGAATCAGGAAAACCAGCCAATAACACAAATTCCCCACTTTTGGGTACAAAATTACAAGGTAATGCCTCCCTTAGTATCAAAGACTGAGCTGCACCGGTATCACGCAAAATACGCACTCGTCTTTTCTCGGATGAATTGGCGAAGGAGACACTACCGAAGGACAAATATCTGTCAAAACAACCAGGTAGTCATTGATCAGCGGATGTTGTTGGGGTAGGTTCTCTCTCTCTCTCTTCCACGCCCATCACTGGCCTAACATTAGCATTTTGAGATTTTCTAAACGCATAACACATACTCTTTACGTGCCCCTTCTTATTGCAAAAGAAGCACGTCAATGTTTTCAATTTCTCTGGATTGTATATATTTGGCCTATTGCCTCTGTTAGGAGAAAAATTATTATTAGCATTACCCTGATTATTATTACTTCCCTGATTATTTCTACTAAACACCTTAGCATTATTATTAGGATTAGCATTATTATTCCTACCCATCTTAACCCAACCAGAATTCACCTTTGTCGTTACTCCCCCTAACTCACTCTTATGAGACAAGAAATATTCGTCACTAGCGATGGCTACCTCCTGAACAGTCTCGAGTTTTAACTCTTCGAGGTGGACCTTCAGCTTATCCGGGACACACCTCTTAAACTCCTCCACCAACATTAACTCCTTCAATTTCTCAAAATATCCCACCTCCTTGGACTTGAATCAATCGCTAGCATACTGTTCCTTCGCCCTGGCAAATTCAACAAAAGTTTGTTCCCTACATTTTTCTAAGTCCCGGAAGCGTTGCCTATAAGCTTCAGGGACTAACTCATAGGCCTTCAAGACAATAGCCTTCACACTCTCATAATCTGCTGATAGATCCTCCTCCAGCGTTACATATACCCTCTGAGCTCTTCCAACCAATTTACTTTGTATAAGAGTGGTCCAATACTCTTGGGGCCACTCCAACCTTGCAGCAATCCTCTCAAACGATACAAAAAACTCTGCTACATTATTTTCTTCAAATTTAGGTACAAATTTGAGAGCCTGCAATAAATTAATAGCAGGAGTTACTAACCTATTTGGGGAATGGGCGGGGGAAAAAGAACCTGGGTTTCTCATGGCAATCTCATGCTGCCTCTCTTTTTCTCTTTCCCCTGCCTTAAACTTTTCCATTTCAAATTCCATTTGTCTCAGGACAATCTGCTTATCCAAAATTTCTATAGACACTACTTCATCCGGTTTCACCTCTTGTTCCCCACCTGTCTTTACAGTTTTAACATAATCATAAATGAGCAATAGCAATACACCCTTTCTTATGGACACATCATATTCCAATTCAAAATGTTCTGCTACAATTTCCAAGTCTTCCCTATTTAACTCTGCCAACCTCTCTTGCCATCCCTCTCCTCTAAGGAGTTCTAGTACGTTAACAACCATGATTACAAACAAAATACTAAATTTACACAAAACAACACCGAGGAGGTGAAAATACACTGCCTGAAAAATTACCCCAAGAATTAACTTTGCACAAACACTGGTGAACACTCAGGAACGAAATATCCTGTCACGGTCGCCACTTGTGATGGCTGGCTTTGACCACCACACAAAACACTACACTTATCAAATAGTATTCACCATCATAACGTACTAAGTCCACTAAAGGTGGAATAGTATCCAAACATCAATACGAGTGCAAAGTCAACTCAAGGGGACAAAGAAAATACCACAAAAATCTCCTTGATTTTAATACATAATATTTAGACAGAAATAACACCTGAACCACAATAATACAATAATAAATGATACACACTCACTCTTAAACTCCCTGCAAAAGAAAACAATTACACAATTAAAGAAAGGTCATCAACATAAACATACTAAAAGGAGAGAGGGTCCAGAAAGGAGAAGGCCAACAAAAAGTGAGAACATCCTAACAAATACAAACTAAATATCCCTATCTAGTGGACGATGGCTGGTTTGATTGAAAGGCTTTCACAAGCTCCAGTAATGATGTCAGCTGACAGGTCGTGGTCACAATACTTAAATAGGTATAAATATTATTACCTTGGGACAGAGAGGTCCCCTTGGCTTTTACTGAACCAAGGGCAGTACATAAAATGTAGGATGATGGCGTCCTTGCTGCAGAGAAAGGATATCCCAAAACAAGCTCAACAGCTTCACAATGTGGCTCTGCAAAGGCGTGGAATAATATAGATCCAATCACAAATGTCGTGCCCTACAAGGTTGGAGGCTCAGAAACACACTAAGGAACCATCCTAAAAAAAAAGCCCCTCCAAAACTCCGTTCACGCAGGAGCGCAGCCACGTAATCCACACCACTTGAAAATATAAAACAGCCGTTAGTCCATTATAAACACTAACATAACCACCAGTGAAAAGACAAACTATCAAAAAAAAAAGTAAACAATAAGTCTACAGTATATTAAACCTTATACATCTATAAAAACTTAAATAATATAGAAAAATAAAGCAATAATATTACAATATATATACATATATATATATATATATATATATATATATATATATACATATATATATATATATATATATATATGTATATATATATATACATATATATATATATATATATATATATATATATATATATATATATATATATATATATATATACTCAGGAAGATTTGATGGAGTTGGAAGAGATGGGGTATAAATGATGATGAAACTAAGAGCAGAAAAGGCATTAACCATGTGGAAAGCTATAAATAGTAGGTTGTTGCTTACAAAATTCAAATCAAAGCAGTGCAATATGAGTATTATAGTTTGCTATGCCCAACAAATTATTCCCATGAAGAAAGGAAAGATGAATACTATGAATAACTTCAGTGTTTCTGTAGATGAGATCCCGGAGAGAGATAAGGTAATTGTGATTGGTGAC
>NC_090741.1:19100696-19103196 GCF_036898095.1 Palaemon carinicauda
AATGAAAACATCTAATAAATATACCTGTCTATTATGTGGGTTATATTGGATTCTGATGGATAGGAATTGTATTTATCGCCTCTCTCTCTCTCTCTCTCTCTCTCTCTCTGTAAATAACAACTGGAAGTTAATTCATGTTCTACATCTGCTATCAATTTTCTTTTCAATAAAATAGAATTTCTTACGAAAACGATACTAGAGAGCAATTTGGTTTTAGACCAATATACGAGACCTCAGCTCATAATGAAGCCAATTAGAATCTAATCTGGATTTCATATTTTCAATGAAAACGTTCCAGCTTCAGTCCTATTGCAAAAAAAAAAAAAAAAAAAAAAAAAAAAAAAAAAAAAAAAAAAAAAAAAAGATTTGGTAAAGTTACATTTATGTCCATGGAATCCAGAATTCTATGTATAACTGGATGGGTCCAGCATTCCATGAAGAATTACTCAACTAGCCTATAGACCTAAAGAGTTGTATTGTATTGACATTTCGACTTGTGTGTTGGATGAACATATGGCTTTTAGATAAACTTTGTGGTGGCGCAGATATCTTTATCTTTTACGCAAACAAGATTTAAAAAAAAAAAAAAAATCTTTACATGCTATATCCGGAATAGTCGTTATTTTGTTTTATATTTAAATTTCATAAACATAATTTGAAAAAAAAAAAAACTTTCGGTGAATTTTATTTAATTAATTTCACTCCTTGTCGCAAGTCGCTATTCAATCAATTTATCTTTGAAAGATATACTTCTAGATGAATTACAGGTTTTTTCCCCGAATTCTCTACCCATGAAAATAGCTTTGTCAAATATTTGCTTTACGCAAATATATCTCGAAAAAAAAAATCAATCAACTCCATCCTACTTCTCTGTCGCTCTCCTCTTATTTTCTATTTTTCTCTCCCCCTCCCTCTCTCCTCGCCACCTCCCTTTCTGTCTCTGCATTATTTAGGGTTTGAAGATTATCCTTCCGAAGTCAGAGATTAGCCTACAACCCAACAAGGAAGTAAATGATTTCGAATTTTTCCAAATCTTCGGGGGTTAAATATTGACTCCATAAGAGTATTTCCTTTTCTTGTCCTGTCTATCATTCTTTTCTTTTGTGTGTCTATTGCTTATCTTCGACAATGTGAATATAATACCTTTAATTCCTTAAAACATTTTTTTTTTTAAATTTTATAGCTTGGTCTCATTTCCCTTCAATCCTTTAATATTATCAAGATGAATAGCAATGGTATGTTGGTGAGAAAACTTCAGATTATGAGGAGCTCCAAAAATTAAATATCACATGATTTGATAGAGATTTGACATGAGTATAATTTTTTCTAATAACTTTAAAAAACTAGATACGATTACATAAGCAGTATCCTTGTTTAACAAAGTTAATGGTTAGAATTCAAGTGTCAAAGTTATGCAGAAAAAAAAATACTAGGTTGAATTAAATTCTTGTTAATCATGGTTGCATTGTACATTTAGTGACCATTGATGTAAAAAAATACTACTACTTTCAACATCTAATAGTATGACATAACACGGTCTCTCTCTCTCTCTCTCTCTCTCTCTCTCTCTCTCTCTCTCTCTCTCTCTAATCCTTATACTATGATGATAATAGACTTTGTTTCTTATGCATATTATTCTCCAATCATATCTTGTATTTTAGTGTTGATAGCAGATATCTTGGATGGCATCAGCACGAATCGCAAAGATCACCTGAACGAGAAAAGAATGAATATTCAGGAATGAAATCGGGAAGGAGGTGACAATTGCTCTTTTTTATGTGATACTTAAAATGAATGATTCAGTCCACTTTTTGTAGCTATCACTTTCCTGTCTTGGATATAACACTGGTTTATAGAAGACCTATCTTAAGAAGCATTTGTTACAAATATTAGGTCTGAGCAGAAGAGCGGTAATTCTTTAGATAAATCTCTTGCCCTGATGCTTTTTCCATGGCTGAATTACTATTCAAAACCTCGTATAGAGAAGGATTTCATCTCACAAGGCGAAGATATATGAACCAATTTTCCTAATTGCGCGTACACTGGCAGATTTTCTCCTCTGTTCTCAAGATGAGTTACGATGATGTTATTTTAATGTTCCCCTTCTGTTCTGATGTTTCTATTCAGGTGGGATCTACCTAGATGGTTTTGGTCTGATATTAATCAACGGTTACTTCCATCGTCAATTACATATGCATCTTAGCAATCCATGTTTGCCAACGGTTATATAAGTGGATGAGCAAATTAGTGGAGTAACGAGAACTTTGGGTGTGGAGGAAATAACCCTCTAAATCTCGATGAAGTCACTGGTAACAGGGCGCCCCTGATGCCTAGCGGACGATCTTACTGGAATAAATATGGACAGACAGGGGCACTTGCCTCAGTTAGATAGGCACTGCACATCACAAGGAACTGATTATTGTGGATTTAGTTAGTCTATATAGAGAGATCAGATGACAGAATAGCCCCGAGGCACGGGAGTAGCGGGTGCTAACATTCT
>NC_090741.1:19108196-19110696 GCF_036898095.1 Palaemon carinicauda
GAAGGTATGGTGATGAGGGAGTGATGAGGACTTAGAAGAATCTGTGGGGGTGGGTCAAGAAAGAGGCAGAGAATTAGAGGACGAGACAAGGTGAAGGATATTATGGAGAGAGGAGGTTTGGTAAAAAAGGATGCCTTTGATATAAGGCATTGCAAAATGGTGCCTCAGGCAACTGACACCTTTATGTATGGATAATGGTGGAAAGGAAAACGATATATATATATATATATATATATATATATATATATATATATATATATATATATATATATATATATATATATATATATATATATATATAAATACAAACACACACACACACACACACACACATATATATATATATATATATATATATATATATATATATATATATATATATATATATATACAGTATATATACAGTATATATATATATATATATATATATATATATATATATATATATATATATATATATATATATATATATAGCACTAGATAGAGTATTTAGATTTAATAAGGAACCACTAACCATAACTGAGGATGTTCTTGAAGGGATGTTGAAATCTACCAATATGCCAGATCTATTTCGCTCTCCCCTTGGTCAATTATTTCAACAAATAGCCGACATCATCTATATCGATAACATATTTAATGTGAGAAGAAATAAAGAATTGGTAAATAAATTAGGTGACAAATTAAGAGAGATTCCATTCTCAACTTTGCAACAGAATACGGCTGCCTTTTCTTGATGTCTTAGTTAAACAGACAGATGGCCAATTTAAGACAACGGTATACACAAAATCTATGTATGCAAGAAAAAGCTTCATTCCAGATGTGAGTGCTCCAAAGCACACAAAAAGTTTGTAAAGAATACTTTTGTCAAACAAGCATTCACACACAGGACATCCTTTAAAGACGTAGATGACGAACTAAACCAAATTCAACAACTACTTACAAATAACGAGTATCCAAATATCCTCATAGATGAGGTTATAAATAGATAATCAATGAAACTCAACAACTCATAACAATGGCAACTGATAAAAAAAATCCTCATTATCTACCCAACCTCAAGTTTCAAGAAGGAAGCCAAGTTTTGCGAGGAACCATTAATTTAGAATATATAGCAAGCCAAACCTAAATGCGGCACTTCTAAAGAGGAATAGTGCCGCCCCTGAGAACCAGAAGAAGTATGTATAAATGTAGATATAAGCTTATATGTACAGAGATGTGTAAATCTTCCAGAAAAGACTACATTGGATACGCTTCCACAGAACTACAAATATGTATGCTGACCCATAGATATCAGTGGGCAATACATCAACATTATATTGATATCCATTATTGGAAACCTTCCCAGAAAGAAGTAATTGAGGGAGCTTAAACAATTCACAGGGCGAACAACTGAGACAAACCCATAATAGCTAAAGATGTAAGCATCTCCCAGAATGGGTCAATGACTTACATTCAACAGGATTCTGATCAAACTTTAGTTTCAACCAGAAAAAGAATTTTCAATATGTAAAATGATGCGCTCTTAGTAAGAACGTCGCATCCCATTGTACCAACCGTATGTCCCACAATTGTACATAATTATTTTGTATATATTATGCTTGTATCTGCGCTCTTCCCTCGCACTAAAAAGAACCTGAATGATCATGTCTCCGGTTTTGCTCGGAACATTGTCTGTCTCTCGAACATGTTATGTCCTGTTGCCTTGAGGTTTTGTATATAGAGAAGAGTGTTCCTTAATAAATAACTCAGTTGACTGCATCCTGCCTTTGAGTTCACAACCCTCACTCGGCACCGTCACATTGGTGACCCCGGAAGTCGACTCGCTCCCACTGCCTTCCACCCCCACCTCCCTCGCCCCTCCATCGTTGGTACCATGACGGACTCTACTACAGCAGTTGGCGCTGCAGCCACCCCATTGAAACTTTCACCGTTCGCCAGCGGAGAGGCGTTTGCTTGGTTTCAGCGCGCAGAAGTCCAGTTTCGTATCAGGGGCGTGACTCGCTCAACCACCAAAGCGGATTATGTTCTCGCGGCGATACCCGAGGACACCTTCCCAGAAATATCCGACTGGCTTTGTGAACAAGGAGACACCCCAATAGCATATGACGCCCTCAAAACATACCTTCTGCAGCAGTACTTGCCGTCGCCAGCCGCCCGTATAGCAAAGCTTTTTCAGCTCTCGCAACAACCGTTGGGGGACCAAAGGGCTTCGCTTGCCCTCAGGGAAATGACCAGTATCGCTCGCCTTCAACCTGCTGCAGACGGCTCTCTTCGTGAGGTGAACCTACTTCGTGCCCTTTGGATACGCCGTTTACCCAAACCTGTACGCGCTGCCATACCCGATGTCGATAGTTTACCCATAAAAGACTTGATGACCAAAGCCGACGCCCTTATGGACAGCCACTTCAAGACCTCCATCAACGCCTCCACCCCTGATGAAGATGATGTCTATTCAACGTCAACCGAAGCTGTTATGAATGCCGTAAGACATACACGCCTA
>NC_090741.1:19115696-19139007 GCF_036898095.1 Palaemon carinicauda
ATCACGTAAGGGGCGATGATCTCTTTGCAACTCAATTGACTGACCTAATAAAAAGAACTGATGCGTCTCTAGAACCCAAAGAATAGCCAAAGTCTCTCGATTGAATGTACTATAATTCTTTTCTGCCCCTTTTAATGCCCGGGAAGCAGAACAAATGGGTCACTCTCTGCCTTTATCATCTCATTGAGAAACTACACCACCATCTGGTGTCACTAAAAACGGGCTATCAAATCTAGGATATGCAATTAATTCATTGCTAGTTAAGGCAGCTTTCAAATGGTTAAAGGCCCTTTATTCTTCCATTCCCCAATGTATTACTTTTTATTTCGTTAAAGCATCTACGGGTCTCGCTATCTCTCCAAAACCTCTTATGAATTTACGGTAATACCCAGCTACATCCTTAGAGTTACCTGGCCTGGGGAAGTCTCTATTAGCCGCTACTTTACTGGGATAGGGTTGGATACCTTCTGGGATTAGTATGTCACCTAAAAATTCGACCTTTTTATAGATAAATTTGCACTTTGACATATTTATTTTCATACCATTACGTCACAATGCTTCTAAAACTTTACGAATATTATTATCATAGTCTTCAGAAGTTTTCCCTGTAATTATGACATAGTCTTAATAAACAAGAACATTATGGCCAATTAAGGGAGACATGACCGCCATCATTACTCTAGAGAAGTTACCTCGAGCATTTTTAACACCGAAAGGAAGAAAATTAAACTGAAATAGTTGAAAGTTAACTAGAAATGCCGTTTTACATTTACTGTCTTCCTGAATGGTTATTTGATAGTATCCAGATTTTAACCCTGGAACGGTACGGTGGGTCGTCCGCGATCCCGAGCGTCAAAAAAAAAGAGGTTTTTCTCACGTGACTCACCCCCGTGACTGAATTTGTGGGTGATCGACCTGCAGTAGGTGTCTCCCCTACACGCTCTAGTAGTGTCCAGATGTGCATTGCTGTAGCTGTACTCCTTCCCCGATTTCTGAGACGCGTCAGGGTCGAGCGCGACCGAGTTTACCCTTCTAAGGTAATTTGCATAATTATCAAAGTTATTACGTATTATGAAATTGTCGTAGAATGGTGCAACTTGTATAGGTTATCAGTTGTGGAAAGTCTTGGTGGATTGTTTGGCTACCATATGCATGATTTTTTTTTAGTTAAAATGTCGTTTATCACCACGAGGACCATTTTACCGCGAATGCCCCTTTTTCATTTTTTTTCATTTTTTTGCCAAGTCATTTTTCCGTAAGATATTGCCAAATAGTGTCGTAAAACTTTTGCTTTTTTAGTGTTGGAAAGTGTGTCTAGATGATCTGGCTACCCATGCGTGACTTTGTTTTTGTCAGATACAACGTAGTTATTGGTATATTGGGTATTTAACTGCGGTTGCCTATTTCTGTTTTCTCTCAATATTTGTAAAAATTTACTACGTAGTAAGGAATTGCCGTATATTATTGATTTTTTTTCATGTTTATGTGTTAGAAAGTGTGCCTTGATGGTTGGGCTAACACGTGCATGTCTTTTTTTTTATCTGAGATGCCGTATATTAGAATGTTGGGCATTTTACCGCGAGTGCCCCTTTTTCATTTTTTTTCATTTTTTTGCCAAGTCATTTTTCCGTAAGATATTGCCAAATAGTGTCGTAAAACTTTTGCTTTTTTAGTGTTGGAAAGTGTGTCTAGATGATCTGGCTACCCATGCGTGACTTTGTTTTTGTCAGATACGACGTAGTTATTGGTATATTGGGTATTTAACTGCGGTTGCCAATTTCTGTTTTTTTTTCAATATTTGTAAAAATTTACTACGTAGTAAGGAATTGCCGTATATTATTGATTTTTTTTTCATGTTTATGTGTTAGAAAGTGTGCCTTGATGGTTGGGCTAACACGTGCATGTCTTTTTTTTTATCTGAGATGCCGTATATTAGAATGTTGGGCATTTTACCGCGAGTGCCCCTTTTTCATTTTTTTTCATTTTTTTGCCAAGTCATTTTTCCGTAAGATATTGCCAAATAGTGTCGTAAAACTTTTGCTTTTTTAGTGTTGGAAAGTGTGTCTAGATGATCTGGCTACCCATGCGTGACTTTGTTTTTGTCAGATACAACGTAGTTATTGGTATATTGGGTATTTAACTGCGGTTGCCTATTTCTGTTTTCTCTCAATATTTGTAAAAATTTACTACGTAGTAAGGAATTGCCGTATATTATTGATTTTTTTTCATGTTTATGTGTTAGAAAGTGTGCCTTGATGGTTGGGCTAACACGTGCATGTCTTTTTTTTTATCTGAGATGCCGTATATTAGAATGTTGGACATTTTACCGCGAGTGCCCCTTTTTCATTTTTTTTCATTTTTTTGCCAAGTCATTTTTCCGTAAGATATTGCCAAATAGTGTCGTAAAACTTTTGCTTTTTTAGTGTTGGAAAGTGTGTCTAGATGATCTGGCTACCCATGCGTGACTTTGTTTTTGTCAGATACGACGTAGTTATTGGTATATTGGGTATTTAACTGCGGTTGCCAATTTCTGTTTTTTTTTCAATATTTGTAAAAATTTACTACGTAGTAAGGAATTGCCGTATATTATTGATTTTTTTTTCATGTTTATGTGTTAGAAAGTGTGCCTTGATGGTTGGGCTAACACGTGCATGTCTTTTTTTTTATCTGAGATGCCGTATATTAGAATGTTGGGCATTTTACCGCGAGTGCCCCTTTTTCATTTTTTTTCATTTTTTTGCCAAGTCATTTTTCCGTAAGATATTGCCAAATAGTGTCGTAAAACTTTTGCTTTTTTAGTGTTGGAAAGTGTGTCTAGATGATCTGGCTACCCATGCGTGACTTTGTTTTTGTCAGATACAACGTAGTTATTGGTATATTGGGTATTTAACTGCGGTTGCCAATTTCTGTTTTTTTTTCAATATTTGTAAAAATTTACTACGTAGTAAGGAATTGCCGTATATTATTGATTTTTTTTCATGTTTATGTGTTAGAAAGTGTGCCTTGATGGTTGGGCTAACACGTGCATGTCTTTTTTTTTATCTGAGATGCCGTATATTAGAATGTTGGGCATTTTACCGCGAGTGCCCCTTTTTCATTTTTTTTCATTTTTTTGCCAAGTCATTTTTCCGTAAGATATTGCCAAATAGTGTCGCAAAACTTTTGCTTTTTTAGTGTTGGAAAGTGTGTCTAGATGATCTGGCTACCCATGCGTGACTTTGTTTTTGTCAGATACGACGTAGTTATTGGTATATTGGGTATTTAACTGCGGTTGCCAATTTCTGTTTTTTTTTCAATATTTGTAAAAATTTACTACGTAGTAAGGAATTGCCGTATATTATTGATTTTTTTTTCATGTTTATGTGTTAGAAAGTGTGCCTTGATGGTTGGGCTAACACGTGCATGTCTTTTTTTTTTCTGAGATGCCATATATTAGAATGTTGGGCATTTTTCCGCGAGTGCCCCTTTTTATTTGTTTTGCATTTTTTTTGCTTAGTCATGTTACCGTAAGGAATTGGAAAGTAGTGTCGCAAAACTTATATTTTTATAGTGTTGGAAAGTGTTTCTAGATGATCTGGCTACCCATGCCTATTTTTTTTAGCCAGATATAGCGTATATATAAGTATGTGTTCGATTTTCCTGTGATTGCCATTTTTTCGTTTTTTCCCATTTCTTTCAAAATTACTACGTACTAAGGAACTATCACAGAGTAATGATTCATTTAGATGTTTATTTGTCCGAAAATGTGCCTTGATGGTTTGCCTAGCACGTGGCTGAAATTTTTTTTTCTGAAATGCGTATAATAAAATGTTGTCCATTTTTCCGCGAGTGCCCCTTTTTATTTGTTTTTCATTTTTTTACTTAGTCATGTTACCGTAAGGAATTGGCAAGAAGTGTTGCAAAACTTATATTTTTATAGTGTTGGAAAGTGTTTCTAGATGATCTGGCTACCCATGCCTATCTTTTTTTTTAGCCAGATATGGCGTATATATAGGTATGTGTTCGATTTTCCTGTGATTGCCATTTTTTCGTTTTTTCCCATTTCTTTCAAAATTACTACGTACTAAGGAACTATCACAGAGTAATGATTCATTTAGATGTTTTTTTGTCGGAAAATGTGCCTTGATGGTTTGCCGAGCACGTGGCGGAAATTTTTTTTTTCTGAAATACCGTATATTAGAATGGCCATTTTTCCGCGAGTGCCCCTTTTTATTTGTTTTGCATTTTTTTGCTTAGTCATGTTACCGTAAGGAATTGGCAAGTAGTGTCGCAAAACTTACAATTTTATAGTGTTGGAAAGTGTTTCTAGATGATCTGGTTACCCATGCCTATCTTTATTTTTTAGCCAGATATGGCGTATATATAGGTATGTGTAAGATTTTCCTGTGATTGCCATTTTTTCGTTTTTTCCCATTTCTTTCAAAATTACTACGTACTAAGGAACTACCACAGAGTAATGATTCATTTAGATGTTTTTTTGTCGGAAATTATGCCTTGATGGTTTGCCTAGTACGTGGCTGAAATTTTTTTTTCTGAAATGCCGTATATTAGAATGTTGGCCATTTTTCCGCGAGTGCCCCTTTTTATTTGTTTTGCATTTTTTTGCTTAGTCATGTTACCGTAAGGAATTGGCAAGTAGTGTCGCAAAACTTGTATTTTTATAGTGTTGGGAAGTGTTTCTAGATGATCTGGCTACCCATGCCTATCTTTATTTTTAGCCAGATATGGCGTATATATAGGTATGTGTTCGATTTTCCTGCGATTGCCACTTTTTCGTTTTTTCCCATTTCTTTCAAAATTACTACGTACTAAGGAACTATCACAGAGTAATGATTCCTCTAGATGTTTATTTGTCGGAAAATTTTTTTTACTTTTTTTTTGATTGAATATCATCCAATTATTTTAGATAAAATATTATATTGTTTTACATTTTTTTTTTCGATTTAATTTCCCTTCAAAAATTTTTTTTGGGGTCAGAATTTTAATTTTATAGTCGTAAAATAATCGACAATTATCCAGCAACCCACCACACAATTTTTATGCATATCCAAGAATAATTAGATTGGTAAATAACACCTTGAAATTGACATACCCTTCCTACATTTCAAGTGGCAGATTAGGGAGTCTGAGTCAGTGTGGTTGGCGGCCATTTTGTGGACATATCCGAAGCGTAAGTTGCCCTATCTATATATATATTCTTGTTCCCTATAGAATTTGTGATATTTTGGTATATTTTTACCTGCAAAAATATCATATTATATATTAAATATATGTATTTTTTTACGAAATTTCTAAGTACTCAAAAAATTACCTTTAGATATGGCCCCTGATATAAATGTAATTTACAAAATAATGAAGATTTTTTTACATATATCTATTTTAGGATAACACATGTTTATTCCCTAAAAAAATTAGCCACTTCCTATTTCATTTGGGTACCCAAAAAAATTCCTGAAATTTGGACAAATTTTTTTGGCCAAAAAAGGTTACCCTTTTTTTCTCATTTCAGATCTCCACCGCCATGGGTCTGACTTCATCAAAAATACATCAAGATGTGTCCTAAACATTCAAGAATCAATTCCTAAAAGGATTTATGTATATATGTATAAACTTTTTTTGTATGAATTTTTATGTAAGGTCTTTTTTTTCTACTTAATTTTTTAAAATATTTATAATAAATAGTTTTTCTGCAGATGAGTAGTATTTATCTTTACAGTTGTTTTAAGCATTCTTTGAATTTTTTTTTGGCAAAAGAAAAAAGGAGGTTACTGCAAAAACTGATTTTTCAAGAATTTTTTTTGGCGTCGGGGTCGTTCGCGTCCGAGTATACCCTTAAAGGGGTGTCCGAGGAGCGTACCTATCCAGGGTTAAATCAACAGTTGTAAAATATTTACTATCCCGTACTTTCACAAGTAATTCTTCGATCGAGGGCAATGGAAATGCATTATTCTTAGTGACTCCATTCAACTTTCTATAATCAACACAATCTTATCAAGCCATCCTTTTTCCTAACAGCTACAATTGGAGAAGCCCAGGGGGAATCGCTCTCCTTGATTATCCCTTGTTCCCTTAATTTATTGATTTCCCTTCCTATCTCTCCCTGGAAAAGAATAGGTACCTTATAAGGCCTTGACCTAATTGGCTCCGCCTGCCCAGTTTCAATGCTAAAGGGAAATCGATCAACCCTCCCGGGTGGCTCATCTCCAATTGCAATTACATCGGAATAATTATTGACAATATCTCTAACTACAGGTTGATATTCTGACGGCCATAGTTTTTGCACTTGCATAATAAAATTCTGAGTGCGTTCGTCTGTGCGGGCTGGAGTTGTGGCTCCCAAAATCCCATTATTAGCCATTTCACATAACTCTAATGCACACACAGAATCACCTCCTAAAACAACTCTTTTTTTTGATAAATTAACTATCGTTATATCAGCTCTGTTCTCTTTTATTTCTGATAAGCCCTCTAAAATCATATGGGTTTAACAACAACCTTGGTTCCTTCCAAAAGAGGGCAACACAGGGTCACTGATATGCTCGTAAGTGTCTGGGGAGACAACACTTTCTCTCTCTCAGATACAGTTGTTACCTTACTTAATCGTCTCTCCGAGCTTGCACGAGCACTTACTCTCTAATGACTTTCTATCAGCAAAATGTACCCTCCTGCCTTTACTGTTATTTTATCATTTCACCGAAAATGCATATTTGATTATTAGATATGAAATCTATTCCTAAGATAGCCTCGATTCCTGGAATTCCCAAGGTGGGCAAGACAAAAAAAATCCTGTTTCAACTTCACAGATCCCACCTTAAAGTTGATGATCGTTATGTATCGAGGACAATAGATGCCGCTGATTGTAGTGCGTTTGAGGAGAATCTTTTTTCAATCAGTGAGACGCTGGCTCCTGTGTTGATCAGCGCTCGAATTGATTTATCTGGCAGGTCAATCCTAATTGCTAACATTCCTAGCCGGCCATTACGGGATATGGGGCATGGGCCAATGACCTCAGCTGCATTGCCGTTGCTCCCTAGTGCTGCGGGGGTGAGGTCGGGGGTACCAGTGGAATTCCTCGTGCCTGCACTGCCACGTCCGTGAATTTTCCCACGACTTGGTGAATGCGCTGGAGATCGTCGGAGGAGGTTGTTGAAGGAAAAAATTCGGCAGGGATGACCAACGGGTCGCCATACACCATTTCAGCTGCCGAGATGTCGAGGGCATCTTTAGGAGTGGTCCTCAGTCCCAAGAGGACCCAGGGAAGCTTAGTAAACCAGTTGCAAGCCTTGCAGCGAGAAATCAAAGTTGCTTTGAGGGTGTGATGAAAACATTCAACCATTCCATTGGCAGCGGGGTTGCAGGCCGTTGTCTGATGTAGGGTGATGCCCAGGAGATTCGCTAATGATGTCCACAATTGAGAGGTGAAAGTGGTTCCCCTGTCAGAAGTAATATGCTCAGGGATACCAAATCTTGAAATCCATCCAGAGAGTAAGGCAGATGTACATGAGACGGACGTTGCAGTTTCCATGGGAATGGCTTCAGGCCAACGAGTGGAGCGGTCGATGACGGTAAACAGGTAACGATGTCCTTGTGATGTGGGTAGGGGGCCTACAACGTCGACGTGAATGTGTGCGAAACGACCCTGAGGTTGAGGAAAGGTGCCCACTCCGGAATCCATGTGTCGATGTACTTTGGAAGTTTGGCACGAAGTACAGGCGCAGACCCAATCCTTAGCATCCTTAGAAATGCCGTGCCAAATGAACTTTGCCTTCAGCAGCTGTGTAGTAGAACGGCAAGAGGGATGTGAAAGGCCGTGAATTAAATCAAACGCCTGCCGTCGCATGGGAGCATGAATCCAAGGTCGCGGTCAACTAGTACTGACGTCACAGAGGAGGGTGGTGTTGAAAGCGTCGAGGGGGAAGTCCTTCCAACGGAGGGACGTACAGGATGTCCTACATGCTTGATACTCTGAATCCTGTTGTTGGGCTTCAGCCAGGGCGCTGTAATCCAATCCCAGTTGAATGGCAGCCAACGTGTTTCTTGACAGGGCATCGACAACGGGATTCATTTTCTCAGGGACGTATTGAAGGGTGCAATTGCATTCAGCCACGGCAGAGAGATGTCGGCGTTGACGGGAGGACCAGGCGTCAGAATGTCGAGTGAAGGCATGCACCAGAGGCATGTGGTCTGTGCGAATGACGAAAGGCGTACCTTCTAAGAAATGGTGAAAGTGACGGACAGCCAAGTGCACCGCCAGCAATTCTTGATCGAAGGTAGAATAACCCGATTCTGCCTTGGACAGTTTTCTGCTAAAGAAGGCCAATGGGCGGGGCGAGCCGTTGAACACCTGCTCGAGTACTGCACCAATAGCGATGTCGCTGGCATCGGTGGAGAGAAGGAGAGGGGCATGTGGGATAGGAAAAGTGAGAGCCGCAGCAGTTGATAGGGCCTTCTTTGCATTGCAGAAGGCTGCTTCTTTATTGGGACCCCACCTAAGGTCCTTTGGCTTGCCCTTGAGGGAGGCGTAGAGGGGAGCAAGAGTGGCGGCAATGGCTGGCAAAAAACGGTGATAATAGTTGATCATGCCCAAGAATTCCTGCAGAACGGCTGCTACCTTCTCAGGGAGGGGATGGACTCCTTCAGGAGTGATGCGGTGCCTTAAGAACGACACTTCGTTGGCGTCAAAGGTACACTTGTCGTACCGGACTACAAGGCCGTTTTGTTGCAGGCGGTCGAGCACGATGCGCAGGTGACGGTGTTCCTCTTTTGAGGAGGAGAACACAATCTTGTCGTCCACATAACATACACAGAAAGGGAGGTCCCCTAAGATGCCATCCATGAGACGTTGAAACGTGGCCCCAGCATTACGAAGGCCAAAACAGGAGTAATTGAAGGTGTATGTACCAAACGGAGTGGTGATGGTGGTCTTGGGGATGTCTTCTGGGTTCATAGGCACCTGATAATACCCCTTCAGGAGGTCTAGCGTAGAGAAAACCTTCGCTTTGTGCAGGTAGGAGGTCACGTCGGCAATGTTTGGGAGGTGGTAGTGATACGGTTCTGTTTGCATGTTCAGGCGCCTGTAATCCCCGCACGCACGGAGGGAGCCGTCTTTCTTCAAAACGATGTGTAAGGGTGGCGACCATGGGCTGGAGGCCTTTTGGCGAAGGCCCATTTCCTTCATTTCAGCGAACGTCTGTTTGGCGGCTGCCAATCGTTCCGGTGCCAGGCGTCTGAATTTTGCGAAGACTAGGGGTCCCGTCGTCTTGATATGGTGATAAATACCGTGTTTGGCAGGAACCGTGGGCGTTTGGCGAAGTTCTGGACGGAAAACTTCCGGGTAAGACATGAGGAGGTGGGTGTAGGCATCCATGGGTGCGTTGATGTGGAGAGCGAGGTTAGAGGGGGCCGGTTGAAGAGGTGTCGACAAGTACGAGTCTGCGTTGACCAATCATCAGTGGGCGACATCGACCAGAAGGTGGAAATGAGAGAGGAAATCCGCACCGAGGATTAGCAATGTGACGTCAGCAACGAAAAACTTCCAATTGAATTTACCGTTTCCGAACGATAATGTGAGGTTCTCGTAACCGTAGGTGGGTATCGCAGATCCGTTGGCAGCTACCAAGCGGACGTCGGCAGATGTAGACAGACTACGTCGTGTCTTGAAGAGTTTCCTTGGCAAAAGAGAACGACAAGCCCCCGTGTCTACCAACAATTGCACGCCCGTTCCTGCATCATGTAAAAAGAAAAGATTAGAAACACGAGAGGCCACCGCCACGAGCGATGGCCTACTTACACGTTTTTTGGCCACTGACAATCCTTGGCACATTTCTTCGCGGTTGCCCCGAATGTGAGGTGGTAGTAGCAAAACTGCGGCGGATGGGAGGTAGTAAGTGGCTGTAGAAGTCGTTTGTTGGGGTGCGAGCGATTGGTGGGTGGTGGGTGGCTTTGTCGCCGCTTCGGCACATCACGGGGTAGGCGTGTATGTCCTACGGCATTCATGTCAGATTCAGTTGACGTTGAATAGGCATCCTCTTCGTCTGGGGTGGAGGCGTTGATGGAGGTCTGGAAGTGGCTGTCCATAAGGGCGTCGGCTTTGGTCATCGAGTCCTTTATGGGTAAACTATCGACATCAGGTATGGCAGCGCGTATAAGTCCGGGTAAACGGCGTATCCAAAGGGCACGAAGTAGGTTTACCTCACGATGAGAGCGGTCTGCGGCAGGTTGAAGGCGAGCGATACTGGTCATTTCCCTGAGGGCAAGCGAAGCAATTTGGTCCCCCAACGGTTGTTGCGAGAGCTGAAAAAGCTTTGCTATACGGGCAGCTGGCGACGGCGAGTACTGCTGCAGAAGGTATGTTTTGAGGGCGTCATACTCTATTGGGGTGTCTCCTTGTTCACAAAGCCAGTTGGATATTTCTGGGAAGGTGTCCTCGGGTATCGCCGCGAGAACCTAATCTGCTTTGGTGGTTGAGCGAGTCACGCCCTTGATGTGAAACTGGACTTCTGCGCACTGAAACCAAGCAAACGCCTCTCCGCTGCAAACGATGAAAGTTTGAACGGGCCAGCCGCAGCGCCAACTTCCGTAGAGTCCGCCATAGTACCAACGATGGTGGGGCGAGGGGGGTGGGGGTGGAAGGTGGTGGGAGCGAGTTGACTTCCGGGGTCACCAATGTGACGGGCCGAGAGCAAGGTTGTGACTCAAAGGCAGGAAGCAATCAACTGAGTACTTTATTATAGAACACTCTCCTTTATATACAAAACCTCAAGGCAACAGGCTTTTTCATGTTCACAAGACAGACAATGTTACAGAGGAAAACCGGAGACATGATTATTCAGGTTCTTTTTAGTGCGAGGGAAGAGCGCAGATACAAGCATAATATATACGAAATAATTTATGTACGATCGTATGACACACGGTTGGTACACATTATTAGTGAACCCTCAAGCGATATCTTCATTTTTAGTTTAGTCTTTAGAAATATTCCTTTAGAGGTGTTGTTGATACTGAATGAATCAAATTTTGAACAAGGAATGCTATAAATGACATTTTCGTTATTTCCAGGGATATACTCAATTACCATGTTTTCAATGAGTAATTGTATATAAGATCTATGCTTATATTTATTCATGACTTCATTTTTTCTGTAACTGAACTCTACTGAATGCATAAAACTTTCTAAAAAAAAATCCCTTAGATAACAGAGATTGATACCAACTTCTTAATATTTTTAACACTATGTATGTTACGATGCATTTTATTAGTGACCTCAGGTACATAGAGGGAAATCTGGAAGACTTCTTAACATCTTATTGTTAGAATTCCCCTAATGAAAATTGTACATGTATTCATGCATACATATATATATATATATATATATATATATATATATGACATTTTGCCCGGGTGGTTTTCTAAATAGGGAAAACTTGAATTTAGTGGTTCGTCTAATATAGAAACACATATATACAGGATACTAGAAGATATTTTCTTCCTCTTCTCTAGTGAATCATATGGATGAAACCCATGAAATAATCATAGTACCAAAACGCAAAAGTTTAAAATTTTCGTTTAAAATACCCGGAACATCATCAACATGGTGAAATTGAATAATTTGACAGGATGAAACTGACGGTATCAATCTAGTCTAGAAATTTTCTTAATATTTTGGATAAAAGAGAAGAAAGGGGAATACACATAGCTTTATCAATGACCTGTTCATAGAAATCTCCATGTAAGGAAGCTTACCCTTCTCGATACCGAAACAAATGAGTTCAATAATAGTATTAGTTGGTATTGGTAACTCGAAGTTATCCTAAATACCTGACAGGTAATGCAATAAGCCATCATTGGGCAGGTTTTCAAATAATGAAGTCACATCAAAATATACTAATCGCTTGTTTGACGTTATGCTATTTCTCTTCTTTATTTTTACAAAAGATATACTAATATCTCTCTCTCTCTCTCTCTCTCTCTCTCTCTCTCTCTCTCTATATATATATATATATATGTTTATGTATATATATATATATATATATACTGTATATATATATATATATATATATATAAGTGGAATCGGTGATTTTGATAAAAAATCTTATAGTTTATGATTAATATATCCTGTAGCACTGGTAAGTGATCTCAATAGATTTCATTGTTTACGGGTTCAATTGATCCATATAAACAAAGTAAGCATGGTTCATTGGAGATCATTCAATTGAATTAGAAATGTTTGTTTTGAAATAGATTTTTGTTATGTGAGAATCTATGACAACCCTTTCCTTGGGATTGCCTCTTCATTTTAAACATCTATAAACATTAGATTAAAGTAGATAGATTAAAAAAAAATGTAATCTTGTCCTATAATTACTATTATTTTTACCTTACCAGCTTTTGTGATGTTCACATTACCATAGTATCTTAAGGATTGCTTTTAATGCTTCTTGATCTTCATCCTTGAATATGCGAAATACCAACGTTAGGTAATATGTTGATGTGGGAAATTAAATTTTTGGTAGTTTTGATATAATTCAATAAGATTTCCATACACGATGTTTCCATTGGCAACGATGATGTATTTTTTAATAATTTTATTGTAATACGGGAACCTAATGTACTTTTGTTTTGGTATATCAGATAAAAAAGTTACCAGTTTTATTTCCATTTTCTCATTTTCAGCTTCCTTCACAAGGGCCGATATCGCTATGTCTTAAATATCATTAAATGACTTCTCGGTGATTTAACAAATGATTTTCTTTTTTATTGGGATTAGATTTTTTTTCTTGGTTTTCTTTTTTGGGCTGAAAGACAATGACATAGTAATTCTTCAACAGAATATCTTGAATAAACATAGGCGATTTCGTTTGTTGTTATGTTTTAGTTGCCAATTAAAATTCTATACTAAATTTATTACCTATATATTTTCTTGAGTCATTTATCTATTATTTTTTTTTTTCTGAATAATTCTTTTTTGTTCTCTAAATTTCAATTAAAAAGGGGGATTACTCAAATCCAAATGTGGACATTAACAGTAAATGACAACAAAGACCAAAGAAACGGAAGGATCGAACAAAAGTCATAACACGGAAATCTGAATGAAATTCCCAAGGAGAGACAGATCCTATGCGTGGCTATGTATAACGAAAAGAGAGCCTGGGGACTGAGATAGGAATAGGCTCGTTGGAAGGAAGTGTACCAACCATGTTTCACACAATTGTACATAATTTCTTTTGTATATATTATGCTTGTATCTTCGCTCTTCCCTCGCACTAAAACGAACATGAAAATTCATGTCTGGTTTTTCCTCTGTAATATTGTCTGTCTTGTGAACTTGTTATGTGATGTTGCCTTGAGGTTTTGTATATAAGGAGAATGTTCTACAATAATATAACTCAGTCGATTGCATCCTGCCTTTGAGTTCACAACTCCTCTCTCGACCGTCACATTGGTGACCCCGGAAGTCGACTCGCTCCCACCGCCTTCCACCCCCACCCCCTCGCCCCTTCATCGTTAGTACTATGGAGGACTCTACGGCAGTTGGTGCTGCGACCGCTCCATTCAAACTTTCATCGTTTGCAAGCGGAGAGGCGTTTGCTTGGTTTCAACACGCTGAAGTCCAGTTTCGTATCAGGGGCGTGACTAGCTCAACCACCAAAGCGGATTATGTTCTCGCGGCGATACCCGAGGACACCTTCCCAGAAATATCCGACTGGCTTTGTGAACAAGGAGACACCCCAATACCGTATGACGCCCTCAAAACATACCTTCTGCAGCAGTACTCGCCGTCACCAGCCGCCCGTATAGCAAAGCTTTTTCAGCTCTCGCAACAACCGTTGGGGGACCAAAGGGCTTCGCTTGCCCTCAGGGAAATGACCAGTATCGCTCGCCTTCAACCTGCCGCAGACTGCTCTCCTCATGAGGTGAACCTACTTCGTGCCCTTTGGATATGCCGTTTACCCGAACCTGTACGCGCTGCCATACCCGATGTCGATAGTTTACCCATAAAGGACTTGATGACCAAAGCCGACGCCCTTATGGACAGCCACTTCAAGACCTCCATCAACGCCTCCACCCCTGACGAAGATGATGCCTATTCAACGTCAACCGAAGCTGACATGAATGCCGTAGGACATACACGCCTACCCCGTGACTTGCCGAAGCAGCGACAAAGCCGCCCACCACCCACCAATCGCTCGCGCCCCAACGAACGACTTCTATAGCCACTTACTACCTCCCATCCGCCGCAGTTTTGCTACTACCACTTCAGATTCGGGGCAGCCGCGAAGAAATGTGCCAAGGATTGTCAGTGGCCAAAAAACATGTAAGTAGGCCATCACTTGTGGCGGTGGCCTCCCGTGTTTCTAATCTTTTCTTTTTACAGGATGCAGGAACGGGCGTGCGATTTTTGGTAGACACGGGTGCTTGTCGTTCTCTTTTGCCAAAGAAACTCTTCAAGGCACAACGTAGTCTGTCTACATCTGCCGACGTCCGCTTGGTAGCTGCCAACGGATCTGCGATACCCACCTACGGTTACGAGAACCTCACATTATCGTTCGGAAACGGTAAATTCAATTGGAAGTTTCTCGTTGCTGACGTCACAATGCCAATACTCGGTGCGGATTTCCTCTCTCATTTCCACCTTCTGGTCGATGTCGCCCACCGACGATTGGTCAACGCAGACTTGTACTTGTCAACACCTCTTCAACCCGCCCCCTCTAACCTCGCTCTCCACATCAGCGCACCCACGGATGCCTACGCCCACGTCCTCACGTCGTACCCGGAAGTTTTCCGTCCAGAACTTCGCCAAACAGCCACGGTTCCTGCCAAGCACGGTATTTATCACCATATCAAAACGACGGGACCCCCAGTCTTCGCAAAATTCAGATGTCTGGCACCGGAACGATTGGCAGCCGCCAAACAGACATTCGCCGAAATGGAGGAAATGGGCCTTTTCCAAAAGGCCTCCAGCCCATGGTCGTCACCCTTACACATCATTCTGAAGATAGACGGCTCCCTTCGTCCGTGCGGGGATTACAGGCGCCTGAACGTGCAAACAGAACCGGATAACTACCCCCTCCCAAACATTGCCGACGTGACCTCCTAACTGCACAAAGCAAAGGTTTTCTCTACGCTAGATCTCCTGAAGGGGTATTATCAGGTGCCTATGAACCCAGAAGACATCCCTAAGACTGCCATCACCACTCCGTTTGGTACATACACCTTTAATTACTCTTGTTTTGGCCTTCGTAATGCTGGGGCCCACGTTTCAACGTCTCATGGATGGCATCTTAGGGGACCTCCATTTCTGTGTATGTTATGTGGACGACATACTTGTGTTCTCCTCCTCAAAAGAGGAACACCTCCGTCACCTGCGCATCGTGCTCGACCGCCTGCAACAAAACGGCCTTGTAGTCCGGTACGACAAGTGTACCTTTGGCGCCAACGAAATGTCGTTCTTAGGGCACCGCATCACTCCTGAAGGTGTCCACCCCCTCCCTGAGAAGGTAGCAGCCATTCAGAACTTCCCCGTGCCCTCGACCGTCAAAGCTCTGCAGGAATTCTTGGGCATGATCAACTATTATCACCGTTTTCTGCCAGCCATTGCCGCCACTCTTGCTACCCTCTACACCTCCCCTAAGGGCAAGCCGAAGGACCTGAAGTGGGGTCCCCTTCAAGAAGCAGCCTTCTGCAATGCAAAGAAGGCCCTATCAACTGCTGCGGCTCTCACTTTTCCTATCCCACACGCCCCTCTCCTTCTCTCCACCGATGCCAGCGACGTCGCTATTGGTGCAGTACTCAAGCAGGTGGTCAAAGGCTCGCCCCGCCCATTGGCCTTCTTCAGCAGAAAACTGTCCAAGGCAGAATCGGGTTATTCTACCTTCGATCGAGAATTGCAACGTCCGCCTCATGTACATCTGCCTTACTCTCTGGATGGATTTCAAGATTCGGTATCCCTGAGCATATTACTTCTGACAGGGGAACCACTTTCACCTCTCAATTGTGGACGTCATTAGCGAATCTCCTGGGCATCACCCTACATCAGACAACGGCCTACAACCCCGCTGCTAATGGAATGGTTGAACGTTTTCATCGCACCCTCAAAGCAGCTTTGATGTTCCGCTGCAAGGATTGCAACTGGTTTACTCAGCTTCCCTGGGTCCTCCTGGGACTAAGGACCACTCCTAAAGATGCCCTCGACGTCTCGGCAGCTGAAATGGTGTATGGCGACCCATTGGTCGTCCCTGCCGAATTTTTTCCTTCTACAACCTCCTCCGACGATCTCCAGCGCATACGTCACGTCGTGGGAAAATTTACTCCGTGCCGCCAGACTTACAAGCCCCCAGCGAAGCATCACATACCAACGGACTTGCACTCTGCAGCGCACGTCTTCCTGCGCAACGACACTAGCAAGCCACCACTAACGCCCCCTTACACGGGCCCTTTCCTTGTGATCCGACGCAGTCCGAATGCATTCCTCCTAAACATTCGGGGCAAAGAAGACTGGGTCTCCATTGATCGTCTAAAACCTGCTTATCTTCTGCCAGATGACCCGCCTACAGTTCGCCTCTCTACATCAGGGCGCCCTATTTAACATGTACAGTATGTCATTTTTAGGGGGGGAGCCATGTACCAACCGTGTTTCACACAATTGTACATAATTCCTTTTGTATATATTATGCTTGTATCTTCGCTCTTCCCTCGCACTAAAACGAACATGAAAATTCATGTCTGGTTTTTCCTCTGTAATATTGTCTGTCTTGTGAACTTGTTATGTCCTGTTGCCTTGAGGTTTTGTATATAAGGAGAATGTTCTACTATAATATAACTCAGTCGATTGCCTCCTGCCTTTGAGTTCACAGCCCTCTCTCGGCCGTCACAGAAGAGAGAGATAATCGCCAAGGGGTGTCTTAAAGGCAATGGAATTTCTCGGCTGGAATATTGGGACATCATAGTCGTGTGTAAGTAGTAGAGGCTAACAATCTATCCTGAGTTCTAGTTCATCCAATTCCGAATATTTTTCTTCTTTTTTTCTCATTTTTCTAGTGTGTGTCTCTTATGATCAAGTTTTCATTATTTTCATTCCAATTATCCATGCACTTAATATAACCTAATTCTTTTGATACTAGCAAAATTAAGTTAAAAATGCACCCTGTATGACGCAGTCAACGAAGGAATGAGTTTGTTGGCCGGAGATACTTGCTGCTATAAAAAGTAGTTCAATGTCTGCAAACAAATTGGATCAATGTAAATATTACTTCAAATATTATTCCAAAAACTTATGATTGCTTTGGAAGGTAAAAGCTGTGAAGCTCTTGTGCATAGCTATTTGTAATTTTCTAGACAAGAAGAAATAGATGTTGGTCCTTTCGTTATGTACTTAACGTTCTTGGCGTTACATCGATTTATGTATATTTTTTTTCAGTTTTCCTTTTAATGTCATACTACATATGTAGGTTTGTGCATTTATAATATATCTAAAAAGAAAAACAGAAATTCATCGCATCTTCATTTATGTAATTATAAACATGAGGTAATGTTCATAATAGTTCTTAATATTTCTTCATAATACGGTGTATATGTATATATATATATATATATATATATATATATATATATATATATATATATATATATATATATATATATATTTATGTATATATATATATATATATATATATATATATATATATATATATATATATATATATATATATATATATATATATATATATATATACAGTATATATATATATATATATATATATATATATATATATATATATATATATATATATATATATATATATATATATATATATATACATAAATACAGTATATATAAATATATATATATATATATGTGTGTGTACGTGTGTGTGTTTGTGTTTGTGTTTGCGTGTATGTATGTGCGTTTGTGTGTATATACTGGTATACACAACGGAACCTGACTCATAATAAGCATAAAATATACATCAAGCTACAGTGAAAAAAAAAGTGCGTTGCATTTAAAGGTTTGAAAGTTAACTAATGGATTTCAGAGGCAAGGGACTTACACAATACCTTAGCAGGACAATGCCCTAGGGACTGACCATATATGCATACAATCAGTGCCAGGACACCTCTTCACCCAAGCTAAGACAAGGGATGGCCAGGCAATGGTTGCTGATGACTCAGCATGTAGATCTATAGTCTCCCCCAAACACCCCACCCTCGGCTCAAAAGGATGATGAGGTGGCAAACACTAAGAGAAACTATCGAGACTGGGCGAACCTCGGACCCCATTCCAGCAAATCGCCTGGCAGTGACCTTTTCAATATCCCCGCAAGGGAATTTGTGATTCTCTTAAGGTTATCTTCAAGATGACCTTAAATAAGTATCATTTAAGGAAAGAGGATCATAAATAGAACACTTAAATCACATCATGGCTTAAATTCATGTTTTGACCTTTGGTACAGGTAATAGATATTGTATATTATTTTTCGGAAGGATGAAGTGATAAATAATGTTTGTTTAGTCTTTGCCCGTTTACTTTTCCAATAAAGAATAAAAACAAAAAGTGTTGATATTGCTTTGATCTTTGTTAAAATGAAAAACAAGAACATTCCCTAAGATAATATTATTGAGCAAATGGCTCTAATATCCTTAAAAAATCAGTTTAAATAACATATCATGAATGCTAATAAGACAAATATGATAGAAATAATGGAGAAAATTGTAATCTTATGAAAAAAGAAGGTATCGAACTTTTTAACGAGATCATAATATCACTTTGTAAGTGTGAGCAATCATTAATTGCTTAATTGACCTTTATTGGGCAGTCATTTCCTTAATCATATGAATTAATTGAAACCCGAAACCCTGCTAATCTAGCCAATCATTAGTGAAACCAAGTAAACCAATTATGATTTAATACAAATTTCCGTTGTAACATACTTTTCTAATTTTAGGCATCATTTCATCTTCCCACACAACACTTCCGTTGATATTAGTGATAGGTTACAAAATATGAACATAACGTCAAAACACAAACCTCTCACTTTTGTTGTTACCTCAATATATATAAAAAGCCTGCTAATGTCTAACTAAATTGCTTGTTTAGTATATTATAGTCTTCTGACTTACCATTACCAACCAATTGACTAACTGAACTTATTAGTTTGTGTAATAAGGGTGTATTCTAAAACAAGCGTTTGGTAGGTCTATACCAATGAGGAATAGGTTAGCCAGGGCACCAAGTACCCTTTGAGATACTACCACTAGAGAGTTATGGGGTCCTTTGACTGGCCAGACAGCACTACATTGGATTCTTCTCTCTGGTTACGGTTCACTTTGCCGACACATACACCAAATAGTCTGACCTAATCTTTACACATTCTCCTCTATCCTCATACACCTGAAAACACTCAGATTACCAAAGAATTCTTCACCCAAGTGGTTAACTACTGCACTGTAATTGTTCAGTGGCTACTTTCTTCATGGTAAGGGTAGAAGAGACATTTAGCTATGGTAAGTAGCTCTTCTAGGAGGACACTCCAAGATCAAACCATTGTTCTCTAGTCTTGGGTATCAGGACAACTGCCCCCGGGACAACTGCCCCCTGACAACTGCCCCCGGGACAACTGCCCCCGTAGGACAATTGCCCCCGTAGGAAAATTGCCCCCCGTAGGAAAACTGCCCTCGGGACAATTGCCCTCGTAAAACCACTGGAAAATGTTAAAAAAATAAAAATACATAATAACTATTAAAACCAATGCTTATAGGGAAACGTGGCTGTCTCCTTGTATTTCGACGTCTTCTGCCAATGTATGTATCTTCAAAATAATTTCATATTGCACCAGCCTCAGGTGGCAACATCTCTTGTAGTTTCTCAAACGCTTCAAAGTCTATTAGGAAGGTCTTTGGATTAAGTCTAGGGTTTATAGTGAGGAGTTGTTGGTGGATATCTTCATATGCTGCTTGTCGTTTATTTGGTAGCAGAGCATACACACACGGAATAACTCTTTCAGAAGTTAAGCAATGAATAGTGTACAATTGGTAAAATAACTCGGGTACAATCTTAAAGGTACCGTCACCAAACCAATTATCTGATTTCTCCAGAAGGCTAATGTTTGTTGGTGTTGAAAATAAAAGGATACGCTGCTCAATCAATCCACTACCATAAAGAAGAAAATCTTCACCACTAGAAGTTTTCTTGTACTCTGAAGGAATGACCATGTCTGCTAGGTTTGATGGGATGGGATGAGGAGTGCCAGCAGCTTGTTTGTAGTGCCTTATTGCACGACGAATATGTCTCACCGGCGGTAGCTGAGTTGCAGCACCGCTTGATATCGACTCAATTGTTTGGGAAATTATTTGCTGTGCAGTCTCTTCAGTAGCAATAGATTTAGCCTTTATTTCCTGTTGTACTAACAAGACTTCACGGCGGGTTGGTCAACAGCATGGGTGTGATCATTTACATAGCCAACTACTTCATTTTCACAAACTTTTACTTTCGCTTTACAGTTATTATGGCGGTGTTTTTCACATTCATAAGAAGTAACATTATTTGCCAATTCCTTTAGCTTCACATAGATGTATCCTTCATAAATAAGCTTCATGTTTCCGTGTTCACCTTTGACGAACTCCATGATTGGTTATGTTACTTCTTGAATTTCTGAATAGACACTGGATCCTTCTTACTTTTTTTTTTTTTTTTTTTTTTAAACATTTGTTTGACTATACAGAATTAGCCAATTGGCTATAGCTTTCGAAAATAAACTATAACTCGTACGACAGATTACCTAATTAGGATATAACTACATAAATGGTAATAAATTTAGGAAATAGATACAATTATCTCTTCAATGACCGATTATGTAATTAGGAAGAATATCTTCATAAATTGTTACTAAAAAGTAATTACGTAAATGGCAGTATGGGGGGCAATTTTCCAGGGGGCAGTAGTCCTACGGGGGCAGTTGTCGGGGGGCAACTGTCCTGGGGGCAGTTGTCTCGGGGGCAGTTGTCCTAGATCCCTAGTCTTAGGTAGTGCCATGGCCTCGTACCATGGTCTTCCACTGTCTTAGGGTAGAGTTCTCTTGCTCGGGGGTACACTGGGGCACACTATTCTATCTAACTTCTTTTCCTCTTGTTCTGTTAACGATTTTATAGATTACATAGGAAATATTCACTTTAATGTTGTTACTGTTCTAGAAATATTTAATTTTCTTGTTTCCTTTCCTCATTGGGCTATTTTCCATGTTGGGGCCCTTGGGCTATGGTTGTTCCTTAGCAAGTAATAATAATAATAATGATAATTCTTTGTCTGGGTTTGTAGTATATACATTCATATATGGAATTTATCAGAAAAGGCATATTCTTTCGGTTCTATTCTTTCAAACAGTTTAGTGTCGTTAGGTGGATGATTTTTTTTCTGAATTCTACACTGATAGTTTTCTTGGTATCAATAAATCATGGGTTTACTCGAGGAGGAAATAATATAGCCATTTCCATGTTTCGAGACTAAACTGAAATTCAGCCAGTAACTTATCATATATACAGTTCTATGAAGGTCTTGCTCATAACATGAAGTCATTTGCAATCTGTGGAGATTTATCCTAACTTTCCAACTTTCCCAACTGCTAAACTTCTAACATTATTTCAAAGCTGCTGAATATATTGAATAACAAGGAAACCTGTTAATTATCCTCTTTTATATCTAAGAGTACGACCTGGAAAAATCCTTCAAAATTCGGAGCTGAATTTCGTTGTCATCTGTCTCCTTACTTCATAGAGACATAAAATTAAGACCTATATCAACATACTATTTTTGCTAGATTTTTATCAATACGGTGTGCTGTCAATATTTTGTGAATCTCAAAAAATATTATGATTAATCATGTCAAACATTCAATATAGTAATTGATATTTTGTGGCTATTTTTTCTTTTCTTTTGCTCATATTGTTTTTCTATTTTTATACAAAATCATTCTACCTAATCTATGATTGTGTATTGGCTGAATGTAACCCTAGTCAATAAATATTTTCTAAAGATACCATAAATAAAAAAAATTCAAAATAACAAAAAGATACAAAACATCAAATCAGTCTTGTATTAAAGGTCCAGATATGTAAAAAGTTCCATAATGTATGATAAGGAAAGTTTTGTTTGATTTGATTCCGTAAAAGGAATTAAATCATGATGAAGCACCAAATCAAAATAATCTTATGATAACTCAAACATTTTCAATAGTTCTACTGGTGCTGAATCACTATTTTTTTAATCAATTATCATGATAATATTCATGAAATTAGTTTATGATAATGTTAATTCATTAGGACTGACATTCAAAGTGTAAATGTAGATCACTCCATTAAAACATTCAACAAGGATTGCCATATTACACCAACCACAGACGCTATAACGACAATAACTGTCTTGAAATATTCTGTCAGAAGAAAGTCCTTTCGTGGAAATGGAGGACATCCAACGGTTGAGAGAACATTTGAGAAGTTACAGGAAGTAAAGTTGGGAGAGGGGAAAGAGGAAAAATTCTTCCGAATCAGAGATTTTTACAAATGTAAGGATACGTTTCGTCAGTTTTCTCAAGCGAATTTCTATCTGTTGGCGGTTTTGGAACGGGTACGAAGGTTGGATATCATATAGATTTGTCTTTTTCTATTTGCCCCCCCCCCCCTTTTTTTTTTAATAGGATACTACTGTGACAACAATGAGTATAGTTTTCTAATTCTAAATTGTTATTTCTGTGGGTGTTGAAGAACCATAAATCAATGTTATATATTTCGCTGTATTTCTTCAAGCAGTTCATGAATTGCATAATAGGGTTTTAACATCAGTATGTCATTGATTTAGGAACAGATGATGAAGTATAGCATTTATACCAAAATGTAGATAACAGTGTAGGATCACAATAAAACTCCAAATGGTAATTGAGGAGTATAATAGATGGAGAAGCATCTCGCACGAGAGCCGGATAGAGACTGACTGCATGAAGAGCACGACTGCACAAATGAGGAACAGTCCCCTACTTACAGAGAACATATTATCTACTTACATATAATCTTACAGACAATGACTTACTCGAAAATATGTTGAGGAATTGGAATATAAAAACATATCATATTAAAATGTATCTAAACTAATATATATATATATATATATATATATATATATATATATATATATATATATATATATATATATATGTATATATATATATATATATATATATATAATATATATATATATATATATATATATATATATATATACACACACACATATATATATATATATATATATATATATATATATATA
>NC_090741.1:19144030-19151530 GCF_036898095.1 Palaemon carinicauda
ATGTTTTACTGCCGTGATAGACCCCTGTGTGGTTGGTTCTTGATTTAAATTTAGGTCAGTTTCTTGATGACGACTATCAGACACCTGAGCTTCCTCTACTGTCACTGAGTTGTTTAACCAACTGCTAGAGGATGCCCTTCTATTTCTAGGAGTTCCATTTACGTTATTGGGTTTTGATTTCTTGGCTTGTATCCATCATCATTGGGTTTATCTACTCCATACTTTGGCCCTACCAAGTGAAAATAGGTACTCAATTTCGGCTGAGTAGACTGAGGTAATCATGATAAAGAACATTACCCAAGGGAACGTCGTCGTAGTGAGGATTCAAACCTATGCCTCTGCCTTATTATTATTTCTCTGAAGTAGAAACTCTTTCAAGTAGGTTTCACTAGAGAATACAGCTGCCTTCGTGACATTAATTTTGTAGTTGAGCTTTTCAATGGCTCTAATTTTCCTTTTCTCAACAGTACTGCATTCTGCCAGTAGCTGTACTCTCTTAGTCATCAGTCGGTAAGGGAGCAAAATACATAGAAAAATTCCAAGATTTTACTAAAATTTTATGAAAAGTCAACTTGTCCAATACAGGGTACAAAAGAGTCGACTGCAACACGTTTTGAGGTAGTCCCGGTGTTTCCTCTCATTTTCAGGCTAGAAGTGTAAATTTGGCTGGCTCTATTTTTAAAGGTCGGGGTGGTAGTCAATTTGAGCGCTGGTCATTGACTGGTCCCTGTGAGCAACTCTGCCACTGACTGAGGTGCTCGCCAAGAGCAGGTCTGTCACAGTCAGGCTACTGCTAAAGTCATGGTCATTGGGGTTAGGCGGGTCTGAGTGATGCTAGGCTGGACTCCCATTGATGGGCGCTAATTGGCCAAGACACTCCCTGAGTGGGTCTCAACATCAGACAAGTTGTTCTGCCCCACAGCTCCCAGGTCAATAGAGTTCTGAGCTGCATCCTGATTAGCTGAGGTGCTTGTTGGGAGTGTCTCAGTCACAGGAAGTCTAGCGGGTTGCTGATTGTCTTCATGCTCATTAATAGTGGCAAGGGGTTGGTTGGTGTTCCTACTGTAGGAGAGAAGGATGAACTTTTCTCGTGTGATATTGAGGTTTGGGTTTCCCTGTTGTATAAGTGGGGCCTCTAGGATCCTTAGTCTTCTGCTGTCTGGGGCATTACTGGTGATCATGGTATTGTCAGTGATGTGCTCTTTTCTGATACTATTTTTGCACAGAGGAATTGGTCCATCCTAATAGTACCCTACTAAACGTGGCAGGAAAAACATTTAGAAAGTCTCAACGTCATTATTCCAATATAATGGTTGAGTCATCAACAGACTGAGCATTGTTAGGAATAGATGATAGTGGACTTCTTCAGAAAGTCCTGCACAGGTAGGGCTGGATTGTTCTTCGTTATGGGGAATCTGATCCTGGTTGTTTGATAATAAATTATAAATTTGATTTCAGTCTCTACTTGCGTGGTCGTGACATTGTTCCTTCTCAGTTTCCTGATACTGCTCGTCTTCATACCTTTCTCAGCTTCTTGATACTGCTTGTGTATAATGTCTTTATAGTACAGGTTGACTTTGGAAGTACTGCTCTCACTCTTGAGTTCAGTCTCGTATTGCTCGTGTATCACACGCTTGTACAATATAGGCTAATGGTATTTGTTTTTTTGTATATATTGATATCACTCTCCTCTCACACTGATAATCTTTTTAAGCTTGTACATTCATGAATAATTGTATCTGAATTTTTGTGCCATTCTTGCTGTGAACAGCTTGTAAATATACTCATGGTCCGTTGAAATAAAGATAGTTCAATTCCCCTTGCATCTCAGTTACATCCTAACTGGTCGCTCACACATTGCTGTCCAGTAAAGTGTCTGCTCCCTCACACCTGACCCTTACTGCAGTCCCTACTATTTGAAGATGCCAGCCACCAATCTGCCGTTTTGGCATACGCTACCTCAATGAAACTGCTGCCCTTTGCCAAGAGAGAGAAGCGTTCTCCTGGTTGCAGCGAGCTTGAGTCCAGTTTCGCCTCAAGGCGTGACTCAGTCAAGCGCCAAAGCAGACTATGTTCTTGCTGCGATCCCTGAAGACACATTCCAGGAAATATCAGATTGGCTTTGTGACCAAGGGCACACCCCAATAGTGTACAACGCCCTAAAGAAATTATCCCCTGGAGCAGTACTCAACATCAAATGCCACCAGCAAAGCCAAACTTTTTCAGCTCTTTCAACAACCGTTGGGGACTGAAAGGCATCGCTCACCCTCAGGGAAATGACCAGTATTGCTAGCAACCTGCCGCAGATGGCTCTCCCTGTGAGGTGAACCTATTCCGTGCCCGTTGGGTACAACGTTTACCTGAACCTGGATGCGCTGCCATATCCAAAGTCGATATTTTACCCATTAAGGACCTGATGACCAAAGTTGACACCCTTATGAATGGCCACTTCACCACATTAAAGACCCCCATCACTGCCTCCTCTCCTGACGAAGAGGACAACTATTCAACATCGACCGAAGCTGACATGAATGTCATAGGACACAGAAGCCCACATCGTGACATGTCGGATAGCGTCAAGGCCGCCCACCACCCACCACTTCCTCACGTTCCAACGAATGACCTCTTCAGCCACTTACTGAAACCCATCTGCCACAGTTATGCAACTATCACTACAGGTTAAGGGCTTCTGCAGTTGCCTCCTCTGTCACTATTTTTTTTTCTTTTTATATGAGGCAGTTACAAACATGTCATTTTTGGTTGATAAGGGTGCTTGCCATTCTCTTCGGCCAAGCACACTCTCCAAGACACAACATAGTCTGTCTAGATCTGCCGATGTCTGCCTGGTAGCTGCCAACGGATCTGCAATACCAATCTAGGGTTACGAAAACCTTACATTATTCTTTGGAAGCGTCATATATTACAAGAAGTTACACTTTGCTGACGTCACATTGCCAATTCTCGGTGTGGATTTTCCCTCAAATTACCACCTCCTAGTTGATGTCATTTACTGACAGCTAGTCAATGCAGATTATTACTCATCCATTCATCTTCAATTCGCACCCTCCAGCCTCGCTCTCCACATCAGTGCACCCATGGATACCTACGCCCACCTTCTCTCGTTATAACCAGATGTCTTCTGTTGAAAACTAAGTCAAACACCCATGGTTCCTGCCAAAGACGGTATTCATAACCATATCAAAACAACAGGGCCCCCAGGATTCGTTGGATGCAGGCGTCTGGCACCAGATTATTTGGCAGCTGCTAAACAAATGTGGGGATTACAGGCACCTGAACATGCAGACAGAACTGATTCACTAACCCCTCACAAACGTCGCCCACATGAACCCCTGCTTGCACAAAGTGAAGGTTTTCTCCATGCTCAACCTCCTGGAGGGATATTATCAGGTGCCCATAAACACAGAAAAATTCCTAAGACTGCCATCACCACTCCCTTTGGTACATACACCTTCGATTACTCCTGTTTTGGTCTTCGTAATACTGGGGCCACTTTTCAGCGTCTCATAGATAACATCTTAGGGAAACTCCCCTTCTGTGTATGTTATGTGGACAATATGCTTGTGTTCTCTTCCTCCAAAGAGGAACACCTCTGTCGCCTACACATCATGCTCGACCGCCTAGAACAGAACGGTCTTGTTGTCCGGTATGATAAGAGTACCTAAGGCGCCAATGAACCATCGTTCTCATGGTACCACATCACTCCTGAAGGAATCCACCCTCTCCCTGAGAAGGTAGCAGCGATTCAGAACAACCCAACGCCCTCGATCATCAAAGCAATGCAAGAATTCTTGGGCATGATCAACTATTATCACTGTTTTCTTCCAACCATCACCGCTACTCTTGGCCCCCTCAATGCCTACCTCATGGGAAAGCCAGAAGACCTAAAGTAGGATTTCCTTCATGAAGCGACCTTCTGCAATGTAAAGAATGCCCTATCAACTGCTGCTGCTCTCACTTTCCCACGTAGAAAGATGAAATTCAAGGACACTTCTGTGCATATACCTGTCGAATTCAGGTGAAGATGGGTTGGTTTCAATTCTAAGTACAAAAAATCTGAATTCGACAGGTATATATACAGAAGAATTGTCATTGAATTTTATCTTTCTTCGTGGCTAAATGGTACGGTCACTGTCATACAAGCATCATGGACCAGGGTTCAAAAGAGGGCCAGTCAGATGCTATGGTCTTTTAGAGATTTTGCCTCGAGACTCTGATCCCGAGGTCGTTAAGAGAATCCAGACATTAATGTATTAAAATTTATGTTTGGGGAAGGAATGAAACATAAGATCTCCATTTTCATCACAATTGGAGTTGCACCTGTAAACTGCACAATTCTTTGGTATCTGTATGGCTACCTGAATTTTTTCATATATGTATATTATAAGAAAGAGTTATCGAATTTCTATATCAAAATCGTAAAACTGCATTATTGCTCTATCTTACACAAACGAGTTGATACCTTCAGCTGCTACTGTCGACTAATAAGGAAAGTGGGCAGGGGGCTACCTGCATTTCACCTGAACTACGTCATGTACGGACTGGGTCGAATTTTGGCTCAAAGGTGTACAGACCTACTCTATCTGTTGGTCGTTGTATGTTCTCTGTCTCAGTCTATCCTATGATTTATCCCTTGTTTCATAAACTGTACAGTTAGACTCAAAAGAAAGCCGACATTCGGCCGAAATCTTTCGTCATATGTCTCTATTGTGTCCATGACAAAACAGACAAGGTGTTGCTCTTCTTACTACTTCTATGAAATGGGCAGAGCCTTCTCCAACCTTACCAAACCAAAGACAGTAAAGGGTTGTCTTTGTTAGCAAAACATACAAAAGTTACAAAACGAGTTGCCATATTTCAAATCTTTATTATCATTTGACGTCTCAACTATCCACTGCAAATACAAAACACACACATTATATATATATATATATATATATATATATATATGTATATATATATATATATGTGTGTGTGTGTGTGTGTGTATATGCACATATATTTATATATATACATATATATATATATATATATATATATATATATATATATATATATATATATATATATATGTATATGTATATGTATATGTATACAATTACTATTTTTTCGTAGGAGGGGCCAAGTGGACGTTCTACAGGGAAAGGTCGGGGGGGGGGGGCAGAATCTCGTCTTCGCAACCCCTTGCCCCAGCCAGTCCGACACTGAGGAAATAAGGAAGTCATTTCAGATTTAGGGGTGTGGAAAGAAGTTGAATGAGTATTCTTGTCACAGCCTGTAAGATATTGTATCATTGCCTAAATATTATTTGATAACTGTTATTGTTCTAGCAAATATTTTTAACCGTATTCATTATTGGTTGATTTGTAAAAGATAGCAGCAGTAGAATAAAGTAGTTGTTGTTGTCGGAAGTTTGATAAGTAACAAAATCTAAGTATCATCATTGCATAATAGATAATCAGTGATGGATAAAATATACAGGGTGTTTCAAAAAATTTGATATCATTTGAGATGTAAATATCACAGAAATTACATGCTCAAGGCAAATGAAACTAAACAGGCTTAATGCTGAACATCACAAGATTTACTTTTCCAAATCTGAAAGAGATATTCAAAGGCATGTGGATTCCATGAACAATTTCACAAATGTTCAAAATGTTCGGTAGTCCAGCTCCTACAAAACACGATCTAGCATGTCTTGGGTAACAGTTTCCAGTGCAGCAGTGATTCTCTGTTTGAGTTCTTCTAGGTTTGCAGGAAGAGGGGTAACATACACTATTCCCTTCACATAGCCCCAGTGTGCTGCTGAAATGGCCGCCCGGTAACCTGACCTAACACCTTGCGATTTTTTCCTCTGGGGCTATGTGAAGGGAAAAGTGTATGTTCCCCCTCTGCCTGCAAACCTAGAAGAACTCAAACAGAGAATCATTGCCGCACTGGAGAATGTTACTCAAGACATGCTAGAGCGTGTTTGAGAGGAGCTGGACTACCGACTTGACGTGTGCCATGTCTCAAGCAGTGCGCATATTGAACATTTGTGAAATTGTTCATGGAATCCGCATGCCTTTGAATATCTCATTCAGATTTGGAGGAATAAATTATATGATGTTCAGCATTAAGCCTGTTTAGTTTCATTTGCCTTGATCATGTAGTTTCTGGGATATTTACATCTCAAATTATATCAAAATTTTTGAAACACCCTGTATACTGATGACTTAATAACACATTGAATACAATAAGAATTTATTTCTTTGTATCAAAAATAAGTGGGGGTAAATGGGGATGCTATTAAATTCTGGCAAAGGCTATCAAAAATTTGTTTTATTGACAAATCATATGAAAAATACAACCATTTTAGACTCAGAATGACGTAATTTTCCGAAATTTTGTCATGAAACTGTGATATACTCATTTTCCCAAAATGTATTCTCCTATAAATTGTCGGAAAAATACATTTGCAGATGGCATAAGCACAAACTTATTCTCCATGCTAATACCGTGACTGCAAGTTATCAATGATTATATAATTGGTAGTAGCTTTATCTTGAGAAATTACGTTGCCTGAAGATCAAACTGAGTTCTTATCAATTTCATGCACAACGTTCTCTGAGTCTTGACTCAAATAAGCTTAACTTTGTATGATAAAGTCCCTATTTACAGTGATAAAGTGCCCGAATTAGCACAGCTATGTGGTGTTGGATATGGGCTCTGGACAGGGTGAATTACTCTAGGTATACGGGCGCTTAACAAGCGAAAAACACATCACTATCCGTGAAGCTCTAGCTCAGAGTGTTCAAGCAATAGCCATCCATACCAGCTCCTCCTCCTATCAAGATAGTAGTTGAACCATAATTTCTACAGCTGATGCAGTAAGCGGGAAAGGGAAAAAACAAGTATTAAAATATCTTGAAAATAAATATTTAATTGTTCTTTTAATCACTAAATCACACAGCTGAGGAGCGATACCCTTGGATTCCTAGATATTTTCTCTTATTCTTCTGTTTTAATTTTTTGAGCTTCTCCCTCTATTCCCTTATATATCTTAAGTATTTATTCTTTAACATTTTTGTTCCCTATTTCATTCTTTATCATTTGTGGTCCTTTCTTTCATTCTTTTATCATGTATGTCTCAAAAAATTCTCATTATTTTCAAAACGAATAGCTTTCCCCTCCAGTGCTCGTCTTAGACCGTCAATACTAGTTCCTAGCTTCTCATTATCCCTCCAGAAAAGAAATCTCTCCTGAGCGGCAACATGAAACACCTTCACTAGACCATTTCAACCTGGAACTATTTGATATTTGCATGAAGCCAAGCACTGTATTCCATTTCCCTTACCCTTCGATATTACAATCTCCATAAGAAAAATTTGCATTGTGAAGCATGCTTCCATGAATAAGTCATGTCACTCAGATTTTTCTTTTTTTATACATTTATGTCTCATTCCTTTATCACTATTCCAGTTAACGGAAATATCGTGGTTG
>NC_090741.1:19156530-19166530 GCF_036898095.1 Palaemon carinicauda
CTTGAGACGAATGAGAATTTGAAGCCGATTTGGGAAGGCACCGGTATTCCATATTACTCCTAACAGAGAGACTAAGAATCTTTTGGAGCTCTGACAGGAAAGCATTCAACTTTCCTATTGATGATGAAAGACAAATTGGAGTCGAACAAGGAGTTGGGGGAATTTTGAAGACTATTTCGGATTTTGGAGCCTGTTTTTTAAAAATAAGCTAGATACAGGAACTCTATATTGTTGACTCGGCTGGGCTGCCTTTTCCCGCTAGCCCAGAGGGCCTCCCCCCTTCCCGCTGGCAGGGTGGGGCTCCGCCCTTCCCGCTAGCTGGGCAGGACTCCCCCTCTTCCCACTGGCAGGGCTGGACTACCCCCTTCCTGCTGGCTGGGCAGGGCTCCCCCCTTCCCACTGGCAGGGTGAGGCTCCCCCCCTTTCCGCTGGCAGGGCTGGGCACCCACATTTCCGCAGGCAGGGCGAGGCTCCTTCTTTCCCACTAGCAAGGCAGGGCTTCCCTCTTCCCACTGACGGGGCGGGGCTTCCACCTTCCCACTGGCAGGGCGGGGCTCCACTCTTCCCACTGGCAGGGCGGGGCTCCCCTCTTCCTGCTGGCAGGCCGGGGCTTCTCCCTTCCCGCTGGCAGGCCAGGGCTCCCTTTTTCCTGCTGGAAGGCCGGGGTTCTTCCCTTCCTGCTGGCAGATGGGGGCTCCCCCCTTCCTGCTGGCAGGCCGGGGCTCCAGTCTTCCTGCTGGCAAGCTGGGGCTCCCCTCTTAATGCCAGAGCCCCAGGCAAAATCGTTCAAAGACAACAACTTCTAACTGGACAGGAATCAAACTTTGGTCCAGGAAACTTGTATGAATATTGATATACCACTTGGCCAAGAGGTATGTCAATGTTCATACAAGTTTCCTGGACCAGGGTTCGACTCCCGGCTGGTCAGCTGTTGTCTTTATATGATTTCAGCTGGGGCTCTGATCCCGAGGTCGTGAAGAGAATCCAGACATTAATGCATTAAAAATATATGGCTTATTTTGATATCAAAAACACGTCTAAATGTCCAAAATTTATCATATATATATATATATATATATATATATATATATATATACATATATGTACATATATATATATATATATATATATATATATATATATATATATATATATATATATATAATATATATATGTATATATGTATATATATATATATATATATATATATATATATATATATATATATATATATATATATATATATATATATATATATATATATATATTCATATATATATATATATATATATATATATATATATATAGATAGATAGATAAATAGATATATATGCATATACATATATATACACGCATAGTTGTAGTAAAGTTTGGAGTATTGGCAGTAGCCTACTAGACACAGATCCCATTACAGCGGGGATAAATTGACCCTCAAAGGGCATATGGAAAGCAATATTTTATATATAAGAAAAATCAAAATATCGATGTTGCAATTTTCAGCACAGTTTGAGGGGTTTATGTGGGTTGATTCTTCAGGTCGTTTTCTCCGGTAGTATAGCGGAAACTCTTAAACTGGACTTTTGAATCTTCTCAGGAATGGTTTCAGTCATACGAGGGACTAATTTCAGGCCATCATTTTTACAGAATCCAAATTTTTCCATGTAGATTCCAACTGTGCTGTAAACTGATCCAATTCCATAAACATCAGACATCATCTGCCAAGTCCTCGACGTGGGGTGTCAATTGCCTCCACCTGGTTCTGTATCTAGCTCTCTGTATAAATTGTCCAGCTGCTACATTCTCATTTACATCTTCCAGTAAGCTGTCCAAAAACCAGGGTAATGTTAAAAAAACTAGAAAAATAAACACATGTACCGTAAAAAAGAAACGATACAATACGAACTGAAAATGCTAAGCTAAAAAGGGAGAAAAACTTTGCTTACAAGCTTGAAATTATGTTCTTTAAAGCGCACCCACCCCTTGCCCCATTTGTACCATATTCTAGATAGCTTTTGTGCATTTGTTTACGAACTCTGGCCCAAAATTAGCTCTTATTCAAATATGATTCGGTTTTACCTATTGAAATCCTTGGTGTCTTGTTACTTAAAAATAGCGTGACTTTATTCTTTTGTTTCTGTCGTTTATCAGCTTAGTTAGAAATGGAGTTTGTCATTTTAACACTGACATGGACAACGCAGATTCAAGCTGCCAACTAATCATAAAGAGTTCATCTGTAACATAACTAGTATGGGATGGCCCCCAATCTTTTTTGACTCTCACTATTCCCTCCCTTTCTCACCCCTTCTCGCTCTCACTACGCGCAGACTCTTCCACCCCTTCTCACTTCGTTACCAACTCTCTCTCTCTCTCTCTCTCTCTCTCTCTCTCTCTCTCTCTCTCTCTCTCTCTCTCTCTCTCTCTCTCTCTCTCTCTCTCCATAACAAATGATAAAAGATGGCGTCAAGTTTATATCTCCCTCTTACATAAAACTCAATTTCAAATCAAATATCATCTAGAGGAACATTATAAGTTCCATTCTCTAGTGACATTATGTTCCAGAAGTGAATCTCTATCTCACTAAAGGGGCCCATACACGTTAAAAAAAAAGCGTCAAAATTTTGCATCAAAATTTTGATGCAAAGTTTGAGTGTTTGTAGGACGTTTTGATGTCAAAAAAAAAAAAAAAAGATTTGAAACAAAGTTTTGATTGATCAAATCCGTTTGATATTTTTTGACGAGTCGGCAAATTTTTGATACGTGTGTGGGCTCCTTTATGAAAAGATATGGAAAATTTTTCAAAACTTCATATCAGGTATACTTTTGACCATTTCCGACGTTTACCAGGAGGTTTATCAGAGTCCAATGCCAACACTAGTGCTATGACCACTGATGCATCCATGTCGAAGATTTTGACGATAATGAATTTTGATGGGAAAACGCCTAAAAGTGTGTGTGCAATTATGCATCAATATTTTTTACCAAAGTTACACGTCAAAATTTTTATGCAAAATTTTGACGCTTTTTTTTTTAAAGTGTAAGAGTTGGAATTGTTGAAAGACAGATAGGCAAGAATGGAAGTAATAATGTGGTTTCTGGAAAGGTTACAAGATTTCGGTAGGTTTGAATAAATGGATAAATTCTAGGAATCTGGAAGGTAATAAACACTAATTACGTTTAATAAATCCAAAGAAATATCTTGCAATTCCAAATTGCAAAAGGGCTCAGTGCGCGGGCCAATACGCACCTCGACAGAACTCTCAAAGTTTACGTTTTGGTCCAATTATTATTATTATTATTACTTCTGTTCTCTCTCTCTCTCTCTCTCTCTCTCTCTCTCTCTCTCTCTCTCTCTCTCTCTCTCTCTCTCTCTATGTCATTTAGGCCAGTATAACTCATGTATGATGTTTTTTTTTTATTATTACCTTACATCGAACTATATGTGAAAGTACTTTTTCTCTCATCGGTGATTTGAACAAGACTAATGTCGAAATAATCTAATGTAGCTGTTAACGGGAGGAATTCTTTAGCTGCGATACTTCAATAAATTCTACAGGATTTTATGGATTTATGATTTTATATATATATATATATATATATATATATATATATATATATATATATATATATATCGATTTGCCATATTTCATTCTGTTTTATCATTTGACGTTTCGAATATCCACTGCATATACACATACACACATACACACACATTTATATATATATATATATATATATATATATATATATATATATATATATATATATATATATATGTGTGTGTGTGTGTGTGTATGTATGTATGTATATATGTATATATATATATATATATATATATATATATATATATATATATATATATATATATATATAAATGTGTGTGTATGTGTGTATTCAGTATTTGCAGTTGATATTCGAAACGTCAAATGATAAAACAGAATGAAATATGGCAAATCGATTTGTAAAATTTTGATGCTTTCACCAGCAAAAACACCCCTTTGCTGTCTTTGATTTGCTGAGGTTGGAGAATGCTCCGCCCATTTCATAGTAGTAGTAAGAAGAGCAACACCTTTTCTGTTTTGTCATGGGAACCCTAGAGACATCTGACGAGAGATTTTCCCCACGTGTTTGCGTTCTTTTGATTCTAACTGTACATATGTTGTTTGTATACTGTAGGTTGTGAGTTTTTATCGATAGAAAATCAATACTATTAAAATAGATCATCTTAGTCTAAGTTATTCATTATTCATTAATTCTTTCATATGCTTCTGCAGCTCGAGAGTTCAATAAAAGTCGCTAAAAACAGCCAGACAATATGGTCCTATTACGGAAACCAATAAGTGATACTATTAGCAACCTGATTTTATTCCGATTCCAATGCCAATAAAAGGTGGTAACATCTTTGTACTTTTAAAGTTAATCACAGAGCACAGATGAAAAAATGTCCAGAATATTAGAAGCTCTAATTTGGTTGGTGCAGAGTTTTTCATTGATATCCATCCCTAAAAAAGCTAACAGTCGGTTGAGAGGTTGTTCGCAGCATAACTGCAGGTTAAACGAGCCGTGGAATTTGTGTTAATAAAGGTAATCATTCTTTAATTACCAATAAATCATGTTCGTTAGGATCCATTCAAAGCTCCATGTTTGTTCTTTAAATAGACGTGTAAGAGAATTTTAAGCTCATCAAGAACAGAATTAGTTGTATCAGTATCAAAAAAATTATTCTTGGAGTTTAAATGGAATAAAGCCATACTTAATAACAGCCTAACTAAACTACAGATATAGTTACTAGCAATAACCCAAGATAAATCTATATCCAAAAATATGTGAAGAGATATTTGTCTTACTAATTCAATTATTATCTGTTCATTCTTTAATGAGGATGCATCGAAACAAAGGGATGAAGATGAAAGTAGGCCTAACGTAATGACAATAAAATTTCAAATAATACTACTGGGAACCAAATGGATTCTCTCTCTCTCTCTCTCTCTCTCTCTCTCTCTCTCTCTTCTGAAGAGAGCAAAGAAATCAAACTGCGCAATCAATCCTATGCAAATATCTGAAGTAATTGGAGACAGAAACTTTTCTAGTCTAGCCGAAGTAATTATGAGAATAGCAAATGCAAGAATTGATGAATGTAAGTTTCCTAAATCTGAGAAAATGGGTATAGTCACACCGGTTCTGAAAAGTGCTCTGGATTACCATGAATTAAGTTCATATAGACCGATTTCGAGTCTATCATTTGTTTCAAAAGTGATAGAATATGTAATTCTTTAACAACTAGTCAGTCACCTAAAAGTATTAGTAGCTTTGCCAGACTACCAAGCTGCTTACAGAAAACTACACTCTACGGAGACAGCCATCTGTTCTGTTGTAAATGATATGCTGGAAATGATGGATGAAAATAAATGTGGTATTTTAATGTTACTCGATCTTAGTGCTGCTTTTGATCGTAAGCGGACGATTTTTTGAAAAACAAACCTTCGAAGGACAATTTATCGATTATTTTATTTTATTTTTTCGAAAACCAATTGCTCGAAAAGAATTGTTGGAGTGTGTAATTGTTTGAATTTACAATTGATCGAATAACAAGATATTCCAAGAAGCAATTTTTTTAAAATTAATATTGTTCGAATCCATAGCATACTTTAAGGAGAAAAGAATTGATATTAATTAACGAATATTTGAAATTTTATTTAAAGTTTTATTTCCATATCTCTGCATTTTATGTACAATAAAAGATACGAAGATACTTAATATCGTCTTGATATTCTTCAAAGTTGTCGATTAGTTTCTTGAGACGTCTTTCGTTTTCTTTATATTTCCTGATGCTTCTTTCACAATCTTCACCTTTATTTAATTTTGCAATTTCAATCTCCTTGAGAGGTTGTTCTCTTTTAAAGGCGTCGATGAATTTCCATAATGATGGGTGAGCAGCGTCCACTTGCAGAGAAAATGCTCGATGATGCCAACAATCAATCGAGTTATTTGTCTTTGAGAGATCATTCTTAACTCTTTCAAAGAAAGACCAGTTGTTAATATCAAACGAAGGTGAACGACAAGCATTTCGTCTACCTGGTCGGCCAAGCCACGTATCTTCAAGATAATAAATTACCGGAAGTAATTCGGGGGAAAATAACCCCTGTTCCACTAAATCTTCAAAAGTTTCAATAAGTCCTTCTTCTTGGATAAATGCCGGTGCTAATAGCATTCGAATTTTAATTGAAATCTCTGCGCCAGTACATACTGTACTTTTGAACCAACATTGCATACTTTTCTATATAAACATTGTCATAGATAAAAAATAAAAAACAAAACATAAAGCTTGACTGTGCTTACAGTTCGTTTTTATTTTCATTTATTTTTTCATAAATTCATTTGTAAGGACAGTGAGACGAGCTATCACCAACAACAACTGACGGTTTATTCAAACATGTGCGAGAATATAATACAAGGTGCAGACGGAAAAGTAGCATGCGCGCAGGCGCCAATCTGGCTTGAACTAACCGCCACAATATGTGTTTTTTTCACACGTACAAATGCTTGAAATACAAATCAATAGAAATAGGTAGCAAAATGATAAATACATAAAATTGTAGCTCTGAGGGAGTGGAATAAATATATACAGTGAACCACAGTGTGGCAAAAGGAGAATTTAAATGAAATGGAGAATTTCATGAGAATGCTGGACGACGGAGTGAGCGATGTCCTTACAAGTACTCCCCCCCCCCACCCCCCAAGACATCAGGCGGCGTAGAGGGCTGATGAGACTAGTCTTCGTATCGTTTCGGGCGTCGGAGGGTTCCTCTCGTTCTTGAACGGAGGGGCGCGTCGGCGGTCGGCGTATGGATCGCTACCTCTCGTCGTCGTTTGTTGCTTTTCTTCTCATTAGGCGCCTTGTTTTGATGTGGCACTCTGGATCTGCCAGGTCTCGCGGAGGCAGTGTCGCTTCCTTTGAGAAATGCCGGTTTCACGCGGTCTATTGAGACCCAGTGCTCTTGGCCATGTACGTCAAGAAGGAAGGTTTTCGTCATTTTCTTGATTACTCGGTAGATGCCACGATAGGGTCTGGTTAGCGGCTGTCGATGAGCGTCGACACGGACGAAAACATACCCGCAGTCGCCCAGGTTCCTCGGCTTGAAATGCTTAGTTCTGTCCTGGCAAGTTTTAAGGCATGGCCTGAACTTTCTGGCGATGTCCCTGAGATGATCCAGCTGCGTGTCGTTGGTTGATGTGGGAAAGAATACGCTGGGAACTGCGAGCGCCTCTCCGTAAACCTTTTCAGTGGGCGATGGCTCGCCATCTGCGCGAGGGGCGGTGAGAGGGCCGAGAAGTACCCAAGGAAGTCGGGATTTCCAGTCCCCATCGGTGCAGCTCGCCATCAGGGATGCCTTGAGGGAGCGATGAGTTCGTTCGACCATGCCGTTTGCTGCAGGGTTGTATGCCGTGGTGCTGTGGAGTGTCGTTCCCATCAGATTTGCCAGAGCGAACCATATCTCTGACAGGAAAGCGGGGCCTCTGTCTTTCGTGATGTCGTCAGGAATGCCAAATCTGCTCACCCAGCTTGACAAAAGGGCTTCGGCGCATGCTTGGGTCTTAGCTTTGGTCATCGGTGATGCTTCCAACCACCTTCTGGAGCGATCGATGATTGTCAGCAGGTTGCGAGCAGATCCTGAAGGCGGTAAAGGTCCCGCGACGTCGATGTGGATGTGACCGAAACGTCTTTTCGGTTGGGGAAAATCACCTATCCCCGATTCGGTGTGACGGGTTATCTCGATTGTCTGGCAATTGATGCATGTCTTCGCCCATTCCAGGGCATCCTTTTTTATCCCTGGCCAGATGAACTTTTAAGACAGGAGGCGAGCAGTGGTGTGTCCCGAGTGGTGTGAAAGTCCATGGATGATGTCGAATATTTTTCTTCTGCAGGAAGCCGTAATCCAGGGGCGTGGGCGGCCAGTGCTGGTGTCGCAGAGGATAGTTACTCCTGCTGGCGCGAGGGGAATTGCAGATGGCCCCGTCAGGTGATCCTGTGCCTCTACGTCGGTGCGCTGCTCGGATGCGAGATTGGCGTAGTCAATTCCCAGGTGGATTGCGTCGATTTCAATCCTTGAAAGGGCGTCTGCGACTAGGTTTATCTTTCCGGGAACGTAGCTTATGGTGCCCCCGAATTCAGCGATTGCTGCGAGATGACGTTGTTGTTGGAAGGACCATGCGTCTGTCGATTTTGTGAAGGCGTGTACGAGGGGTTGATAGTTCGTCGCGATGATGAAAGGGGTGTGCCCTCCAGGATGTGCCTGAAGCGGCGGACGGCGAGGTAGACGGCGAGGAGCTCCCTATCGAAGATGCTGTATCTTGTTTCGGCGGGTTTCAGTTTTCTGCTGAAGAATGCCAATGGTCGAGGAGAACCATCGACGAGCTGTTTCAGCACAGCCCCACAGGCGACGTTGCTGGCGTCGGTCGCCAGTCGCAGAGGGGCGTTGTCGTCGAAATGAGCCAGGGTGGTGGCGTTGGCGAGGGCGTCCTTTGTCCGGGTGAATGCATGTTGTTGTGGGGAACCACACTCAAGTTTCTTCGCCTTTCCCTTCAGGACGTCGTCGAGAGGTGTCAGGGTCTGTGCGATGTTGGGGATGAAGCGCCTGTAGTAATTGATCATCCCCAGGAACTCCTGAAGTTGGCGGGTGGTCATAGGTGTCAGGAACTTTCTGATGGCGTCCACCTTGGTTGTCATGGGTTTTACCCCACTCGAGGACACGCAATGACCGAGAAAGTCCACTCCTTCAGCGCGGAATGTGCATTTTTTGAAACGTACAACTAGGCCATTCTCCTGCAGGCGTTTGAGGACGCCGCGGACGTGCCTCCGGTGTTCCTCCTTGATCCTTGAGAATATCAGGATGTCGTCGACGTAGCAGACGCAGAATGGTAGGTCGCCTAGGATGCTATCCATTAGGTGTTGGAAGGTCGCCCCCGCATTGTGTAGACCGAAGGTTGAGTATGCGAAGGTGTAGGTTCCGAACGGTGTCACAATGGCAGTTTTCGGAATGTCCTCTGAAAATACGGGGACCTGGAAGTAAGACTTGAGAAGGTCCATCTTGGTGAAGTATTTCGCGCCATGCAACGCATTCGTCAGCTCTTGCATGTTGGGCAGAGGGTAGTGGTCAGGCGTTGTGATGAGGTTGAGGCGCCTGTAGTCGCCGCAAGGTCTCCAGGTCCCGTCATGTTTCTTTGCCATGTGTAGGGGAGATGACCAGGGGCTTGATGGTTTCTTACAGATACCCATGCGTTCCATGTCCCCAAAGGCGCATTTGGCGTCCCTCAGCTTCTGGGGCGGGAGGCGGTAGAATTTGGCATGTGTAGGAGCTCCCGTCGTCGTGATGTGGTGGTAGATCCCCTGCTTGGAAGGGGATCCCGGCAATTGTCAGAGCTCGGGCTTGAAAACGTCAGGAAATTCTTGCAGAAGGTCGGCGTAGGTCTGCGTCATTACAGCGGATACGGACATTGTGGCAGGGCCGGCTCTCAGGGAGCGGGACCGGCAGGTTCCTGTGTCGATGAGGCGTTTCCCGGCAACGTCGACAAGTATCCCGTGGTGAGCGAGGAAATCTGCACTGAGGAGGGGCGACTGACGTCAGCGATGGCGAAGGGCCAGGAATACGAATGGCCTGGGATAGATATCCTGAGGATCCTAGTCCCATAAAACCGTATGGGAGACCCGTTGGCGGCGACGAGCGAGGGGGCGTCTTGGCTGGGACCATGGTCTAAGTCGGCTTGTGACGGCGTGAACGTTAACTACATAGCGCCGGTGTCGACCATAAGTCTATGGTTGGAGACGGTGTCGAGGATATAGAAACCATTCTTGCTTTGGTTTCCTGCAGCTGCGATGGTGGTAGGTGGTTTCATATGGCGTCATCTTCTAGGGAAATTGCATGGTGCCCTACATATCTTGCCGTCGCTGCCAAACTGCTGATGGTAGAAGCACCATGCCGGATTAGGCCTAGGGTTCGGACGT
>NC_090741.1:19171530-19184030 GCF_036898095.1 Palaemon carinicauda
CTCAAATTACCTCTCCTGATTATGATGATTTAGACTGACCCGCCTATATACAAGGCAGACTACGGGCCCTTGTGTTGGCAGCCCGTAAGGGGAACGGAGCGTTGGATGTATCTTTTAAAAGCTGTTACGAACACTGATGACAGACAGATGATGTTGAGGCTGACACAAAATGACGACTGAAGCTGGAGCCCGAAGTTCAAATATGGGGCACCGTAAACCAAAAATCTCTGATCCCAAACCTGTTCCTTCCTCGGTCCTATATAATCATTTTATTTTATAACAGTGTACTAACAGGAAGACATCTAATTGGAGTGTCACTCCTTAAAAGTTCTTCCTTTTAGAGGGAAAATATTTACTTCGGATTGAAGAATTTTAGCTATCTCTGATCCTTCAGTATTCTCTACTTCTGTGCAGTTTCCGCCTTATTCTGCATAATCTTTATTTTTTAATTTTCAACATTATGGACTTTACTTAGTCATTTCAAATCCGTACAGTCGTAAAGTGATCAACAAATAATAACTAGCTCTCATTTTTGGAATCTTTATTTCTTCCCTCACGTTCTCCTTCCTGTCTCCTTCTTCCTGTATTTTCTGTCTGAATCCTTTCAATTAAATCCATTATTAGTCTTGAAGATTCATTTTTAGCTTTTCCTAACGGCCTTCCTGATTCCACTTGTCGTTGATTCATTTTTGACGATGTATTTTAGTTCTCTTCCAAAGTCGCAGACTCAATAATTGTCTTAACTTTCACCAAAGCAATTGCAGTATCAACCAAATCTTGTTTCTGTTTTAATGGCCTCAGATGTAAGTCAATGACAAAATCTTGCAAGTTTGGGTTGATCAATAAAATGATTCAAACAATCTTTTTACCTTTTCTAACATTCTTGCTCAAGATGAATGACAATTTGAAGCCGATTTGGGAATGTACCAGTATTGCATATTTCTCCTAACAGAGAGACTAACAATCTTTTTAACTCTGACAGGAAAGCATTCAACTTTCCTATTGATGACGAAAGACAAATTGGAGTCGAACAACGATTTGAGAAAATTTTGAAGACTATTTCGGATTTGGAGCTTGCTAGGGATTTCCAAAAGGAAGACATCCAATTGGAGTGCCTCTCCTTAGAAGTCTTCCTTTTTTAGAGAGAAAAAAAATACTTCAGATTGAAGAATTTTAGATCTTTCTCTGGTCCTTCAATATTCTCTACTACTGTGCAGTTTCCGCCTTCTTCTGCACAATCTTTATTTTTGGATCTTCAACATTAGGGACTTTACTTTCTCCTTTCAAATTCACCCTATCTTAAACTTATCAACAACTAATAACTAGATCTCCTTTTCGGATTCTTTATTTTTTCTCTCCCGTTCTCCTTCCTGTCTCCCTATTCTTCCTGCATTTTTTGTGTGAATCCTTTCAAATAAATCAGTTATTAGCCTTCAAGATTCTTGTTTTGCTTTTCATGACTGCCTTCCTGATTCCACTTTTCGTTGATTCCTTTATGACGAGAACAATTCTCTTAACTTTCACCAAAGCATTTTCTGCAAAACCCAAATCTTGTTTCCTTTTTTATACCCTCATGGTGAATCAGTGGTAAAAGCTTGCAAATTTGGGTTGGTCAGTAAAATAATCAAAAGGATCTTTTTACCTTTTCAAACATTTCTTCTTGAGACGAATGAGAATTTGAAGCCGATTTGGGAAGGCACCGGTATTCCATATTACTCCTAACAGAGAGACTAAGAATCTTTTGGAGCTCTGACAGGAAAGCATTCAACTTTCCTATTGATGATGAAAGACAAATTGGAGTCGAACAAGGAGTTGGGGGAATTTTGAAGACTATTTCGGATTTTGGAGCCTGTTTTTTAAAAATAAGCTAGATACAGGAACTCTATATTGTTGACTCGGCTGGGCTGCCTTTTCCCGCTAGCCCAGAGGGCCTCCCCCCTTCCCGCTGGCAGGGTGGGGCTCCGCCCTTCCCGCTAGCTGGGCAGGACTCCCCCTCTTCCCACTGGCAGGGCTGGACTACCCCCTTCCTGCTGGCTGGGCAGGGCTCCCCCCTTCCCACTGGCAGGGTGAGGCTCCCCCCCTTTCCGCTGGCAGGGCTGGGCACCCACATTTCCGCAGGCAGGGCGAGGCTCCTTCTTTCCCACTAGCAAGGCAGGGCTTCCCTCTTCCCACTGACGGGGCGGGGCTTCCACCTTCCCACTGGCAGGGCGGGGCTCCACTCTTCCCACTGGCAGGGCGGGGCTCCCCTCTTCCTGCTGGCAGGCCGGGGCTTCTCCCTTCCCGCTGGCAGGCCAGGGCTCCCTTTTTCCTGCTGGAAGGCCGGGGTTCTTCCCTTCCTGCTGGCAGATGGGGGCTCCCCCCTTCCTGCTGGCAGGCCGGGGCTCCAGTCTTCCTGCTGGCAAGCTGGGGCTCCCCTCTTAATGCCAGAGCCCCAGGCAAAATCGTTCAAAGACAACAACTTCTAACTGGACAGGAATCAAACTTTGGTCCAGGAAACTTGTATGAATATTGATATACCACTTGGCCAAGAGGTATGTCAATGTTCATACAAGTTTCCTGGACCAGGGTTCGACTCCCGGCTGGTCAGCTGTTGTCTTTATATGATTTCAGCTGGGGCTCTGATCCCGAGGTCGTGAAGAGAATCCAGACATTAATGCATTAAAAATATATGGCTTATTTTGATATCAAAAACACGTCTAAATGTCCAAAATTTATCATATATATATATATATATATATATATATATATATATATATATATATATATATATATATATATATATATATATATATATATATATATATATATATATATATATATATATATATATATATATATATATATATATATATATATATATATATATATATATATATATATATATATATATATATATATATATATATATAGATAGATAGATAAATAGATATATATGCATATACATATATATACACGCATAGTTGTAGTAAAGTTTGGAGTATTGGCAGTAGCCTACTAGACACAGATCCCATTACAGCGGGGATAAATTGACCCTCAAAGGGCATATGGAAAGCAATATTTTATATATAAGAAAAATCAAAATATCGATGTTGCAATTTTCAGCACAGTTTGAGGGGTTTATGTGGGTTGATTCTTCAGGTCGTTTTCTCCGGTAGTATAGCGGAAACTCTTAAACTGGACTTTTGAATCTTCTCAGGAATGGTTTCAGTCATACGAGGGACTAATTTCAGGCCATCATTTTTACAGAATCCAAATTTTTCCATGTAGATTCCAACTGTGCTGTAAACTGATCCAATTCCATAAACATCAGACATCATCTGCCAAGTCCTCGACGTGGGGTGTCAATTGCCTCCACCTGGTTCTGTATCTAGCTCTCTGTATAAATTGTCCAGCTGCTACATTCTCATTTACATCTTCCAGTAAGCTGTCCAAAAACCAGGGTAATGTTAAAAAAACTAGAAAAATAAACACATGTACCGTAAAAAAGAAACGATACAATACGAACTGAAAATGCTAAGCTAAAAAGGGAGAAAAACTTTGCTTACAAGCTTGAAATTATGTTCTTTAAAGCGCACCCACCCCTTGCCCCATTTGTACCATATTCTAGATAGCTTTTGTGCATTTGTTTACGAACTCTGGCCCAAAATTAGCTCTTATTCAAATATGATTCGGTTTTACCTATTGAAATCCTTGGTGTCTTGTTACTTAAAAATAGCGTGACTTTATTCTTTTGTTTCTGTCGTTTATCAGCTTAGTTAGAAATGGAGTTTGTCATTTTAACACTGACATGGACAACGCAGATTCAAGCTGCCAACTAATCATAAAGAGTTCATCTGTAACATAACTAGTATGGGATGGCCCCCAATCTTTTTTGACTCTCACTATTCCCTCCCTTTCTCACCCCTTCTCGCTCTCACTACGCGCAGACTCTTCCACCCCTTCTCACTTCGTTACCAACTCTCTCTCTCTCTCTCTCTCTCTCTCTCTCTCTCTCTCTCTCTCTCTCTCTCTCTCTCTCTCTCTCTCTCTCTCTCTCCATAACAAATGATAAAAGATGGCGTCAAGTTTATATCTCCCTCTTACATAAAACTCAATTTCAAATCAAATATCATCTAGAGGAACATTATAAGTTCCATTCTCTAGTGACATTATGTTCCAGAAGTGAATCTCTATCTCACTAAAGGGGCCCATACACGTTAAAAAAAAAGCGTCAAAATTTTGCATCAAAATTTTGATGCAAAGTTTGAGTGTTTGTAGGACGTTTTGATGTCAAAAAAAAAAAAAAAAGATTTGAAACAAAGTTTTGATTGATCAAATCCGTTTGATATTTTTTGACGAGTCGGCAAATTTTTGATACGTGTGTGGGCTCCTTTATGAAAAGATATGGAAAATTTTTCAAAACTTCATATCAGGTATACTTTTGACCATTTCCGACGTTTACCAGGAGGTTTATCAGAGTCCAATGCCAACACTAGTGCTATGACCACTGATGCATCCATGTCGAAGATTTTGACGATAATGAATTTTGATGGGAAAACGCCTAAAAGTGTGTGTGCAATTATGCATCAATATTTTTTACCAAAGTTACACGTCAAAATTTTTATGCAAAATTTTGACGCTTTTTTTTTTAAAGTGTAAGAGTTGGAATTGTTGAAAGACAGATAGGCAAGAATGGAAGTAATAATGTGGTTTCTGGAAAGGTTACAAGATTTCGGTAGGTTTGAATAAATGGATAAATTCTAGGAATCTGGAAGGTAATAAACACTAATTACGTTTAATAAATCCAAAGAAATATCTTGCAATTCCAAATTGCAAAAGGGCTCAGTGCGCGGGCCAATACGCACCTCGACAGAACTCTCAAAGTTTACGTTTTGGTCCAATTATTATTATTATTATTACTTCTGTTCTCTCTCTCTCTCTCTCTCTCTCTCTCTCTCTCTCTCTCTCTCTCTCTCTCTCTCTCTCTCTCTCTCTCTCTCTCTCTATGTCATTTAGGCCAGTATAACTCATGTATGATGTTTTTTTTTATTATTACCTTACATCGAACTATATGTGAAAGTACTTTTTCTCTCATCGGTGATTTGAACAAGACTAATGTCGAAATAATCTAATGTAGCTGTTAACGGGAGGAATTCTTTAGCTGCGATACTTCAATAAATTCTACAGGATTTTATGGATTTATGATATATATATATATATATATATATATATATATATATATATATATATATATATATATATATATCGATTTGCCATATTTCATTCTGTTTTATCATTTGACGTTTCGAATATCCACTGCATATACACATACACACATACACACACATATATATATATATATATATATATATATATATATATATATATATATATATATATATATATATATATGTGTGTGTGTGTGTGTATGTATGTATGTATATATGTATATATATATATATATATATATATATATATATATATATATATATATATATATATAAATGTGTGTGTATGTGTGTATTCAGTATTTGCAGTTGATATTCGAAACGTCAAATGATAAAACAGAATGAAATATGGCAAATCGATTTGTAAAATTTTGATGCTTTCACCAGCAAAAACACCCCTTTGCTGTCTTTGATTTGCTGAGGTTGGAGAATGCTCCGCCCATTTCATAGTAGTAGTAAGAAGAGCAACACCTTTTCTGTTTTGTCATGGGAACCCTAGAGACATCTGACGAGAGATTTTCCCCACGTGTTTGCGTTCTTTTGATTCTAACTGTACATATGTTGTTTGTATACTGTAGGTTGTGAGTTTTTATCGATAGAAAATCAATACTATTAAAATAGATCATCTTAGTCTAAGTTATTCATTATTCATTAATTCTTTCATATGCTTCTGCAGCTCGAGAGTTCAATAAAAGTCGCTAAAAACAGCCAGACAATATGGTCCTATTACGGAAACCAATAAGTGATACTATTAGCAACCTGATTTTATTCCGATTCCAATGCCAATAAAAGGTGGTAACATCTTTGTACTTTTAAAGTTAATCACAGAGCACAGATGAAAAAATGTCCAGAATATTAGAAGCTCTAATTTGGTTGGTGCAGAGTTTTTCATTGATATCCATCCCTAAAAAAGCTAACAGTCGGTTGAGAGGTTGTTCGCAGCATAACTGCAGGTTAAACGAGCCGTGGAATTTGTGTTAATAAAGGTAATCATTCTTTAATTACCAATAAATCATGTTCGTTAGGATCCATTCAAAGCTCCATGTTTGTTCTTTAAATAGACGTGTAAGAGAATTTTAAGCTCATCAAGAACAGAATTAGTTGTATCAGTATCAAAAAAATTATTCTTGGAGTTTAAATGGAATAAAGCCATACTTAATAACAGCCTAACTAAACTACAGATATAGTTACTAGCAATAACCCAAGATAAATCTATATCCAAAAATATGTGAAGAGATATTTGTCTTACTAATTCAATTATTATCTGTTCATTCTTTAATGAGGATGCATCGAAACAAAGGGATGAAGATGAAAGTAGGCCTAACGTAATGACAATAAAATTTCAAATAATACTACTGGGAACCAAATGGATTCTCTCTCTCTCTCTCTCTCTCTCTCTCTCTCTCTCTCTTCTGAAGAGAGCAAAGAAATCAAACTGCGCAATCAATCCTATGCAAATATCTGAAGTAATTGGAGACAGAAACTTTTCTAGTCTAGCCGAAGTAATTATGAGAATAGCAAATGCAAGAATTGATGAATGTAAGTTTCCTAAATCTGAGAAAATGGGTATAGTCACACCGGTTCTGAAAAGTGCTCTGGATTACCATGAATTAAGTTCATATAGACCGATTTCGAGTCTATCATTTGTTTCAAAAGTGATAGAATATGTAATTCTTTAACAACTAGTCAGTCACCTAAAAGTATTAGTAGCTTTGCCAGACTACCAAGCTGCTTACAGAAAACTACACTCTACGGAGACAGCCATCTGTTCTGTTGTAAATGATATGCTGGAAATGATGGATGAAAATAAATGTGGTATTTTAATGTTACTCGATCTTAGTGCTGCTTTTGATCGTAAGCGGACGATTTTTTGAAAAACAAACCTTCGAAGGACAATTTATCGATTATTTTATTTTATTTTTTCGAAAACCAATTGCTCGAAAAGAATTGTTGGAGTGTGTAATTGTTTGAATTTACAATTGATCGAATAACAAGATATTCCAAGAAGCAATTTTTTTAAAATTAATATTGTTCGAATCCATAGCATACTTTAAGGAGAAAAGAATTGATATTAATTAACGAATATTTGAAATTTTATTTAAAGTTTTATTTCCATATCTCTGCATTTTATGTACAATAAAAGATACGAAGATACTTAATATCGTCTTGATATTCTTCAAAGTTGTCGATTAGTTTCTTGAGACGTCTTTCGTTTTCTTTATATTTCCTGATGCTTCTTTCACAATCTTCACCTTTATTTAATTTTGCAATTTCAATCTCCTTGAGAGGTTGTTCTCTTTTAAAGGCGTCGATGAATTTCCATAATGATGGGTGAGCAGCGTCCACTTGCAGAGAAAATGCTCGATGATGCCAACAATCAATCGAGTTATTTGTCTTTGAGAGATCATTCTTAACTCTTTCAAAGAAAGACCAGTTGTTAATATCAAACGAAGGTGAACGACAAGCATTTCGTCTACCTGGTCGGCCAAGCCACGTATCTTCAAGATAATAAATTACCGGAAGTAATTCGGGGGAAAATAACCCCTGTTCCACTAAATCTTCAAAAGTTTCAATAAGTCCTTCTTCTTGGATAAATGCCGGTGCTAATAGCATTCGAATTTTAATTGAAATCTCTGCGCCAGTACATACTGTACTTTTGAACCAACATTGCATACTTTTCTATATAAACATTGTCATAGATAAAAAATAAAAAACAAAACATAAAGCTTGACTGTGCTTACAGTTCGTTTTTATTTTCATTTATTTTTTCATAAATTCATTTGTAAGGACAGTGAGACGAGCTATCACCAACAACAACTGACGGTTTATTCAAACATGTGCGAGAATATAATACAAGGTGCAGACGGAAAAGTAGCATGCGCGCAGGCGCCAATCTGGCTTGAACTAACCGCCACAATATGTGTTTTTTTCACACGTACAAATGCTTGAAATACAAATCAATAGAAATAGGTAGCAAAATGATAAATACATAAAATTGTAGCTCTGAGGGAGTGGAATAAATATATACAGTGAACCACAGTGTGGCAAAAGGAGAATTTAAATGAAATGGAGAATTTCATGAGAATGCTGGACGACGGAGTGAGCGATGTCCTTACAAGTACTCCCCCCCCCCACCCCCCAAGACATCAGGCGGCGTAGAGGGCTGATGAGACTAGTCTTCGTATCGTTTCGGGCGTCGGAGGGTTCCTCTCGTTCTTGAACGGAGGGGCGCGTCGGCGGTCGGCGTATGGATCGCTACCTCTCGTCGTCGTTTGTTGCTTTTCTTCTCATTAGGCGCCTTGTTTTGATGTGGCACTCTGGATCTGCCAGGTCTCGCGGAGGCAGTGTCGCTTCCTTTGAGAAATGCCGGTTTCACGCGGTCTATTGAGACCCAGTGCTCTTGGCCATGTACGTCAAGAAGGAAGGTTTTCGTCATTTTCTTGATTACTCGGTAGATGCCACGATAGGGTCTGGTTAGCGGCTGTCGATGAGCGTCGACACGGACGAAAACATACCCGCAGTCGCCCAGGTTCCTCGGCTTGAAATGCTTAGTTCTGTCCTGGCAAGTTTTAAGGCATGGCCTGAACTTTCTGGCGATGTCCCTGAGATGATCCAGCTGCGTGTCGTTGGTTGATGTGGGAAAGAATACGCTGGGAACTGCGAGCGCCTCTCCGTAAACCTTTTCAGTGGGCGATGGCTCGCCATCTGCGCGAGGGGCGGTGAGAGGGCCGAGAAGTACCCAAGGAAGTCGGGATTTCCAGTCCCCATCGGTGCAGCTCGCCATCAGGGATGCCTTGAGGGAGCGATGAGTTCGTTCGACCATGCCGTTTGCTGCAGGGTTGTATGCCGTGGTGCTGTGGAGTGTCGTTCCCATCAGATTTGCCAGAGCGAACCATATCTCTGACAGGAAAGCGGGGCCTCTGTCTTTCGTGATGTCGTCAGGAATGCCAAATCTGCTCACCCAGCTTGACAAAAGGGCTTCGGCGCATGCTTGGGTCTTAGCTTTGGTCATCGGTGATGCTTCCAACCACCTTCTGGAGCGATCGATGATTGTCAGCAGGTTGCGAGCAGATCCTGAAGGCGGTAAAGGTCCCGCGACGTCGATGTGGATGTGACCGAAACGTCTTTTCGGTTGGGGAAAATCACCTATCCCCGATTCGGTGTGACGGGTTATCTCGATTGTCTGGCAATTGATGCATGTCTTCGCCCATTCCAGGGCATCCTTTTTTATCCCTGGCCAGATGAACTTTTAAGACAGGAGGCGAGCAGTGGTGTGTCCCGAGTGGTGTGAAAGTCCATGGATGATGTCGAATATTTTTCTTCTGCAGGAAGCCGTAATCCAGGGGCGTGGGCGGCCAGTGCTGGTGTCGCAGAGGATAGTTACTCCTGCTGGCGCGAGGGGAATTGCAGATGGCCCCGTCAGGTGATCCTGTGCCTCTACGTCGGTGCGCTGCTCGGATGCGAGATTGGCGTAGTCAATTCCCAGGTGGATTGCGTCGATTTCAATCCTTGAAAGGGCGTCTGCGACTAGGTTTATCTTTCCGGGAACGTAGCTTATGGTGCCCCCGAATTCAGCGATTGCTGCGAGATGACGTTGTTGTTGGAAGGACCATGCGTCTGTCGATTTTGTGAAGGCGTGTACGAGGGGTTGATAGTTCGTCGCGATGATGAAAGGGGTGTGCCCTCCAGGATGTGCCTGAAGCGGCGGACGGCGAGGTAGACGGCGAGGAGCTCCCTATCGAAGATGCTGTATCTTGTTTCGGCGGGTTTCAGTTTTCTGCTGAAGAATGCCAATGGTCGAGGAGAACCATCGACGAGCTGTTTCAGCACAGCCCCACAGGCGACGTTGCTGGCGTCGGTCGCCAGTCGCAGAGGGGCGTTGTCGTCGAAATGAGCCAGGGTGGTGGCGTTGGCGAGGGCGTCCTTTGTCCGGGTGAATGCATGTTGTTGTGGGGAACCACACTCAAGTTTCTTCGCCTTTCCCTTCAGGACGTCGTCGAGAGGTGTCAGGGTCTGTGCGATGTTGGGGATGAAGCGCCTGTAGTAATTGATCATCCCCAGGAACTCCTGAAGTTGGCGGGTGGTCATAGGTGTCAGGAACTTTCTGATGGCGTCCACCTTGGTTGTCATGGGTTTTACCCCACTCGAGGACACGCAATGACCGAGAAAGTCCACTCCTTCAGCGCGGAATGTGCATTTTTTGAAACGTACAACTAGGCCATTCTCCTGCAGGCGTTTGAGGACGCCGCGGACGTGCCTCCGGTGTTCCTCCTTGATCCTTGAGAATATCAGGATGTCGTCGACGTAGCAGACGCAGAATGGTAGGTCGCCTAGGATGCTATCCATTAGGTGTTGGAAGGTCGCCCCCGCATTGTGTAGACCGAAGGTTGAGTATGCGAAGGTGTAGGTTCCGAACGGTGTCACAATGGCAGTTTTCGGAATGTCCTCTGAAAATACGGGGACCTGGAAGTAAGACTTGAGAAGGTCCATCTTGGTGAAGTATTTCGCGCCATGCAACGCATTCGTCAGCTCTTGCATGTTGGGCAGAGGGTAGTGGTCAGGCGTTGTGATGAGGTTGAGGCGCCTGTAGTCGCCGCAAGGTCTCCAGGTCCCGTCATGTTTCTTTGCCATGTGTAGGGGAGATGACCAGGGGCTTGATGGTTTCTTACAGATACCCATGCGTTCCATGTCCCCAAAGGCGCATTTGGCGTCCCTCAGCTTCTGGGGCGGGAGGCGGTAGAATTTGGCATGTGTAGGAGCTCCCGTCGTCGTGATGTGGTGGTAGATCCCCTGCTTGGAAGGGGATCCCGGCAATTGTCAGAGCTCGGGCTTGAAAACGTCAGGAAATTCTTGCAGAAGGTCGGCGTAGGTCTGCGTCATTACAGCGGATACGGACATTGTGGCAGGGCCGGCTCTCAGGGAGCGGGACCGGCAGGTTCCTGTGTCGATGAGGCGTTTCCCGGCAACGTCGACAAGTATCCCGTGGTGAGCGAGGAAATCTGCACTGAGGAGGGGCGACTGACGTCAGCGATGGCGAAGGGCCAGGAATACGAATGGCCTGGGATAGATATCCTGAGGATCCTAGTCCCATAAAACCGTATGGGAGACCCGTTGGCGGCGACGAGCGAGGGGGCGTCTTGGCTGGGACCATGGTCTAAGTCGGCTTGTGACGGCGTGAACGTTAACTACATAGCGCCGGTGTCGACCATAAGTCTATGGTTGGAGACGGTGTCGAGGATATAGAAACCATTCTTGCTTTGGTTTCCTGCAGCTGCGATGGTGGTAGGTGGTTTCATATGGCGTCATCTTCTAGGGAAATTGCATGGTGCCCTACATATCTTGCCGTCGCTGCCAAACTGCTGATGGTAGAAGCACCATGCCGGATTAGGCCTAGGGTTCGGACGTGTTGGTTGCGGTGGTTTCCTCCTTGCCAGAGCGTTGATCTCGTCGTCGTCATCAGGAGGTGTTGATGAAGAGTCTATGGAAGAGCAGCTGAAGGAGGAGAACGAAGACGATACTGATGATGCCCTGAGGCAAGATGCTTTGGAGGCCTCGTGGAGCTTCTGAGCTTTTGACAGGAGTTCGTTCATTGGAAGTGTGTCAGCGTCCGTCAATTGGGCCCTTACGTCCTGCGGCAGGCGTCGAAGGAAAATCTTGCGAGATAGGTTAATCTCGCGCCGTCGGCCGTTGCTGTCGGTCTAGGGAAGCATTAACAGGCCGGTCAACTCGTCCAACGCCTCGACAGGAGAGGTGTCACCCATGGGTTTGCCGGCGAGGTCCAGGACTTTCTGTGCCCTTGCTGAAACGGAGAGTGAGTAGATACTGATGAGTTTCATTCTCAGGTTGTTGTAGGAATCTTGGCCAGCCCGGGCGTCGAGCCATGGGGAAATCTTGTCGAATACCTCCTCTGGGATGGAGGTGAGAACAATGTCGGCCTTGGCGCAGGAGTCGCTGAGCCTAGCGACTCGGAAGAATACTTCCGCTCTCAGGAACCAGGAAGCGGTGTTGTGTTGAGAAAACGGCGGTAGTTTGACTTTGGGCGTGGAGGCGAGGCCGTTGGGTGTGATGGGCTGGTTGAATCCGCCATTGTGGTCAGTCGACGAGTCGGCGAAGAGGTGGGAAGTTGATATGTCGGTTAAACTCATCCTACTGCCTTACAAATGCACCGAGGTGTGGGAGCACCAAAGGGCGAAGCTCACGTCTAAGGTAACGGAGTAAAAGAAGGTATCACGGCCGTAATAAGTCCGTTAATGGCAAAGCCAAAATCGCTGATGGCACTTGAACTCCGGGGTC
>NC_090741.1:19189030-19216530 GCF_036898095.1 Palaemon carinicauda
AATGACAATTTGAAGCCGATTTGGGAATGTACCAGTATTGCATATTTCTCCTAACAGAGAGACTAACAATCTTTTTAACTCTGACAGGAAAGCATTCAACTTTCCTATTGATGACGAAAGACAAATTGGAGTCGAACAACGATTTGAGAAAATTTTGAAGACTATTTCGGATTTGGAGCTTGCTAGGGATTTCCAAAAGGAAGACATCCAATTGGAGTGCCTCTCCTTAGAAGTCTTCCTTTTTTAGAGAGAAAAAAAATACTTCAGATTGAAGAATTTTAGATCTTTCTCTGGTCCTTCAATATTCTCTACTACTGTGCAGTTTCCGCCTTCTTCTGCACAATCTTTATTTTTGGATCTTCAACATTAGGGACTTTACTTTCTCCTTTCAAATTCACCCTATCTTAAACTTATCAACAACTAATAACTAGATCTCCTTTTCGGATTCTTTATTTTTTCTCTCCCGTTCTCCTTCCTGTCTCCCTATTCTTCCTGCATTTTTTGTGTGAATCCTTTCAAATAAATCAGTTATTAGCCTTCAAGATTCTTGTTTTGCTTTTCATGACTGCCTTCCTGATTCCACTTTTCGTTGATTCCTTTATGACGAGAACAATTCTCTTAACTTTCACCAAAGCATTTTCTGCAAAACCCAAATCTTGTTTCCTTTTTTATACCCTCATGGTGAATCAGTGGTAAAAGCTTGCAAATTTGGGTTGGTCAGTAAAATAATCAAAAGGATCTTTTTACCTTTTCAAACATTTCTTCTTGAGACGAATGAGAATTTGAAGCCGATTTGGGAAGGCACCGGTATTCCATATTACTCCTAACAGAGAGACTAAGAATCTTTTGGAGCTCTGACAGGAAAGCATTCAACTTTCCTATTGATGATGAAAGACAAATTGGAGTCGAACAAGGAGTTGGGGGAATTTTGAAGACTATTTCGGATTTTGGAGCCTGTTTTTTAAAAATAAGCTAGATACAGGAACTCTATATTGTTGACTCGGCTGGGCTGCCTTTTCCCGCTAGCCCAGAGGGCCTCCCCCCTTCCCGCTGGCAGGGTGGGGCTCCGCCCTTCCCGCTAGCTGGGCAGGACTCCCCCTCTTCCCACTGGCAGGGCTGGACTACCCCCTTCCTGCTGGCTGGGCAGGGCTCCCCCCTTCCCACTGGCAGGGTGAGGCTCCCCCCCTTTCCGCTGGCAGGGCTGGGCACCCACATTTCCGCAGGCAGGGCGAGGCTCCTTCTTTCCCACTAGCAAGGCAGGGCTTCCCTCTTCCCACTGACGGGGCGGGGCTTCCACCTTCCCACTGGCAGGGCGGGGCTCCACTCTTCCCACTGGCAGGGCGGGGCTCCCCTCTTCCTGCTGGCAGGCCGGGGCTTCTCCCTTCCCGCTGGCAGGCCAGGGCTCCCTTTTTCCTGCTGGAAGGCCGGGGTTCTTCCCTTCCTGCTGGCAGATGGGGGCTCCCCCCTTCCTGCTGGCAGGCCGGGGCTCCAGTCTTCCTGCTGGCAAGCTGGGGCTCCCCTCTTAATGCCAGAGCCCCAGGCAAAATCGTTCAAAGACAACAACTTCTAACTGGACAGGAATCAAACTTTGGTCCAGGAAACTTGTATGAATATTGATATACCACTTGGCCAAGAGGTATGTCAATGTTCATACAAGTTTCCTGGACCAGGGTTCGACTCCCGGCTGGTCAGCTGTTGTCTTTATATGATTTCAGCTGGGGCTCTGATCCCGAGGTCGTGAAGAGAATCCAGACATTAATGCATTAAAAATATATGGCTTATTTTGATATCAAAAACACGTCTAAATGTCCAAAATTTATCATATATATATATATATATATATATATATATATATATACATATATATGTATATATATATATATATATATATATATATATATATATATATATATATATATATATATATATATATTCATATATATATATATATATATATATATATATATATATAGATAGATAGATAAATAGATATATATGCATATACATATATATACACGCATAGTTGTAGTAAAGTTTGGAGTATTGGCAGTAGCCTACTAGACACAGATCCCATTACAGCGGGGATAAATTGACCCTCAAAGGGCATATGGAAAGCAATATTTTATATATAAGAAAAATCAAAATATCGATGTTGCAATTTTCAGCACAGTTTGAGGGGTTTATGTGGGTTGATTCTTCAGGTCGTTTTCTCCGGTAGTATAGCGGAAACTCTTAAACTGGACTTTTGAATCTTCTCAGGAATGGTTTCAGTCATACGAGGGACTAATTTCAGGCCATCATTTTTACAGAATCCAAATTTTTCCATGTAGATTCCAACTGTGCTGTAAACTGATCCAATTCCATAAACATCAGACATCATCTGCCAAGTCCTCGACGTGGGGTGTCAATTGCCTCCACCTGGTTCTGTATCTAGCTCTCTGTATAAATTGTCCAGCTGCTACATTCTCATTTACATCTTCCAGTAAGCTGTCCAAAAACCAGGGTAATGTTAAAAAAACTAGAAAAATAAACACATGTACCGTAAAAAAGAAACGATACAATACGAACTGAAAATGCTAAGCTAAAAAGGGAGAAAAACTTTGCTTACAAGCTTGAAATTATGTTCTTTAAAGCGCACCCACCCCTTGCCCCATTTGTACCATATTCTAGATAGCTTTTGTGCATTTGTTTACGAACTCTGGCCCAAAATTAGCTCTTATTCAAATATGATTCGGTTTTACCTATTGAAATCCTTGGTGTCTTGTTACTTAAAAATAGCGTGACTTTATTCTTTTGTTTCTGTCGTTTATCAGCTTAGTTAGAAATGGAGTTTGTCATTTTAACACTGACATGGACAACGCAGATTCAAGCTGCCAACTAATCATAAAGAGTTCATCTGTAACATAACTAGTATGGGATGGCCCCCAATCTTTTTTGACTCTCACTATTCCCTCCCTTTCTCACCCCTTCTCGCTCTCACTACGCGCAGACTCTTCCACCCCTTCTCACTTCGTTACCAACCTCTCTCTCTCTCTCTCTCTCTCTCTCTCTCTCTCTCTCTCTCTCTCTCTCTCTCTCTCTCTCTCTCTCTCTCTCCATAACAAATGATAAAAGATGGCGTCAAGTTTATATCTCCCTCTTACATAAAACTCAATTTCAAATCAAATATCATCTAGAGGAACATTATAAGTTCCATTCTCTAGTGACATTATGTTCCAGAAGTGAATCTCTATCTCACTAAAGGGGCCCATACACGTTAAAAAAAAAGCGTCAAAATTTTGCATCAAAATTTTGATGCAAAGTTTGAGTGTTTGTAGGACGTTTTGATGTCAAAAAAAAAAAAAAAAAGATTTGAAACAAAGTTTTGATTGATCAAATCCGTTTGATATTTTTTGACGAGTCGGCAAATTTTTGATACGTGTGTGGGCTCCTTTATGAAAAGATATGGAAAATTTTTCAAAACTTCATATCAGGTATACTTTTGACCATTTCCGACGTTTACCAGGAGGTTTATCAGAGTCCAATGCCAACACTAGTGCTATGACCACTGATGCATCCATGTCGAAGATTTTGACGATAATGAATTTTGATGGGAAAACGCCTAAAAGTGTGTGTGCAATTATGCATCAATATTTTTTACCAAAGTTACACGTCAAAATTTTTATGCAAAATTTTGACGCTTTTTTTTTTAAAGTGTAAGAGTTGGAATTGTTGAAAGACAGATAGGCAAGAATGGAAGTAATAATGTGGTTTCTGGAAAGGTTACAAGATTTCGGTAGGTTTGAATAAATGGATAAATTCTAGGAATCTGGAAGGTAATAAACACTAATTACGTTTAATAAATCCAAAGAAATATCTTGCAATTCCAAATTGCAAAAGGGCTCAGTGCGCGGGCCAATACGCACCTCGACAGAACTCTCAAAGTTTACGTTTTGGTCCAATTATTATTATTATTATTACTTCTGTTCTCTCTCTCTCTCTCTCTCTCTCTCTCTCTCTCTCTCTCTCTCTCTCTCTCTCTCTCTCTCTCTCTCTCTCTCTCTCTATGTCATTTAGGCCAGTATAACTCATGTATGATGTTTTTTTTTATTATTACCTTACATCGAACTATATGTGAAAGTACTTTTTCTCTCATCGGTGATTTGAACAAGACTAATGTCGAAATAATCTAATGTAGCTGTTAACGGGAGGAATTCTTTAGCTGCGATACTTCAATAAATTCTACAGGATTTTATGGATTTATGATTTTATATATATATATATATATATATATATATATATATATATATATATATATATATATATATATATATATATCGATTTGCCATATTTCATTCTGTTTTATCATTTGACGTTTCGAATATCCACTGCATATACACATACACACATACACACACATTTATATATATATATATATATATATATATATATATATATATATATATATATATATATATATATATATATATGTGTGTGTGTGTGTGTATGTATGTATGTATATATGTATATATATATATATATATATATATATATATATATATATATATATATATATATAAATGTGTGTGTATGTGTGTATTCAGTATTTGCAGTTGATATTCGAAACGTCAAATGATAAAACAGAATGAAATATGGCAAATCGATTTGTAAAATTTTGATGCTTTCACCAGCAAAAACACCCCTTTGCTGTCTTTGATTTGCTGAGGTTGGAGAATGCTCCGCCCATTTCATAGTAGTAGTAAGAAGAGCAACACCTTTTCTGTTTTGTCATGGGAACCCTAGAGACATCTGACGAGAGATTTTCCCCACGTGTTTGCGTTCTTTTGATTCTAACTGTACATATGTTGTTTGTATACTGTAGGTTGTGAGTTTTTATCGATAGAAAATCAATACTATTAAAATAGATCATCTTAGTCTAAGTTATTCATTATTCATTAATTCTTTCATATGCTTCTGCAGCTCGAGAGTTCAATAAAAGTCGCTAAAAACAGCCAGACAATATGGTCCTATTACGGAAACCAATAAGTGATACTATTAGCAACCTGATTTTATTCCGATTCCAATGCCAATAAAAGGTGGTAACATCTTTGTACTTTTAAAGTTAATCACAGAGCACAGATGAAAAAATGTCCAGAATATTAGAAGCTCTAATTTGGTTGGTGCAGAGTTTTTCATTGATATCCATCCCTAAAAAAGCTAACAGTCGGTTGAGAGGTTGTTCGCAGCATAACTGCAGGTTAAACGAGCCGTGGAATTTGTGTTAATAAAGGTAATCATTCTTTAATTACCAATAAATCATGTTCGTTAGGATCCATTCAAAGCTCCATGTTTGTTCTTTAAATAGACGTGTAAGAGAATTTTAAGCTCATCAAGAACAGAATTAGTTGTATCAGTATCAAAAAAATTATTCTTGGAGTTTAAATGGAATAAAGCCATACTTAATAACAGCCTAACTAAACTACAGATATAGTTACTAGCAATAACCCAAGATAAATCTATATCCAAAAATATGTGAAGAGATATTTGTCTTACTAATTCAATTATTATCTGTTCATTCTTTAATGAGGATGCATCGAAACAAAGGGATGAAGATGAAAGTAGGCCTAACGTAATGACAATAAAATTTCAAATAATACTACTGGGAACCAAATGGATTCTCTCTCTCTCTCTCTCTCTCTCTCTCTCTCTCTCTCTCTCTCTTCTGAAGAGAGCAAAGAAATCAAACTGCGCAATCAATCCTATGCAAATATCTGAAGTAATTGGAGACAGAAACTTTTCTAGTCTAGCCGAAGTAATTATGAGAATAGCAAATGCAAGAATTGATGAATGTAAGTTTCCTAAATCTGAGAAAATGGGTATAGTCACACCGGTTCTGAAAAGTGCTCTGGATTACCATGAATTAAGTTCATATAGACCGATTTCGAGTCTATCATTTGTTTCAAAAGTGATAGAATATGTAATTCTTTAACAACTAGTCAGTCACCTAAAAGTATTAGTAGCTTTGCCAGACTACCAAGCTGCTTACAGAAAACTACACTCTACGGAGACAGCCATCTGTTCTGTTGTAAATGATATGCTGGAAATGATGGATGAAAATAAATGTGGTATTTTAATGTTACTCGATCTTAGTGCTGCTTTTGATCGTAAGCGGACGATTTTTTGAAAAACAAACCTTCGAAGGACAATTTATCGATTATTTTATTTTATTTTTTCGAAAACCAATTGCTCGAAAAGAATTGTTGGAGTGTGTAATTGTTTGAATTTACAATTGATCGAATAACAAGATATTCCAAGAAGCAATTTTTTTAAAATTAATATTGTTCGAATCCATAGCATACTTTAAGGAGAAAAGAATTGATATTAATTAACGAATATTTGAAATTTTATTTAAAGTTTTATTTCCATATCTCTGCATTTTATGTACAATAAAAGATACGAAGATACTTAATATCGTCTTGATATTCTTCAAAGTTGTCGATTAGTTTCTTGAGACGTCTTTCGTTTTCTTTATATTTCCTGATGCTTCTTTCACAATCTTCACCTTTATTTAATTTTGCAATTTCAATCTCCTTGAGAGGTTGTTCTCTTTTAAAGGCGTCGATGAATTTCCATAATGATGGGTGAGCAGCGTCCACTTGCAGAGAAAATGCTCGATGATGCCAACAATCAATCGAGTTATTTGTCTTTGAGAGATCATTCTTAACTCTTTCAAAGAAAGACCAGTTGTTAATATCAAACGAAGGTGAACGACAAGCATTTCGTCTACCTGGTCGGCCAAGCCACGTATCTTCAAGATAATAAATTACCGGAAGTAATTCGGGGGAAAATAACCCCTGTTCCACTAAATCTTCAAAAGTTTCAATAAGTCCTTCTTCTTGGATAAATGCCGGTGCTAATAGCATTCGAATTTTAATTGAAATCTCTGCGCCAGTACATACTGTACTTTTGAACCAACATTGCATACTTTTCTATATAAACATTGTCATAGATAAAAAATAAAAAACAAAACATAAAGCTTGACTGTGCTTACAGTTCGTTTTTATTTTCATTTATTTTTTCATAAATTCATTTGTAAGGACAGTGAGACGAGCTATCACCAACAACAACTGACGGTTTATTCAAACATGTGCGAGAATATAATACAAGGTGCAGACGGAAAAGTAGCATGCGCGCAGGCGCCAATCTGGCTTGAACTAACCGCCACAATATGTGTTTTTTTCACACGTACAAATGCTTGAAATACAAATCAATAGAAATAGGTAGCAAAATGATAAATACATAAAATTGTAGCTCTGAGGGAGTGGAATAAATATATACAGTGAACCACAGTGTGGCAAAAGGAGAATTTAAATGAAATGGAGAATTTCATGAGAATGCTGGACGACGGAGTGAGCGATGTCCTTACAAGTACTCCCCCCCCCCACCCCCCAAGACATCAGGCGGCGTAGAGGGCTGATGAGACTAGTCTTCGTATCGTTTCGGGCGTCGGAGGGTTCCTCTCGTTCTTGAACGGAGGGGCGCGTCGGCGGTCGGCGTATGGATCGCTACCTCTCGTCGTCGTTTGTTGCTTTTCTTCTCATTAGGCGCCTTGTTTTGATGTGGCACTCTGGATCTGCCAGGTCTCGCGGAGGCAGTGTCGCTTCCTTTGAGAAATGCCGGTTTCACGCGGTCTATTGAGACCCAGTGCTCTTGGCCATGTACGTCAAGAAGGAAGGTTTTCGTCATTTTCTTGATTACTCGGTAGATGCCACGATAGGGTCTGGTTAGCGGCTGTCGATGAGCGTCGACACGGACGAAAACATACCCGCAGTCGCCCAGGTTCCTCGGCTTGAAATGCTTAGTTCTGTCCTGGCAAGTTTTAAGGCATGGCCTGAACTTTCTGGCGATGTCCCTGAGATGATCCAGCTGCGTGTCGTTGGTTGATGTGGGAAAGAATACGCTGGGAACTGCGAGCGCCTCTCCGTAAACCTTTTCAGTGGGCGATGGCTCGCCATCTGCGCGAGGGGCGGTGAGAGGGCCGAGAAGTACCCAAGGAAGTCGGGATTTCCAGTCCCCATCGGTGCAGCTCGCCATCAGGGATGCCTTGAGGGAGCGATGAGTTCGTTCGACCATGCCGTTTGCTGCAGGGTTGTATGCCGTGGTGCTGTGGAGTGTCGTTCCCATCAGATTTGCCAGAGCGAACCATATCTCTGACAGGAAAGCGGGGCCTCTGTCTTTCGTGATGTCGTCAGGAATGCCAAATCTGCTCACCCAGCTTGACAAAAGGGCTTCGGCGCATGCTTGGGTCTTAGCTTTGGTCATCGGTGATGCTTCCAACCACCTTCTGGAGCGATCGATGATTGTCAGCAGGTTGCGAGCAGATCCTGAAGGCGGTAAAGGTCCCGCGACGTCGATGTGGATGTGACCGAAACGTCTTTTCGGTTGGGGAAAATCACCTATCCCCGATTCGGTGTGACGGGTTATCTCGATTGTCTGGCAATTGATGCATGTCTTCGCCCATTCCAGGGCATCCTTTTTTATCCCTGGCCAGATGAACTTTTAAGACAGGAGGCGAGCAGTGGTGTGTCCCGAGTGGTGTGAAAGTCCATGGATGATGTCGAATATTTTTCTTCTGCAGGAAGCCGTAATCCAGGGGCGTGGGCGGCCAGTGCTGGTGTCGCAGAGGATAGTTACTCCTGCTGGCGCGAGGGGAATTGCAGATGGCCCCGTCAGGTGATCCTGTGCCTCTACGTCGGTGCGCTGCTCGGATGCGAGATTGGCGTAGTCAATTCCCAGGTGGATTGCGTCGATTTCAATCCTTGAAAGGGCGTCTGCGACTAGGTTTATCTTTCCGGGAACGTAGCTTATGGTGCCCCCGAATTCAGCGATTGCTGCGAGATGACGTTGTTGTTGGAAGGACCATGCGTCTGTCGATTTTGTGAAGGCGTGTACGAGGGGTTGATAGTTCGTCGCGATGATGAAAGGGGTGTGCCCTCCAGGATGTGCCTGAAGCGGCGGACGGCGAGGTAGACGGCGAGGAGCTCCCTATCGAAGATGCTGTATCTTGTTTCGGCGGGTTTCAGTTTTCTGCTGAAGAATGCCAATGGTCGAGGAGAACCATCGACGAGCTGTTTCAGCACAGCCCCACAGGCGACGTTGCTGGCGTCGGTCGCCAGTCGCAGAGGGGCGTTGTCGTCGAAATGAGCCAGGGTGGTGGCGTTGGCGAGGGCGTCCTTTGTCCGGGTGAATGCATGTTGTTGTGGGGAACCACACTCAAGTTTCTTCGCCTTTCCCTTCAGGACGTCGTCGAGAGGTGTCAGGGTCTGTGCGATGTTGGGGATGAAGCGCCTGTAGTAATTGATCATCCCCAGGAACTCCTGAAGTTGGCGGGTGGTCATAGGTGTCAGGAACTTTCTGATGGCGTCCACCTTGGTTGTCATGGGTTTTACCCCACTCGAGGACACGCAATGACCGAGAAAGTCCACTCCTTCAGCGCGGAATGTGCATTTTTTGAAACGTACAACTAGGCCATTCTCCTGCAGGCGTTTGAGGACGCCGCGGACGTGCCTCCGGTGTTCCTCCTTGATCCTTGAGAATATCAGGATGTCGTCGACGTAGCAGACGCAGAATGGTAGGTCGCCTAGGATGCTATCCATTAGGTGTTGGAAGGTCGCCCCCGCATTGTGTAGACCGAAGGTTGAGTATGCGAAGGTGTAGGTTCCGAACGGTGTCACAATGGCAGTTTTCGGAATGTCCTCTGAAAATACGGGGACCTGGAAGTAAGACTTGAGAAGGTCCATCTTGGTGAAGTATTTCGCGCCATGCAACGCATTCGTCAGCTCTTGCATGTTGGGCAGAGGGTAGTGGTCAGGCGTTGTGATGAGGTTGAGGCGCCTGTAGTCGCCGCAAGGTCTCCAGGTCCCGTCATGTTTCTTTGCCATGTGTAGGGGAGATGACCAGGGGCTTGATGGTTTCTTACAGATACCCATGCGTTCCATGTCCCCAAAGGCGCATTTGGCGTCCCTCAGCTTCTGGGGCGGGAGGCGGTAGAATTTGGCATGTGTAGGAGCTCCCGTCGTCGTGATGTGGTGGTAGATCCCCTGCTTGGAAGGGGATCCCGGCAATTGTCAGAGCTCGGGCTTGAAAACGTCAGGAAATTCTTGCAGAAGGTCGGCGTAGGTCTGCGTCATTACAGCGGATACGGACATTGTGGCAGGGCCGGCTCTCAGGGAGCGGGACCGGCAGGTTCCTGTGTCGATGAGGCGTTTCCCGGCAACGTCGACAAGTATCCCGTGGTGAGCGAGGAAATCTGCACTGAGGAGGGGCGACTGACGTCAGCGATGGCGAAGGGCCAGGAATACGAATGGCCTGGGATAGATATCCTGAGGATCCTAGTCCCATAAAACCGTATGGGAGACCCGTTGGCGGCGACGAGCGAGGGGGCGTCTTGGCTGGGACCATGGTCTAAGTCGGCTTGTGACGGCGTGAACGTTAACTACATAGCGCCGGTGTCGACCATAAGTCTATGGTTGGAGACGGTGTCGAGGATATAGAAACCATTCTTGCTTTGGTTTCCTGCAGCTGCGATGGTGGTAGGTGGTTTCATATGGCGTCATCTTCTAGGGAAATTGCATGGTGCCCTACATATCTTGCCGTCGCTGCCAAACTGCTGATGGTAGAAGCACCATGCCGGATTAGGCCTAGGGTTCGGACGTGTTGGTTGCGGTGGTTTCCTCCTTGCCAGAGCGTTGATCTCGTCGTCGTCATCAGGAGGTGTTGATGAAGAGTCTATGGAAGAGCAGCTGAAGGAGGAGAACGAAGACGATACTGATGATGCCCTGAGGCAAGATGCTTTGGAGGCCTCGTGGAGCTTCTGAGCTTTTGACAGGAGTTCGTTCATTGGAAGTGTGTCAGCGTCCGTCAATTGGGCCCTTACGTCCTGCGGCAGGCGTCGAAGGAAAATCTTGCGAGATAGGTTAATCTCGCGCCGTCGGCCGTTGCTGTCGGTCTAGGGAAGCATTAACAGGCCGGTCAACTCGTCCAACGCCTCGACAGGAGAGGTGTCACCCATGGGTTTGCCGGCGAGGTCCAGGACTTTCTGTGCCCTTGCTGAAACGGAGAGTGAGTAGATACTGATGAGTTTCATTCTCAGGTTGTTGTAGGAATCTTGGCCAGCCCGGGCGTCGAGCCATGGGGAAATCTTGTCGAATACCTCCTCTGGGATGGAGGTGAGAACAATGTCGGCCTTGGCGCAGGAGTCGCTGAGCCTAGCGACTCGGAAGAATACTTCCGCTCTCAGGAACCAGGAAGCGGTGTTGTGTTGAGAAAACGGCGGTAGTTTGACTTTGGGCGTGGAGGCGAGGCCGTTGGGTGTGATGGGCTGGTTGAATCCGCCATTGTGGTCAGTCGACGAGTCGGCGAAGAGGTGGGAAGTTGATATGTCGGTTAAACTCATCCTACTGCCTTACAAATGCACCGAGGTGTGGGAGCACCAAAGGGCGAAGCTCACGTCTAAGGTAACGGAGTAAAAGAAGGTATCACGGCCGTAATAAGTCCGTTAATGGCAAAGCCAAAATCGCTGATGGCACTTGAACTCCGGGGTCACCAGTTGTAAGGACAGTGAGACGAGCTATCACCAACAACAACTGACGGTTCATTCAAACATGTGCAAGAATATAATACAAGGTGCGGACGGAAAAGTAGCATGCGTGCAGGCGCCAATCTGGCTTGAACTAACCGCACAATATGTGTGTTTTTTCACACATACAAATTCTTGAAATACAAATCAATAAAAATAGGTAACGAAATGATAAATACATAAAATTGTAGCTCTGAGGGAGCGGAATAAATATATATAGTGAACCACAGTGTGGCGAAAGGAGAATTTAAATGAAATGGAGAATTCGATGAGAATGCTGGACGACGGAGGGAGCGATGTCCTTACACATTTAAAAGACAATCAATGCAATTGAACTGTTTCTCATTTAACTACACATTTGATTACAAACCCCCAAAACGAGTAAATTCATACTCTTACTCAACAAGACGTTGTAACTCATGGATTCGAACATTATTAATCTCGGAAAATTGCTTATTCGAATATCTTGTAATTCGATCAATTGTAAAATCGAACAATTGCACATTCGAACAATTGTTCCCGAATATTTGGTTTCCGAAAACAAAGTTTTTCGAACAATTTTCATTCGAATAATTGTTTTTCGAAAAATCGTCAGCAAACCACTTTTGATACAGTTGTGCATGAATTGCTACTAAATGGTCTACGGTCCATCGGCATTGAAGATCAATATTTAGAATACCTGAATGTCTACTTGGTTGGTAGAAATTACTGTGTGCAAATTGGAAACTTATTCATCATATGAACCTTTAAAAAGAGGGGTACCCCAGGGGAGTGTACTTGGGCCAGTCTTATTCTGCATCTATGCTATTGGTCTATCGAAAATACTGCAAAGGCATGGTGTGAAGTTCCAACTATTTATGGATGACACACAATTTTACTTCTCCATATGATATAGACGACACTACTGAAATTCTAAACCGAAACCTTGATAGTGTTGGAGAATTAATGACAATTAAACAACTAAAATTAAATGAGAACAAAATTGAGTTCATGGTGGTGGGTAAGAAAAACAGCGTGAGAAGCTTGGGTGATATTCAAATAAACATAAATAATGGCTAGGCATAATTCTTGACTGCCACTTATCTCTCAATTCACAAATAAATAATGTAGTTAAAACTGCTGGTTATCATCTAAGAAATATTGATTTTATAAAAAAAAAAAAAGTACCAGGATGAATGTTCCGTAAAGAAACTTGTGATAAACTGTGTAATTACCAGAATTGACTACTGTAACTCTATCTACTACGATCTACCAAAAGTACAACTGAGAAATTACAAAACATAATAAACAGTGCAAGACCGATAAAAGGTATCCCACCTACATAAAGGATCACCCCTATACTAATTGATCTACATTGACTGCCGTCTAAAACGAGAATTAAGTTTAAAATGTGTACAATAACTCACCAAGCTATCAGAACCGGTCGTCCAAAACATCTATGAGAATTACTACATTTTATGCAACCAACAAATCGTCCTGATAGGAGTATAGTTACAGTTGTTTCTTATGAAGATTCTGAATTTTCCCGTTATAATAGCAATGTTCTGATGACTGTTCTTTTGCTTTTTTTAACCTTAATATAAACTTTACACCGTAATGATATGTATTAATGTTTTTTTCAACTGGTCTCCATAGATTACAAGCAAAGTGTGCTTTATTTTTCGTCTAGTCCAAAATTTTCTTATTCCGAATTTTTTTTTAAAGGCAAATATTTGAATCAATTGAATGATATGCATTGGTAGCCGTTCATCTTCTCTGGGTTACACGTAAGTTTTACTTTTCCTTCCTTAGAATAACTGAATATTTAAGTTTTAGTTAAAATGAAGATATCAATGCTTTGAAAGATTTCATTAAAATGAATAAAAATATAGAAAATGGATTCAAATTTCTATATCTTCTTCCTTAAGATGCAGATTTGATGAATCTAAGACACCATATCTGAAAATGCAGGAGGGGATAATGTATATATATATATATATATATATATATATATATATATATATATAATATATATATATATATACACACATATATATATATATATATATATATATATATATATATATATATATATATATATGTGTGTGTGTGTTTGTGTATATATATATATATATATATATATATATATATATATATATATATATATATATATATATATATATGTGTGTGTGTGTGTGTGTGTATATACATATATATATATATATATATATATATATATATATATATATACAGAGAGAGAGAGAGAGAGAGAGAGAGAGAGAGAGAGAGAGAGAGAGAGAGAGAGAGAGAGAGAGAGAGAGCATCTGCACATTAGTATTATTGTGCTTTTCTGTTTTCTTTTATTACTAATTTCCCTCCCAGGTCACCTACTTGTTCATTCTCAGCCGACCTTCCTCCCCCCGATGGTTGCATTCCTGTGACTGAGGTCAATTGGTAGGAAACAACACAAGTTCCCAACTCCCCTTTCCGGTCATACTGCCGAAGCCTCGGGGAGAATGAAGGTGAAGTTTTAATTTGCAATGACCAAAAACATTTATTGGTATTGTACAGCAGCTTGTGTGCTTTCTGTTGACTTTTGGTACGTATGCAGATATATGCATGCATATATGAACACACTTACACACATATACTGTACAGTATATATATATATATATATATATATATATATATATATATATATATATATATATATATATATATATATATATATATATATATATATATATATATATATATATATATATATATATATATACATGTTGATACCATAGACTGACATGTTTTAACTGTAATAACATCACATACCTATATTGGGAATTTGTCGCGAGTCTTTGAAAAGTTAACACAATTCTGCATCCATAGCTCAAAGCCATATATTTTTTTTTTTTCGATCAGAGTAGAATACATGTGGTAAGGTCTACGGAATATTCTATAGACCTTGGTATATGGTTTATCGATTCATTAGAGTAACACTCTTCAATCACTTGCCGTATTTTTTATATGAAGTATATAGACACACGAAATTTGAGCAGAAAGCTCTAGTCAAAGATCTAATTCTATGATAACCGCAACTAAAACAGGAAAATGTTGCTCCAAATCTTTTGCTCCCCCCCCCCCCCAACACTAGGACAAAATTATCCGACACTTATAGGTGGTAGTACAATTTTTGGTAGAGCTTCCATAATCTGCATTTTGGCTCAGAATTGTCTTCTTTTTTTTATCTGGAAAAGACTGCTTCCATAGACTGTATTTTAATTGCATATTTTATAAACTTTATTTGGTGAAAAGGTCCGTGTACTCTTTCTTCATAAGAATTTTCAAAAAAAATCTTTTTGCCAAAATCTTTCACAGAGACTCGTATATTTCCTTCAGGGGTGAAATTCATTTCGGGTCTATGAGGTCTATTTCTGCATAACCTTTTCTTAAGGTTTATTTTAGAGGTGGAAAGGCATTAACTATAAATCTGTAGAAACTTGCATATACTTTATTTTCATTAAAAACATTGTGACTTCTTTTCCTTTTGGGACTATACTTATAGGTGGAAACTAGCAAACCTTTGATTTGGGACAAAAAATACACAAATTTCATTTAATGAAGAAATTCTATAAATTCTATAGCATGAACTTACATCAGTATGAATTTTGCCTGAAATTCTATTATAGCTTTAATTTGGTATAATTTGGCGAGCGTTTGCTGTTTTTTTAGGCAATTTCAAGAAGTTTCATTTTGGCAGATTCTCATCATTTTTCTTTTTCTAATTGGAACAAAATTTTGAATGAAATCTCTATCAATTTTATCATGACGCTGTATTTTGGTGGTAACATCCATAAATTTTATTTTAGAGAGAGTTTCGAAAGTTTTATTAAGTCAGAAATTTCTAAATGGTTATTTTAGGTTGAAATTAATTTTCACGGGAACTTCCATGAACTCAGTCATGCAGGAAACTTTCTAAAGTGAGGGCTGGTGGTTAGTATAATATCATGACACCTCCAATGACTATAATCTGGCAATTGCTTTTGATAAAGATGTTCTGATTATTGAAAGATTTAATACTCCATTAGAACCTTAAGGTTTTCATGTCTTTTGTTGATAGTTGTGGAACCTGCTCCATTGCATTTGTTGAATTTTCTCTATTTCACTTATTGGCTAATTACTATTGCTGGTCTATCCAGCTTGCTGCTCGTTAACATTTCGCTCTATCTAGATAATAATTCCTCTCTCTCTCTCTCTCTCTCTCTCTCTCTCTCTCTCTCTCTCTCTCTCTCTCTCTCTCTCTCTCTCTCTCTCTCTCTCTCTCTCTCTCTTATCGAATTCTTCGAAAGTTATCGAGTACTGCACTAGCCCCTAGAAACTAAAAGTGTCTTTGATTAACATCCTGATATTAAAGTAGTTATATCATATTTTTGCACTATTCAACATCTCTTTCTCCCCAAGTATTTATGGCAGTGCAGAATCATTCGAAGTTCTTATGCATCAAACGATTGATATTGCGGTATTATACATTTCCTACATAAGAGAGAGAGAGAGAGAGAGAGAGAGAGAGAGAGAGAGAGAGAGAGAGAGAGAGAGAGAGAGAGAGAGAGAGAGAACACAAAAACTTAAAGAAGGTTTAAAACTAAATCATGTTTCTCCTAGTATTCAACGGTCTTTGAAAGACCCATCACCACTTTTCATGGATTTTTCTCCCAAACATCCAGAAGCAAAGACTTTTATTACCAGGATCCAAAAGATAAAAAGTTAGCATTGAATTTGCGTTTTCCAAAAAAAGGTAGAATATACAAATAAAAAAAATGAAGGGACAAAAAAGACAGAAATTTCTGATACAATGAAAAGTTTAGGAAAATAAAAGTGAAGGCATATGGAAGTTGGTCAGCGTAAAAGCCTTAAAGTTAGGAAATATTTATTTGTCCAAATGGTCCAAATTCTCTCATCGGTTAAGAAACAGAACACGGGAAAAGAGTGAAGAAAATTATGCAATCCTAATATATAACTTTCTCTCAGTAATCCAATTTGCTGTTAAATTGTTTTTGAACGCAAGCTGTTATGTTTCTTAACCGAAATTTTTACCAGATCTTTAGGTAATATATCTTTATATTAGTCTATAGAGTCCATTCAATGACGTCACTGGGAATTGCCGGCGGCCATGCTGGAGGCCATACAAAGCGAAACCATGGCGGCTGCTACAGCGAATATGGACAATGAGAGCGACTTTGTCAAACAATTGTCGGGTGATGATAAGCGTTTTTACAATCAGAAACTCGATCTAATTGATGGCCTAGATCCATACCAGATGCAGAATTCATTCAACTTATGGCACATGCAATTCAGATGCTTTTTAAACTTACAAAGGCAGAACATGAGTGGGCATACATTTCCATTGAATAATCTGCTTCCAGAATTTGTTGTTTTTCCCTTTAATGCTTTTAAGTCCAAAATTAGATAAACACTGGGCCAATGAAGAGAGTGTTTATAATCATAAAGTTAATATTGATCATTTAGCCTAACCTTGTGTATTATAATTTTTTATTTTCAAAATGTATGTAAAAGTTTTGCATTATAATGTCAAATCTTTATCAGTTCATGTTTAACCATTGTGTTTGTGTTTGGTTACAAATGCTATAATTTCTTATATACATATAAACATATGATGGACAAACTCTATTGTAATGCTCTTGGATAATCGTTTTGCCTCCTTGCAATTAAATGCGCAAGTTTAATTATTTTTTCGATGTTTCATATATAAGCTGAAGACCCCTTCGGGTTAAACCAGCTTTCAGATATTTTTATTATTATTATTATTATTATTATTTTTATTATTATTATTATTATTTATAATCAATGTTTATTCATCACATAGGCCTGTATGTCTGCACAATTTAATACACAAATTAAAATAAATATAAATATACACTTAATTATATATAGGCATGAGCACCTTGACGAAATAGAGAACTAGGTAAGTAGCCTTTGTTAATATAGCCAATATGGGCGCTTTTAATTTTTGTTTTGAAAATCTGAGATGCCCCTTTTGATGTTTGAAAATTGAGATGCCCTCTCCCCCACACACACTACACACTGAACTGACGATGATACTTGTGAAGTCACCCATGCGATCGGATATAGCATGTTTACACAGGAATAATAATACTTTTAGGGCCTAGCCGAGACTGGCCTGATATAAAATGATCAGAACAGATACGTGACCAGGGTAGTGAGGATTCACGTAGATCAGCCCGTGATATTCTGATCAACCACAAGTCACGTCTGCGCTTGGATAATTCTTATGTATCTTTGTCCTGATTCTGAATAACTGCCGGTATGCGGTAGAAACTCTTGTCATCTCTTTGTCCTCGATTCCCACTACCAACAATAGCGCAAAAACTGGGCATTGTGTGAATGTGAATGTGATGAGATGGGTAACTATTCAAGAGTTCAACCACAGCTATTCACTGAACGCGTCTTTGTATGTCCTCCAAGATGGCGGACCGGAAGTTTGATGACGTATAATGAAAGGACTCTATACTATTATAGACCTACATACTTCTTTCTTCGGTCTTCCTATTACCATTTATTTGTTTATGAGGATTATGCTTGACTTATTTAAGTTTTATTTCTTTAGTGAGGCTGACAAGTGACAAAGATGTCCTTCTCTCTCTCTCTCTCTCTCTCTCTCTCTCTCTCTCTCTCTCTCTCTCTCTCTCTCTCTCTCTCTCTCTGTTTCTTATACTGTGTGTCCTTAATTGTATCCTCATTGAACCTTTTTATCAATTTATGCAAAATAAGTAATTACTTTTCATATATGTACACACATATATATATATATACATATATATATATATATATATACATATATATATGTATATATATATATATATATATATATATGTATATATATATATATATATATATATATATATATATATATATATATATATATATATATATATACATATATATATACATATATATATATATGTATATAAATATATATACATATATATATACATATATGTATGTATATATGTACATATAAATTTATATATATATATATATATATATATATATATATATATATATATATATATATACATATATATATATATATATATATATATATATATATATATATAAATTTATATATATATACACACATATATATATATATATATATATATATATATATATATATATATATATATATATAAAGAGAGAGAGAGAGAGAGAGAGAGAGAGAGAGAGAGAGAGAGAGAGAGAGAGAGAGAGAGAGAGAGAGAGTGTGTGTGTGTTACTCTCTTCGCTCATTTATTGTAGAGTCTACAATTAATGGAACGGCACCGTATATTCGTTAAAAAGATAATTGTTGATTGTTTGAACTTCTTGATAACCTATACTCGGTAACCTTCTCGGAATTTCTGTCAGTGGAAGTTGTAGTAAACGTTGACATTTCCTGGCTAAAGCATTGAATAAGAGGTTTTCAGAAGCTCTGTGCCCTCCAGATAAGACGTTTGAATGCCCAAAGTGAAAGGCCAACGAAAACGAAGATAAATCTAGAGACCTCTTGCATGATATGGTGCCTTCACCGAAAACTGGTGAAACTGAGTTTTAAAATTTGTAAACCCTTAGAGGTATTTTTTTTTTCTAATTTTCGCGAGAGTAACTCAATAGGTTATAACCCTTATGTACCATTATGCAAGCAAAAATTCAAATACAGAAAAATAATTGATTAATAAAATCTACAAAACTCTTACCCAATTACCAGGCCTGCTGGAGAATTAGTAATGTAACCCCACTGGATAAATGCGTTCGTGGTAGCTCTAGCTCTATTGATTACTGCCTAATTTCCATAGGTCATATTTCATCTAAAGTGTTTAAACATCAATTAAAAAAACGTCTAAATACATATGCTGAAGGTAATCACTTGCCCCGTTGTTTTCAGTTTGGTTATCACAAAGGCCTGTTATCAAGTGATGCCTGTCTTGGAATTTCCAGTGTTGTACTGAAATCCCTTGATTGTAGTCGGGAAGTTCGTATGATGGGCCATAATTTAAGTGATAATCACGAGGCCCTTGCGTTCAAAACCAAACAGAAGTTAGTAAAGAGGTCTTCTCTTAACCTCAATATTTAATTTTTATGCAATAGATTGCCAAGTGTAGTTAATGATGGTCACCATAGTGACAACAAAAAAGTAATATCTAAGTTATCGGCCCATTACTTTTCATATTACCTAGACATGGTACAGGCTTGAAAAGGACCTTGTTGTATATGCAGATTGTTCTCTCTATTCGTATCACTTCCATCAGCAACTGTGGTTGCTGAATCTATAGATAGAGATCTAGCAAAAATGAGTACAGGGTGAACATTATGGGTGATAGAACTGAACCTTAACAAAAGTATAATTATAAGTAGGTCAAGAAAAGTAACCTCCTCAACATCCAGATAGTTTCATTTATGGCATTACATTTTCTGTATGCAACTCATCTAAAATTGTAGGGGGGATTCTTGATTGCTAATTTACTTTCGAAAGACATGATAGGTCTGTTTATTACTTATTTGCAAAAATAATTTGGCATAATAATAAAGTCTTTAAGAATTTAGTGACCAATACCTTCTGAGGAAATGTTTTGATTCTTCAAAATTGTTATGTTTTAAATACTGTTCTCCTGCCTGGTCTTCAACTGGTGACCATCATTTCAATTTGTTGGACAAGAATTCGCGGTCTATTGATTTCCATATCCCTGATCTGTGGCTGAATTGTTCAGTTAGTTTTTTGTGCATGTTGCATAAGAATTTTTTTCTTATAAAAACCTGACCATCCTGTACATTTATACGTTCCTAGACAAAATTCCTAGCCCCCAGGACACAGAATGTACCCTACGGTTCACACAGATTGTGTTCTAAGGCACCCTCCCAACACGAAAAGCGAACTGCCAGTGTCAATTTTTCTAATAAAAAGACGAACTCTGTAACACCCATTACGTCAATCAGCTTGCCCACAGCACAATCAAGCACAGGACTTGGAAGGGAGGTGCAGTTGCTCATCCCAGAGAACATAACTGCCAGGACCAAGAAACCAGGTCCAAATTGGAACCGAAAGGAAGAGCTTTAGCGGTAGAGAAAGTTTTTCTAGCAGTAAGTCCCAGTGAGTAAAGGCTACTGGGAGATGAGTGAAGGATCTTTAGTAGGAGAGTAAAGGAGTAGTTTTTAGTTTTAACAAGTTATCTGTGCTCAAAGTGGGGAGAGAGAGTGGGACTAAGGAGGGATTGGAAAATGGAAAAGAGTCGGGACAGGTAAGGGGATGTTTTAAATTAAAGAGTGCAGTCTCTGGACACAAGATGTGGGATGACAGTAAGGATTTCTTCAAGCGGCAGAGAGTCAAGTTGGTGGGTGGAAGCTGGGTTAGGGGGAAGGTTTTGGGAGTGAGAGGAGGGGGAAGGACTTTGGGAAGGAGCATATGTGGGTAGGATTGGTTTAACTTTACCAGGATCGATAGTTGTGGCAGGGACTATGGTAAGTTGCTAGATGGCTCTGTGCCGTGGGACTCTTAGCGGCTTAGGTGGCTGTGACGGTGCTGCTACTGCTGTAGCAGTTGGTGAGCTTGTTGTCACTGCCTCAATCCTCTTCAAAAACTCTGAACATCACCTGTTCCAGGCACAATGGGGACGAGTGCAATTTGGGCCCTCTGGAAGGGTCTCCTTCCCTTTCTTGTGTAAGCTATACAGTTCTGCATGGGATGACATTTCATGCCGACTCCACAGATTGTGAGGCTTCTGCATTCTTCTCTGTGGTGCCCAAGCCACTGGCAGTTGAAACACCTCATGGGATCAGGTGAGAACTCTTCAGTGGGTAAGGAAACCCATATCCAAAGATTCAGGGTCGGTGGGATGAACCCAACAAAGGTAACATTAACTTTCTTTCTTGGTGGGCACTTTTCTGCAGGTCTTCCTACGTTCTGCTTCAGTGACGTTGCTGCAACTAGTGATGATATCAAGTGGCATCTTTACTGGGTAGTTGCAGACCACAGCTTTCCTCATCCTCTTCGCGGGGTCCAGAAACGTCAGGGAGGTTTCCATCCAAAGAAGGATGGTGCTGTCCTGGTCCTTTGGGTGATAATCAGGTCGCCCTTGAGGTTGGCTCTGGCTATGATCTTGAGCCTGGTGCTTGCAGCTGCAATGGCAGCTACTGCTGCATACGAAGAAACATCCCTTGCGGCTGGTAGCCTGAACTTTGGAAAATGTTGATTTTGTGAGGTGGCTGCTGAATGTGAGGTGGACACAGCTAGTAAAGTGGCAGTTACTGATACTTGGGCGGATGCTGGCGAGGTGGCAGCTGCTAGTAGGGTCTCTCCTTTAAAGGGAGGAGCTTCAGAAAGGAGCTGGATCAGGTATTAGGTGGAGGTGTAGTCTGGCAGATGGCTTTCTGCCAGATCACGTGAAGGAGTAGGTGCAGGAATTGGAGTTGTGGCCAGAACTGGAGCAGCAGGTGGGGTCTTGGTCTTGCTCTTCTTCTTCTTGGCGGCAGGGGGTCCCACTGGAATAGGAGAGGAGGTAAGGATAGGAACTGGTTCAGAAGAGGACATAGGAGAAAAGGGTGTGGAAGGTGGGGTAAGGGCCAAGGAAGGTGATGGAGTGGTGCCAGGGTGGGTGGTTGACTTGGGACACTTGGCTATGTGAAGGCCAAGTTTACTTGCGTCTTTGGAACAACTGTTCATGCATGAGCTCGCAGGGTGTACTGCCACAATACAATTCATGGTATAAGAAGTCTGAGTTCCACTTTAAGAGTTGGATTCGTTGTCACTTTTTGCCAAGGTAAGTGTCACATTCTGTGCAGAGGTTCTGGGTCTGGTTGCATTGGCATCATCATCGGACGATCTGGCTGTTGTATAAAAGTGTACAACCATGTTCATTTTTTTTTAACCTTTGTTCACAGATGGATATTCCCTCGTGAGTGCTCCTCTGAAAATCGACAGTCGGGAGCTTTAGTTAAAGACATCAGCCAGTCAACTGACTGGACTGCGAGTCTAATTCTCGGTTATCTAAATAAAAGAAGCTACCCAAGTTTAAGCACCACGATGGGCGGTGCTAATCTCGCTGGGAACATCTGCTGGGAAGTGTTGTTGGCTCAGGAGCTGATCGCAACTGGATAATAATGTCAATCCTGTACATATTACTAAGTATGCAGTTGATTCTAACAGTCTTGCCTTTTCTATCATCAGGGTCAATTTTCCACAGTATTCTAGAAGTTTTTATTCCAGTTATGACTAGATAGTGTAATGATCTACCTGATATGGTTGGTATATTGGTTAGACTTTAAAAGCTCAAACTTATTGCAAAGGCCTTTTTTGAGCAGGTCACATAAATCTAATTTTATGATTTATATATGACATATCTATTAAAGTTCATCTTATTATTTCTTTATTCCCTTCCCATAGTGGGCTACTATCAGTGCTGGAGACCTTGGGTTTGTAATACTCTGCGTTGTTTCCAATTCTTGTTGTTGCGTTGCTAGTGGTATGAATAGTAATGATGATAATGACAATTATTTTTTTTTCATATGTACCGAAAACTCCTTATCCTGCTGTTCTATAATTCTTAACAAAATTACCTTGCTCATATGAATATTTATTTCTAGACTGATAATATCTTTAATACTTCTTATGTGATAACTAGTATATTGCTGGTGCTTACCTACACTATTTTAGATATAATCACATCTAGATCTAAATTTTGACTTTCTTCTGTATGTTAAACAGAAGTAATCAAATTGTATTGTATACTTTAAAGAAAAATATGTGCTCGTATTTCTTAAAATCTCATTATTTCTCTCAACAGGGATCTGCTTAACCAACAAAATAATGGCCACTGCCTCAATTATATGTCAGTTGGTAGACGCTAGTTAAACCTCTTTTGCAGGAAGCATCCATGTGATTAGCTTTTCTTCCACATAAACCGAAGGCCTATCAATTAAACCCCAACATCGTTAATTCCTTCAACACATACACTGCGTGTCATTCACCTGTCTATTATATTTCCTGTAGCAATGCCTGAATATTTTGATTCTTCCTTATCTAGCAAATTTACACGCCCTCTAATAAGAACTGATTTGGTCTTATCTCCACGTTCCTAACAAATCAGAAGTATATAACTTTTACAAAGACAGTGCTTCGTCCAATCTCTCCTCAATACTTTTTTCACAACATTGCTACGCGAACAATCCATGCCTACAGCTTAAAATTGGTAGCTGGATTCACGCTAAACCTACTTTTGCAGATAGCCCAGTACCTTGTTTCCTTAGTTTTCTGCGACTTAATTCATCTCTCATTCTACCATTATTCTGATTTTTTACTAAGAAATATCTATGTAAATTAACGGATCAAGTTCTACCAAATTACCAATGACACTTTATTTTACCCATCAAGATCATAATAAAGTGGTTCGTGTTTACATAGAGGTAACAATATGGTTAAAAGTAATAACTTTAATATAATTTTAATATACATTGTTTACGAAATCTAAATTTACCAACAGTAGTTAGGCTGCAAAATATGTTTTTTCTTAACTTAACTTCATATTCCTTAAGAATATAATTAATCCTGAGAAATGATACATATAGTCATATACCGTATATATATATATATATATATATATATATATATATATATATATATATATATATATATATATATATGTATATATATATATATATATATATATAATATATATATATATATATATATATATAAATATACACTATATATCCCTATATATATATATATATATATATATATATATATATATATATATATATATATGTGTGTGTGTGTGTGTGTGTGTCTGTGTGTTTGTGTATAAATGTTTGTCTATATAAATATATATATATATATATATATATATATATATATATATATATATATATATATATATATATATATATATATATATATATATATATATATATATATATATATATATATATATATATCAGACATGTACTTGAACTCGGCCTTAAATACGAAATTTCGAGAACTTGTACTTGAGATTTCAATATTCAATGTACTTGGACTTGTACTTGGCCAAAAAGTACTTGAATAATCAAGTACTTTTAAGTACTCTTTTAAGTACTGTACATTACATACCTAATGGGTTGTATTGCATAACTAATCATATAACAAAAAATGCACCAATAGTGACAATAACTTGACTATAAGATGTGGAGTTTTTGTTATAATGAATTATGTATGTCGATAATAAATATGTATGAAGTTTAATTAAAATCATTCAACATCTACTGTTGTTTATCAACAAAATATCAGTCAAATTTCATGTAATCAATTCTTGAATGAACCTACAATAACCTGTTTTCTTCCTGTATGTATCTGCATTCATCATGACCAGATCTGTACAGTACAGTGTTTAGTCTTTCAATTGCCATCATTCATAGCAGTGCTAAATAGTGTCGTTAAGGACTTGAGCATATGGAGCCACTTCAATTTACCAGAGGATACCTGTGGCACATTCAAGACAATCTGCAAGAGAAATGCAATGCAAAATATAACAATAGTTTGGTATTTGAAGTGAATCGGTCATTACAGAAACGGCTCCAGGTATATGACGAATGGAAAATATATGAAATGGCAACCATTCTTGATCCGATTTTTGAATTAGATTGGTGTTCTAAACAAGAGGAAAATGGGAATCTTTTGTCATAACCCCAGCCCAGTTTATGTCCAAAGATACTACAGCTCATGCAAGCATGGATCCTGTCACAGACCATTCAGAGGTACACCGGGACCAAGTTCAACTGAACCCAAAACGGAGAAACAGTTTAATTTTATGGTTAACACGTTTTGACAATCAACAGATGTAATGCAGATTCAGGAGTCTATTAATATTGAATTTCAAAAGATATCTACCTGAGTCAGCAATGCATTTCAGAAGAGAAAGATGTGCTGGCAAAATTAAAAGGCCGCAGAGAAAGCTTTTCATCTCTTGCTGAGATGGCACAAACGTATTTATCAGTCCCTGCTTCTTCGGCCCCAGTAGAAAGGATATTCATTATTACAGGAAATTTTTTTCGCCCAGACAGATGTCGTCTTACTGACAAGAATTTTGAGAGTGATGTTTGTAAAATGCAATGATAAATCCTATTAGCAGATAACAGAGATTTGGTACTAATCATATCAAAGAGAGCAATATAAGTTTGTTTAGAACTTTTCTGAAAAGCATAATTTTGTATACAGTATTTCTAAACAACACAATTTTGTTCAAGTTATTCTGAACAGCATCACATGTTATTTTTTATACTTTTGTGGTAAAAATCTACTTGTATTACAGTGTTGAGAATAGCATTGTAAAATTCAATTGAAAAGAAAAAAAGAAATATTACATTAGCCTGTGGGAGACCAATTTTGATAATTTCTTCATTAAATCCTATGATTACTGTTTCACCTCTTTCCGACCCTATGGGCCAAGGTTCATTGACATACTGTGAGAGCTACTTTGGATGGCTTCTCTTTACAAAGACTGCTACAGCATAACACCAAATTTCCTCTTCAATAAGTATTTGCATGCAAAGTTTCATTAGTCGCTCTTCCCTGCTCTGTAAATAAATCAGCCTGCGTGAACTTGATAGTTCATGCCTAATTTTGTTTTGGATTTTTTAGACATTCTTGCTCTCAAGTCTTAGTATTTAAGGTCGATGTCAGTATAATAAAGTTTTGTTGCATTAACCTCCCCTCTCAGTTATCACCTAACTGGCGTCTCGCACATATACCTGTACAGTATATGTATATTGTAAAACCAAGAAAGGACTCTCCCACCTAAATCTTTAGCTGACAATTCTCCGTCATATCCCCTTTTCTTGTATCAGGTAAGTCATATTTCTCTAGTAGGGGGAAGGTTGGCCAGGGCAGTAACCTCCCGTGGAGATACTACTGCTAGAGAGTTATGGGGTCCTTTTACTGGCCAGAAAGTACTACGTTACGGTTGCAGTTCTTTCCCTTTGCCTACACGTATACCAAATAGTTTGGTCCATTCTTTACAGATTCTCCTCTGTCCTCATAGACCTGACAACGCTGAGATTACCAAAATATTCTTCTTCACTCAAGAGGTTAATTACTGCACTGTAATTGTTCAGTTGCTACTTTCCCCTTGTTAAGGGTAGAAGAGATTCTTTAGCTATGGTAAGCAGCTCTTCTAGGAGAAGGACACTCTAAAATTAAACCATTGTTCTCTAGTCTTGGGTAGTGACATATTCTCTGTACCATGGTCTTCCACTGTCTTGGATTAGAGTTCTCTTGCTTGAGGGTACACTCGGGCACACTATTCTGTCTAATTTTTCTTCCTGTTGTTTTGTTAAAGTTTTTAAAGTTTATATAGGAAATATATATTTTTATGTTGTTATTGTTCTTAGAATATTTTATTCTTCCTTGTTTCCTTTCCTCACTGGGGTATTTTCCCTGTTGGCGCTCCTGGGCTTATAGCATCCTGCTTTTCCTACAAGGGTTGTAGCTTAACAAGTAATAATAATAATAATAATAATAATAATAGCCATCATTTTATTTCAATGAAGTTTCTTAGACATTCTGGTGCCCAACTAGTCACCTGCATTGCATGGCTTCAGCCAATAGCTACACCCATCGTCTTTGAAGATGTTTTTCTACTTAATTATATATGATATTAATTCAAGTACTTCGGTAGTGTTGGGGCTGCTTTCTGCCATTGCTACGGTTAACTAATAATCTCTCTACCGCACAAGGAGGTTTAATACCTGGAGGTGCCCTTTTCCTGGATTGGTAAACAGGCCCGCATGTAAGGCAAAATGCGCTGTCGCCTGCAGCGTGAACTACCAAAGCACGGTAGCTCACGATGTTTCATAAAGTGGAGAT
>NC_090741.1:19229030-19244030 GCF_036898095.1 Palaemon carinicauda
AAAAGCCCTTTGTGTTTCTACCTTCTTTCTCAAGAGATTTGTCAACGGATCGGCTATATCCAAAAAATTCCTAACAAACCTTCGGTAGTACCCACTCAAACCAAGGAATCTTCTGACATCCCTCCTACATTTAGGGACTACCATGTTTTCAATACTTTCGATATTGGCCTGCTTAGTAGCAACTTTACCATTACCAACCTCATGACCCAAATATACCACCTTCGCCTTTGCGAAATCACTTTTCTTGAAATTAATTACCAAATTTGCCTTTCTCAACACCTCAAATAGTGCCCTAATACGTTTTATAGAGGTTTCCCAATCATCGCTATAAATAACAATATCATCAATATACACAACACATCCTTCTAAACCATGGACTAAAGTATTCATTAACCTCTGAAAGGTGGCAGCCGCGTTCTTCATACCAAACGGCATAACTTTACATTGAAACAGTACCTGTGGTGTTACAAAAGCAGACAGGGCCCTTGCCCGCCTTTAAATAGGAACTTGCCAGTAACCTTTCAACAAATCGAATTTGCTAATGTATTCGGCCTTACCCATTCGATCAATACAATCCTCAATTCGAGGTAATGGATAACAATCAGATTTAGATAACTCATTCAACTCACGGTAATCAAAACATAACCTGAAATCACCGTCGGATTTCTTTACCAATACAACAGGTGATGACCAAGGACTTTGACTAGGTTCAATTAGGTCATGTTTTAGCATATAATCAACTTCCTTCGCTACAACCTCATTTTTTAATGGATTCAACCTGTAAGGAGATCGTTTCACAGGAGTGGCGCTACCTACATCTACATCATGTTCAAGGACCGAAGTCCTACCCGGTACATTCGAAAATAATTCCTTATAATTAGATACTAATTTTTCCAAAGACCTTTGTTCTTCCTTACCTAAATGTGAAATTACTCCAGAAAAATTTTCTAACGACTTTCTACTATCCGACCGCCATTCACATCCTTTAAAACAATTATCATCAATATCCTCCCCCTCTGAAAAAGAAAAATGGTTATTGTTTTCAGAATCTACCGTATTCCCAATGGTTGCCACAGGAATGACTTTCTCCCGTTCCATATAAGCCTTCAACATATTTACATGACACAGTTGAAAAGGTTTCCTTCTTTGGGGTGTCTCCACTAAATAGTTAACTTCACTTACTTTTTTCAAAATTTTCCAAGGACCTGAAAAAAAGCTTTCAATGGATTCCCTGGGAAGGGTAACAAAACCAACACTTTATCGCCTACCGCAAAGTCGCGTGCCTTGGACCTTCTATCAAAAAAGAACTTCATTCTTTTTTGGCTACATAATAAATTTTCACCCGCAAATTTCCAAGCCTTGGTTAATTTATCTCCTAGATTAGACACATAATCCAATAAATTAACCTCAGGGACGTCTCCCTCCCAAGACTCACGAACCACATCGAGAGGCCCTCGAACACAATGAGCAAACACAAGGTTAAAAGGCAAAAAACCCTAAGACTGACTAGGGACAGAACGAAAAGCGAATAACAAATAAGGCAATTCCTTATCCCATTCAGAACCATGGCTCAAACAATACTTCTTTATCTTAGGCTTCAGGGTTTGATGAAATCTCTCCAGAACTCCCTGACTTTCTGGATGATATGGAGAAGAGGTCACATGTTTTATATTTAACTCTGCCATTTTATCTCTGAAATACCTGCTAACAAAATTAGAACCACAATCCGATTGAATAATTTTAGGCATCCCAGACCTGGTAAAAAAGTCAATTAGTACATCTACAATTTTAACACTTTTTATAGTACGTAGTGGTATTGCCTCGGGATATCGAGACATCCTATCCATGATAGTCAAAATATATTCATTTCCACTACGAGTCCTTGGTAATGGTCCAACAATAACAATAATGACCTCCTTGAAAGGTTCGGAAACCACTGGAATAGGACATAGAGGCGCTTTTGGAATAAGCTGATTAGGTTTACCGACCTTCTGACAAACATCACAGTTATTGACAAATTTCTTTACGTCCGCCTTCAACTTCGGCCAATAATAATTCATTAACAACTTGCCAGAAGTCTTATGAATGCCAAAATGTCCGGCCAAACCACTTTCATGCGCCAATGATATCAACTCATTCCTGTAAACAAATGGAACCATTATATCTTTCAAAATTTCATAATCAAAGTCATTAGCCTCCATAGGCCTACTCAACCTATATAAAATATTATTAATTATTTTAAATTTGAGACCGGTTATATCAGTAACCTCACCTGACTCAATAGGGAGATCCCGAAAATCCCTTTTCTGAGCTTTGACAAGCCCTTCAATAGTCTAATTCAGTTTGTCCTTCAAAATCCCAAGATCTACAACTACGCTATCACTACGTTCTAAACTACTTAAATCTAGATCAATTGTTGACTCTGCAGCATCAACAATTCTAACACTAGAACGAGTAACTGCTGCTACTTCACTATCAGGGTTTATCAGTATGGGACAAGTATTATTCTTCATAGCCACATCATTCCCTATCACCACATCAACCTCCTTAACCGGGAATTTATCTACTATGGCCAATTCCAAATTCCCTGCAAAGGAAGGGCAGATTAAATTAAAATTTTCGATGACATACGATTTTACCGTATCAGGAAAACCAGCCAATAACACAAATTCCCTACTTTTTGGTACAAAATTACAAAGTAATGCCTCCCTTAGGATCAAAGACTGCGCTACACCAGTATCACGCAAAATACGCACTCGTCTTTTCTCGGACGAATTGGCGAAGGAGACACTACCGAAGGAAAATATCTGTCAAAACAACCAGGTAGTCATTGGTCACCGGACCCTGTCGGAATATTTTCTCCCTCTCTCTTTTCCACACCCATCACTGGCCTACTATTAGCATCTTGCGCTCTTTTAAACGCATAACACATACTCTTTACGTGCCCCCTCTTATTGCAAAAGAAGCACGTTAATGTCCTAAATTTCTCGGGATTGTATATATTTGGCTTATTACCTCTGTTCGGAGAAAAATTATTATTAGCATTACCCTGATTATTATTACTTTTAGGATTATTTCTATTAAACACTTTAGCATTATTATTCGGATTAGCATTATTATTCCTACACATCTTAACTCAACTAGACTTCACATTTGTCGTTACTCCCCCTAACTCACTCTTATGAGACAAGCAATATTCGTCACTAGCGATGGCTACCTCCTGAACGGTCTCGAGTTTTAACTCTTCGAGGTGGACCTTCAGTTTATCCGGGACACACCTCTTAAACTCCTCCACCAATATTAACTCTTTCAATCTCTCAAAATCTCCCACCTCCTTGGACTTGAACCAATCACTAGCATACTGTTCCTTCGCCCTGGCAAATTCAACAAAAGTTTATTCCCTACATTTTTCTAAGTTCCAGAAGCGTTGCCTATAAGCTTCAGGGACTAACTCATAGGTCTTCAAGAAAATCGCCTTTACACTCTCATAATCTGCTGATAGATCCTCCTCCAGCGTTACATATACCCTCTGAGCTCTTCCAACCAATTTACTTTGTATAAGAGTGGTCCAATACTCTTGGGGCCACTCCAACCTTGCTGCAATCCTCTCAAATGAGACAAAAAATTCTGCTACATTATTCTCTTCAAATTTAGGTACAAATTTGAGAGCCTGCGCTAAATTAATAGCAGGTGTTACTAACCTATTTGGGGAATGGGCGGGGGAAAAAGAACCTGGGTTTCTCATAGCAATCTCATGCTGCCTCTCCTTTTCTCTTTCCCCTGCCTTAAACTTTTCCATTTCAAATTCCATTTGTCTCAGGGCAATTTGCCAATCCAAAATTTCTACAGACACTACTTTATCAGGTTTCACCTCTTGTTCCCCACCTGTCTTTACAGTTTTAACATAATCATAAATTTGCAATAGCAATACACCCTTTCTTATCGACACTTCATATTCCAATTCAAAATGCTCTGCTACAATTTTCAAGTCTTCCCTATTTAACTCTGCCAACCTCTCTTGCCACCCCTCTCCTCTAAGAAGTTCTAATACGTTAACAACCATGATCACTTATTCACACAAAATACTAAATTTACATAAAACAACAGCGAGGAGGTGAGAATACACTGCCTGAAAAATTACCCCAAGAATTAACTTTGCACAAACACTGGTGAATACTCAGGAACGAAAGATCCTGTCACGGTCGCCACTTGTGATGGCTGGCTTTGACCACCACACAAAACACTACACTTATCAAATTGTATTCACCATCATAAAGTACTAAGTCCACTAAAGGAGGAATAGTATCCAAACATCAATACGAGTGCAAAGTCAACTCAAGTGGACAAAGAAAATACCACGAAAATTTCCTTAATTTTAATACAAAATATTCAGACAGAAATAACACCTGAACCACAATAATACAATAATAAATGATACACACTCACTCTTAAACTCCCTGTAAAGGAAAACAATTACACAATTAAAGAAAGGTCATCAACACAGGCATACTAAATGGAGAGAGGGTCCAGAAAGGAGAAGGCCAACGAAAAGTAAGAACATCCTAACAAATACAAACTAAATATCCCTAGCAAATAGACGCCGGCTGGTTTGATTGAGAGGCTTGCACAAGCTCCACTAATGACATCAGCTGATTATCACAGGTCATGATCACGATAATTAAACAGGTATAATTATTATTACCTTGGGACAGAGAGGTCCCCTTGGCTTTTACTGAACCAAGGGCAGTACACAACAGGCTGGATAAATGGTCCTTGCTGCAGAGAAAGGATATCCAGAAAAGCTAAACAGCTTCACAAAGTACCTCTGCAATGGTGAGGAATAAATATAGTTCCAACAGCAAATGTCGTGCCCTTCAAGGTTGGAGGCTCAGAAACACATTAAGGAACCCTCCTCCAACAAGCCCGTTAATACCTCCGTTCACACAGGAGCGCAGCCACGTAACCCATACCAAAGACTATATACTGAAGGAAGATAGGAAGGCTCAAAATAGAATGTTAATACGCTAGTTGGCAACTCCAAAGTGAACACAATAGTTGGTTGCTCCGATTTCAGATGGCGTTGCAGGTATACATCGTTTGTCGTCTGTTTGTTTATATTCAGAATTTGACAGTTGACTCAAACGAAATCATGGCACCGACAGTAAAGAAGTCACACAAGTGTGTTGTGTGCTATAAACAAAAAGAAACCGATCCTCATTTGGTATTTCACAGGTTCCCTAAGGACAAAGAACGGTGAGTACAAACAGTATAATACATGCAGTATGTGCTGCTAATGAGTAAGCCCCACTGATATTGGATGTAAGATTAAGGCAAGGCATCCACAGTAAATCTCTTTTTTTTCATTTTTTGTTGGCTTGTATGCTACCTTATTTCTATTTCCAACCCCATTTTGATTATTTTTGTGTGTGATACAATTTTGTGTTATTTTGATCCTTTTGATTGTACATTTATACATTTATTAGTTTATAATACTAAACTATACATGAGTGCATCATGCTTTTCCATTTCAATAAAAAATAAAATACAATTGTGTTTTTATACACCTAATATCTCTCCATCTTACAGTGGCCAACAAACTGTAATTAAATGTATGCCTACACATAATCATTTGTGGCTAAGTTTAACAAATCAGATATACAGTATGTTTTAATTTATTCGAATGTGTTATTGTATAGAACATTTAAAAATGGTTGTAATATACTGTACAATACTTGAATTTGCAAGAAAATAACTAAATCATAAGAGATATAGCTATTGAATTTCTAAAAAATAGACTGAGAAACATAATTTGCAATTTAGTTACCTAAAATTTAAGAATATCATGAATATATGAGTAAAATATACTGACATAATAATGCAAATTATGAACAAATATGTCGCAAAATTTACAATCGAATTCCATCCTATATACCCGTAAGCATTACCGCTCTGAATGTTTGGTTGCTCGCTCAACAGATGGAGCCATTCGTTTCGCATGGGAGTATCTGGCCTCTTTTCATAGCACACTCATATGTGTGTTAAAAGCCTGACCCTTCCTATCTTCCTTCAGTATATAGTCTTTGACCTACACCACTAGAAAATATAAAATAGCCGTTAGTCCATTATAAACACTAACATAACCACCAGTGAAAAGAAAAACTATTAAAGAAAGAAAACAATACGTCTATACTCAACCTTATACCAATACGTCTATACTTAACCTTATAAGAATACGTCTATACTTAACCTTATAACAATACGTCTATACTTAATCTTATACATCTAAAAACTTAAATAATTTAGAAATATATAACTATGTTACAATATATATATATATATATATATATATATATATATATATATATATATATATATATATATACACACACACACACACACACATATATATATATATATATATATATATATATATATTATATATATATAAAGTGTATGTTTCATATGCGTATGTATGCAACGAAGTTTCAATGTAACATATCTATATCGATTGACTCCATGGTGTCCTAATTCAGGTAGTTTTTATGATAAGGTTCTCCATGTATAAAAAACAGGTGAATACTGTAGAAAAATTGTATGATATGTGAGAATAATTTAACTATAAGTATATTGCAAACATGACAAATAATTATCTTATATAGAATTCAAGAACCTTTGTGAAACATATAAAAAAAAAAATTGGGGTGAAAACAGTACATTTACTTTTCATCATTACCTACAACCTTCTCAAAGTTAAAAAACAAAGCAATAAATATATTACATTTACCATAATCAATTCTTAAATTTGCTGATAAACTACAAAAGAAAGTAAATACCATCCCCTATGACTGAGACAAAAAAATAAACGAAGAATCGTACTTTATTTAGAACTAAAATATTGTTTTTTTTAGGGAGAGCATTTTGATTATCTTACATAAGATAACGACAAACCTCGTTCCGGAATAATCTTTAAAAAAAAATCTAATAACGCAGTCGTCCAAGTTTGTAATCATTGTTAAAAGTCTCCCCGAGGGAAGCAAAAAGGATAAATCTTCTTTTGACGTCATCCGATGGAGCGTTAATTAACATTTCATTCCCATAAAACATTTTCATTAGAAACCCAGCTCCGTCAACCATTAGGAAATGCAAGTAATTAAATTCCTTGCAAAAAATTCAGGTAAAGTTTTAACGAAATTTTATTTTAAAATATAACATTCACAAAGAATTAAGTTCTTTGCCTACAGTTTTGAATCAAATTTGTTTTGGTAATTTCCAATAAAGTGATGTATATGTGTGCGTATGTTTCCTGTTTTGCTCAGGGGAAGTGGAAATAGTCTTACCCTAGTGAGAAGTACACTCGGAAACAACACTCCCACAAATTGCCGAAGCAGCGGGTTGTAGTTAGGAAAGGGGAAGGGTTGAATCTGTGAGTGCGAGTGTGCGTGTGTGTGCATCTATCTAATTATTTAGACATTTTTAACGGCTCAGGTACACTAGTTTACTATGATTATGATTGATTAGTAATCAATAATTACTTCGGAAAACGTCACTGCCATTTCAACTTTCAAAAACCATAAAAGTGTCTTAGCAAATAAATGACACCTCTATCGAAAATCTAATTGATACAAAAAAGGATCAAGATATTTTCTTTTAATCAAAATAACTTAAAATGCCTTTGCAAAGCAAATTACACCCTTAAGCAACTACCTTAACTAATGCTACACTACATAAGACCCTCAAAACTTTTAAATGATAATCATTTACTCTATAATAGAGGAATTAATTACACCTCCCATTGCGCTTCTTTACAGATGAATTTGTAACTTGAAAATATTCAGAATAGTTTTTAGATATTCTGAAAACCCAAACACGTTTTATTACTTTTTAAGCTAAGAATTCGCAAGAACCTATGCTGCATAGTTTCTTAAGAACTAATCATTAAAAGACAATATAGATGCAAGTATTATAATCAACACAATACGATATAAAATAAAATAAGAATCACGAATCATTCATAAGGTATTCACACGAGATAAAATAACAGTAAGTATACAACATAAATCACTAATTATAGTTAACCAGTACACATTGGCGTCTAAACAACTGTTATTTATTACCAATTCATGAACGAGCGTTTATGTCACCAGAAAAAAAAGGGGAAAATACAAAAACAGCAAAATAAAATCGAATCAAATGATGAATGGTTACCTACTTTGCAACTGAATGCATTAAAAATGAAAAAGTAAAGCATATCGGCCCAATACTTTAGTGATTTGTTATATAAACTTTGAAATGTGTATGCTTTTGGAAAGTGGTTTGACATTCTATAGTGTTGATAGGAACACTGTTAGCAATAGACGTAATTTTCAACAAATGAGAAACTTAACACTAGGAGTCCTTGGCATCTGGAAAGAAAATTCAGTAAAACATCTATAATAATTGTCTATTTATAATTTCCTTATTTCAATGCCTACCTAACAACAAATATGCTTTTTATCGACAGAAAGTAGAAAACCCAAATTTGATTCTGGATTTAAACAAACCTGGGCAAAGGGGTAAAAGCACTTCTAAGCACTGAGGCCTACTTAGACCTGTATCTTCTAATTGCTAGTACAGAAGTATTCTTTGTATATCTAATGAATCTAAAAAATAGTATTTTCTGGTTTGATAGCTGGAATCTATCTAGATTTACACCATAGGTAGTGCACTGACCATTAAAAGTGGCAAAATATGTTGAATGATTGCCTCGCACAGCCGACTATAGTCAGCAAAGCTTCAAAACCTCTTTTGGTCTGAGGGGACAGTGTTGACTCTCCATAGTCTTAGACGAAGCAAGATTGGTGTTTGGAGCAGACTGGAGCAATGGGACTTTTTGAATAAATCTCCCATAATAAGAAAAGCTGAACGAGGATCTAACTATAGATGCTAAAAGTCTAAGAACCATTCCATTTTAATTCAGAAAGGTGGAATGAGGGTTATTCAGGAGTTTGCTGACCAGCTGAAAGTCATTAAGAACTTCTCTCTTTATTATGGGGTACAAAATTAAGTCATTAAAGTTCAGGTTGGATGAGTCCTTCATCATGGTATCGATTGTACATGCTGGAGGATTGGATCTATTAATATGTGCCCTATGGACTATCTTTGGGGAGTGAGAGGCCATTCAGCACAGAGTTGCAACCTGGGGAGAACCCAAAAGTTTAATTAGGAAGGGAAAGTTTAAAGTGGTTGGACAGCAAGATAGAAGAAAGGAAGGGGGGATGGAGATAAAGTATAATTTTGAAAAGTGGCTGCAGCTATGAGACAAAGGAATACTAAAAAATTCTTACCTAATGCCTACAATACACCATATGAGTTATATTCTTGACATTAATCTCCCTATGGGACTCAAGACTGAGGAACAGAACAAGGCTAGTCTCTTGTTCAGAGATGTTGCGTGCATGAGATTGATTTCATATTTGTTAACCGACCTGAGGGAGAAGGGACCTTCGTGTGGGGCAAAATTCGATTTTCCTTGCTTAGCTGGACTGTTGATGCATTAAATCTTTCCGATACGAACTGTAGGATTACAGTGATGTGCCTTGATTCTGTCCAACGAAGCAACAAGTGCACAACGATTTATGAAAGCTGCGTCATGTTGTTCATGAATAAGGCTAATATTTTCCCCTTGGACTACATCTTTACAAAAGCTCAGAGCCTTGTAGATTACCATTACCAAGAGCTCAAGGTGACTGGCATTAGCTGAAACTCAGCTAAAGTGACTCACCGTTTGTCGAAGATGTTGGAATACTGTGAGGTCTAAATTCCCGGACTCCAGGCTGGAGATAAAGCAAAATATCTGGTCCTCCACTAAAAGACCTTATCTAAGGCAGGAGAGGAAGGTATGACGGTAAACTTAACAAGGCTAAAGTTGATATAAAATTAGAACATTAATTTGGAAACTGATTCTCTCTCTCTCTCTCTCTCTCTCTCTCTCTCTCTCTCTCTCTCTCTCTCTCTCTCTCTCTCTCTCTCTCTCTCTCTCTCTCTCTCTCTCTGTATATATATATATATATATATATATATATATATATATATATATATATATATATATATATATATATATATATATATATATATGTATATATATATATATATATATATATATATATATATATATATATATATATATATATGTGTGTGTGTGTGTGTGTGTGTGTGTGTGTATGTGCACTTATATTTGTCCTTTAGATAGCTAGTTATTCATACAAAATAGGGTTCGTTTCCAGACAATCATCAGGAAGGGCGTACTGTAGGTCCGTTTGTGGGCAATCAAAATCAGTTTCTCAGTCGGTTATTGAAAAACAAAATTCCCCGTCCAATTACGCAACAAAACGCGTAAATAAAATATGATCAAAACTGATTAAGTAATGCAGATTTTGAGGAAAAAGATTGCAAAGAGGATGAATTAGAATAATACATTCGAACGAAATGCTGCGAGAAAACTGGGAAAACTGGCAAAAGACACAGCCTGCAGCTGAAAAGCTAATAAGCGGCGACTTATATAGGGGAGAAATGGTTCATCTTAACTAACCTAATATATTGGCAACTTCTCCTGAAATCTCATTCGTGGCTTTTCTTTTGACCTTACCATCAATACTGGAATAAGAAAGAAAGCTAGACTAATCAACGAAGAGAGCAGGTAGGCTTTAGAATTGGGTATTGAACAACTGACCATATCCATGTAATTAACCAGATAATGGAAAAACATCAGCAGACTATGACAAACCACCAGTTATTGTTTTTATAGACTATGAGAAAGGCTTTGAATCTGCTAAAGCGTCAGCAGTAATGAAAGCCCCTCCAAGACAAGGTATATATTAATGTTATGCTATAACGCTTAAAGATATCAATACATGAAGCAAAGCAATCCTTGAACTACATAAAGATAGTGAGAATATTCCCATTGAGAAAAGAGTTAGATAGGGAGACACCATCTCACCTGAGTTATTCCTGTTTCTAAAAATTTAGATTGGGAAAATATAAGAATTAATATTAATATAGAATACCTTAATAAGTTGAGATTTGCATATGAAATAGTTTTGTTTAGTGAATCATAAGAGAAATTGTAAAAGATGATAGAAGATTTGAAAAGAGAAAGAAGAAATGTAGGACCGGGAATGAATATGAGTGAAAGTAAGATAATGTTCATTGAAAATGTAGAGACAACAAATAAGAGTTATGGATGAGCATCTAGAGATTAGTGATTCCCCAGAATAAGAGATCGAAATTGAATGAGTGATAAACAAGCGATTGAAAGCTTTTGATAAAGAAAATAAGATTATGAAATGTTAAATACCACTTTCTCTAAAAAGAAAAGTATTTAATCAGATGTTCCTTCCAAGTTAAACTTCTGCATTATAAGTTTTACTATTATTGCTAGCAAAGGAAGCTATTCTCGCAGTTATAAATGTATTGTCTGATACAATTTGAGGATTTTTTATTGTCTTGCCTGTAGCCTTAATTTCCTTTACTTCATCTTCATTATTTTCAGGAAGCAATACATTTTTTAGTTTGTTAGGTTGATTTGAATAGAAATGAGCATTCTGTTTATATGGCAATTCTAAAAGAATGTAAGCTTCAATAAGTTTCACACTCTATACATACATGGTGGACCAGCTACTGGCCTGCTGACAAAGAGTGGCCCACCAGATGAGTGTGGCTTATGACTTCTTGTGTTACAAACTGACGTTTTACACAAAAACCACTGAGATTCTCCATCTGTATATGAAATAGTAAAATTTATTGTTTAGGTACAGCCATCTCTCTCTCTCTCTCTCTCTCTCTCTCTCTCTCTCTCTCTCTCTCTCTCTCTCTCTCTCTCTCTTGCAAAAGCCTTTGACAAGGTAGACCACAATATATTAGAGAAAAAAATGAGAAAGCATAATATTGTGGGAAAGATAGGAAAATGGGTAAACGAATTCCTGCAGAACAGAAAACATATAGTGGTTGCAAATGACGAGAAATTGGATGAAGCTCAGGTAATATCTGTGTGCCACAAGGTACGGTTTTAGCTACACTGCTGTTTGTTATTATGATCTCAGACATAGACTGTGATGTTGAAAACTCTGTAGTGAGAAGTTTCGCCGATGACACAATAATAAGTAGAGAAATTACTTGTGATGAAGATAGGAACTCACTACAAAGAGATCTAAACAAAATATATGAATGGGCGGAGATAAATAGGATGGTATTTAACTCGGATATTTTTAAATCAATGAATTATGGAAACAGAGAAGGAATGGTATATGCATACAAGGGACCTAATAACGAGACAATCACAAACAAGGAAGCAATTAAAGACCTTGGTGTAATGTTAAATAGGAATATGTTATGCAACGACCAAATAGCAACACTGTTGGCTAAATGTAAAGCAAAAATGGGAATGTTATTCAGACACTTTAAAACACGAAAAGCTGAACACATGATTATGCTTTACAAAACTTATGTACGTAGTACACTCTAGTACTGCAATGTGATATGGTACCCACACTACCTAAAGGATATTGCGCAAATAGAGAGTGTACAAAGGTCCTATACTGGTAGAATAGAAGAAGTTAAGGACCTTGACTAATGGGAAAGACTGCAAATTTTAAAACTATACAGTCTAGAAAGGAGAAGAGAACGCTACATGATAATACAATCATGGAAGCAAATAGAAGGAATTACTGAAAACATCATGGAGCTAAAAATATCAGAAAGAGCAAGCCAAGGTAGATTAATAGTGCCAAAAAATATACCAGGAAAACTAAGGAAGGCGCACAGGACATCAATCCACTACGCACCAGCATCGATAATGCAGCGACTATTTAATGTGCTGCCAGCTCATCTAAGAAAAATATCAGGAGTGAGCGTAGATGTGTTTAAGAATAAGCTCGATAAATACCTAAGATGCATCCCAGACCATCCAAGACTGGAAGATTCAAAATACACCGGAAGATGCATTAGCAACTCTCTGGTGGATATACGAGGTGCCTCACACTGAGGGACCTGGGGGAACCCAAACAAAAAATAAGGCAATAAGGTAAGGTAAGGCTCTCTCCTATCACTGTTAACATGACAATATTCTTTCTTTTATTAAAGCAGTTGTTTGTTAAAATATTGCCATTTAACAATTTAAGTTAATATTAACATCGAAAATCAACCTAGAAATTTGTATGCGTATCCTTATTGATCTTAATAGGCATCTTCATTTGAAACTGAAAGATATAATGAAGTACGGCAAATACTTTTCATTGTCTTAATGTGAGAGTACAGATTTAAGCAACAACTCGTATTCACCCGTATTGTAGACGAGGATTTCGTGGTATAAGAAAATATGTTTAAGTTGAAGAAGTACTTGAGTGGTTGTACGGTTGGCTTCATTAATTCCGGTACACTTCGTGGGAAGCTAAGGAGACGTTTGACAGCTGCCCATTGCAGCAGGTAACACCGTGTTTGGCAAAAGAGAAACTGTTGATAATGCTGCCTGTAAAACAAAGGCGCCTAGCTTGTAAACACGTGATCGAAAACATTTTCATTAATTTTACGAAATGCTGTTAAGCAAATAACATTGCTCCATACAGCACTTCGTATAAATGCACCAGAATTAATGAAGCCAACTGTACAAGAGACTGTGATTTATGAAGCACTTGCGTCAGATGTCAACGAATATGGAGAATTTGAAAACTACTGTTGCAATGTAATAGATGGTGCAAGAGCTTTGACTGGCAGTAATGTGTGAAAAACTTCGAAGAGGCAGGGAGTGCAGTTGTTGAATTTTCTTTGAGTTATAAAACGCGCGAAGAACAAATAGTACTGCAGAGGTCACTATCCTCACTCAATCCCGGTATTTCACTGAACATACGCAGTAATTATAAAAGCAAAATATCAGCTATATCTCACTCAATTCACAGCCAAATCAGGAGCACTCTTTGTTTATGTAGTCTTCTTCTGATACTCTATGCATTATTTTATTAGTAATTAAGTCTATGCTGTTTCTTATGTTTGATTCTAAGGTGGTGCCAACTTAGAGATCAATGATATTACTAGGTATTTAGATAATCCTCAAAATTAATTATTGGCCTTCGAGGATTATTTGGCTTATGAGTTTTAATGTCTCTTTATACATATGTGGAATATTTGTAGAAATTGCACATATTTTATATATCTAATCCTTTCAAATATACTCTCACTTTATTCAGTTGTAATTACCGTTTACAGTATCAACGTTTTTCATCACCCAAGAGAGCGAAATTTACAAACCATTTACCTATAAAGATGGCATAATGTGTGGCCAGGAAATGAAAATTTACGTACCGTCCCTTTTTTTTTATTTATATTTTTTTTTGAAAGATTAAATGGCATCGTAAATTTTATAGATTGTACTATAGAGTTGGAGAATAATTGTAACCTTTTTATTTTTGGATTGCCTTATAAACAGATATGAAGATAGATTCAAATTTAGTATACACATAAAACGATTCAATATCTCTGCATAATGGCCTTTGTACCCACATCAAAATAATAAAGTTAAAAAATCTGTAATTACATTTATGTTCTTGAGAGCTTCTCGCGTTTGCAGCCCTTTAAGAAATGATGATGAAATAAACAAGACTATAGAAAAGAAATTGAATTACCCTCAAATTGTAATAGATGATGTATTAAGAAAAGCGAATAAAGGTCTTCTTTGGTAATAATTTTAGAGAAACCCTTAATACAAAAACCTTGCTTGTATTACCATTCAAAAATAATAATAATAATAATAATGTTTTTCCCAATTATTAAAAGATTTCAATGATGGTGCAAATTTAAGAGCAATAACACTATAAAAACAGTTTTCATAAAGAATTCCCATATCAGTACCAAGGAATGCTTTCCACTTGTAAAACCTATGGACATTTTTATAACGCTCAAACGGGTACAACACTTGAAGGGGGTATTGAAAAGCATAAGGTAAGTGTAATATAGGCTCAAGATAACAATGAA
>NC_090741.1:19246530-19289030 GCF_036898095.1 Palaemon carinicauda
GATGATATAATAAAATATATAAATGGTTTAAAAATATAAGTTGATTGAATATGATATGAAGGACCAAACGTCTGTTCAATGCTCTTTTAAAGAAAAAAATAAAGTAAAACTGTTCTAGTTTGCACCCTTCCAAGAAATTCAATAGACGTATTAACCCTCTATGATAACTACTTTTAAGACTGAAGTATTTATGAAAAATTAGAGTTAAATTTGTGACTAAAAACTAAAAAAAAATTAAAAGGATATGGTCATTTTATCAAGCATTTTCATAATGGTATTCACTAATATTAAATATACCAAGTATATCGTTAAGAATTACCTAAGATGAACTATATTTTTCTGTTACATTTCTATTTTTTTCAACTCTTGTTAAGAAGACTTTTGAGGTCTTTTGAAATTTTCTTAAAAGGTTGTGTAGTTCTAGTAGTGAATAGGTGGAGGGTTGTTACGACACTAAAGGCATGATCTGGCCTTTCACGCGAAGTTCTTACAAGTGCTTAGGGTGAGAAAGAAAGTGGTCTCAATGTTAGAGGAACGGTTCTCACAAATGAGGTGTCTTTCTGTATTACATTAATTTCACGACATTTCACTTCATTTCACTTCAGGAGAGAGAGAGAGAGAGAGAGAGAGAGAGAGAGAGAGAGAGAGAGAGAGAGAGAGAGAGAGTTATTGTTATCATTCTTTTTATATCATTTGAAAGGGAGGGAATGTAGAAGAACTAAGTAGAATAAAATAAGGTCGAGGATTTTTTATATAATAAAATTAGCCTGGAGATACATACAGCTCTTCTGGATTGATATGTGATACAGAGTTGAATGTTATTTTTAACTGTGAAGATAAACAATTAGTTATTCCGTTTGTTTGTGTTTCATTTATTTCCTTGATTTGTTCTTCGACGTTTAGGGACAACTAATTTTCCGTTCCAGAATCTTTTAATGGAAATGTATTTAGAGTTATGCGATTATTATCTATATCACCCGTTCCTTTTAATTGAGAGAGAGAGAGAGAGAGAGAGAGAGAGAGAGAGAGAGAGAGAGAGAGAGAGAGAGAGAGAGAGAAAGCGCTATCCTTCATTCTATGCGTAGATATATATTTGTATGAACCTTACCCATAATGCATATTATTATTATTATTATTATTATTATTATTAAATGCTAAGCTACAACCCTAGTTGGAAAAACAGGATTCTATAAGCCCAGGGGCCCCAACAGGGAAAATAGCCCAGTGAGGAAAGGAAATAAGAAAAAATAAAATATTCTAAGAATAGTAACATTAAAATAAATATTTCTTATATAAAATATAAAAACATTAACAAAACAAGAGGAAGAGGAACTAGATAGAACAGTGTGCCCGAGTGTACCCTCAAGCAAGAGAACTCTAAACCAAGACAGTGGAAGACCATGGTACAGAGGCTATGGCACTACCCAAGATTAGAGAACAATGGTTTGATTTTGGAGTGTCCTTCTAGAAGAGCTGCTTGCCATAGCTGAAGAGTCTCTTCTACCCTTACTAAGAGGAATGTAGAAACTGAACAATTAGAGTACAGTAGTTAACCCCTTGAGAGAAGAAAAATTGTTTGGCAATCTCAGTTTTTTCATGTGTATGAGGACAGAGGAGAATCTGTAAAGAATAGGCCAGACTATTCGGTGTCTGTGTAGGTAAAGGGAAAGAACCGTAACCAGAGAGAAGGGTCCTATGTAATACTGTCTGGCCAGTCAATGGACCCCATAACTCTCTAGCGGTATTATCTCAATGGGCGGCTGGTGCCCTGGCCAACCTACTACCTACCTATTCAGGTTTTACCCATTCGTGACCCAGATATATGATTACGATCACATAATCCTGTGTGACTTCAGTGTCAGTGATGTTCAGCTTTTGCAGGATTTGACAAAAACCAGTTTAATAATCTTCGTTGGTCAGTAGAGGACCACCTGCGTATCAATCACTGGCCTTACCTACTAAGAAGGAAAAAAAGAGAATATTATAAGAGAAAGATCCTCGAATCAGCAACAGAAATAACTAAGTTATATCGTCTCCTGAATAGTATAATGGGAAATGTAAAAGAAAAGAAGCTACCAGATGGATACAGTGACCAGGAACTAGCAAATAATTTTCCAGTATTATTTAAAAACAAAATTGAAAATATAACCAGCTCATAACATCAGATTAATGATACACCAGGGACACAGAAAAAATTAATACGATTTAACAACATAAGACAAGATCATCACCAGAATTATCAAGAGAGCAAAGAAAACAAACTGTGATCAATCCTATGCCAATATCTGATGTAATTGGGGAGAGAAACTTTAGCTGAAATAATAATGAGAATAGCAAATGCAAGCATTGATGAATGTAAGTTTCGTAAATCTGAGAAAATGGCTACAGTCACACCAGTTCGGAAAAAATGCATTGGACTACCAGGAATTGAGCTGATATAGACCTATTTAAAATCTATCCTTTGTCTCAAAAGTGCTTGAATATGTAATTCTTGAACAATTACTCAGTCACTTAGAAGTAATAGAAGCTTTGCCTGACAATCAATCTGCTTACAGAAAACTATACTGTATGGAGACAACCTTCTGCTCTGTTGTAAATGATATGCTAGAAATGATGGATGAAATTAAATGGGGTATCTTAATCCTGCTCGACCTCAGTGCTGCTTTTGATACAGTTGTGCATGAACTGCTACTAAATGATCTACAGCCCATCTGCGTTGAAGTTCAAGCCTTTGAATACCTAAAAGACTAATTAGCTGGTAGAAATTACTGTGTACAAATTGGAAGCTCTTATTCATTATATGAACCCTTAAACAGAGCGGTACCACAGGGAAGTGTACTTGGCCCAACCTTATTCTGCATCTATACTATTGGTCTATTGAAACTGCTACAAAGGCATGCATGGCGTGAAGTTCAAACTATTTGCAGAGGGCACAATTTTACTTCTCCATAAATGATATACATGACGCTACTGAAACTCTAAACCGAATCCTTGATATTGATAAAGAATGGATGACATTTAAACAACTAAAATTAAATGAAACAAAACTGAATTCATGGTGGTGGGTAAGAGAAACAGCGTGAGAACCTTTGGTGATTTTCAAATGAACATAAATAATGACTCGGTGCCGATATCTAGTAAAGTTTGAGATCTAGGTGTATTTCTTGACTGTAACCTGTCTCTAAATGCCCAAATAAATAATAAAAACTGCTGGTTATCATCTAAGAAATATTGCATTTATAAAAAAGTACCTGGACGAAAATTCTGTAAAGAAACTTGTGATAAAATGTTTTATTACCAGGATTGACTAATGCAACTCTATCTATTGCAATTTACCAAAAGTGCAACTTAAGAAATTACAAAACATAATAAACAGAGGAGCAAGACTGATAAAAGGTGCTCCACCTAGAGAAAGGATCACCCCTATACTAATCAATTTACACGTGCTGCTGATTAAAGTGAGAATTGAATCTAAAATATCTACAATAACCAACCAAGTCATCAGAACCAGTCGTCCAAAATAATTACAAGAATTGCTACATATTGCACAGCCAACAAATCTTGTCGAAACGAGAATAGTTACAGATGGCTTCAAACTGTTGGAACGTAGATATATGTCTACTTTAGGCTCTAGAGCCTTTAAATACTCTGAACGAACAAGGTAAAATGACAGCGAAGGTCCTGTAGAGAGTAAGGGTCTCCTGCTGTATGTGACCAGAAAAGCAGCCGTCAAAGTAAAGTAAGTAAAAATATATAATAGGATAGAGTAAAATTAAAAGAACTGGGGAATCTTTATCGAGTTAAAACAGGGCCAACTATTCTGCTTCAGAGGACATGAAAGCCACAAGGAAAATAGTTGGTTTTCTTATAAAAAAAAAATCTTTCAGGTAATAGAAGAATTTTTTGTACTAGTGATAGAATTGCCCGTTCAAACCTTATCGAGGTGAAAGCGTTTGCACATTGCAAGGATCGGCAATGCTATACTAGTCAGGGCCACCCATGCTATGTTAGTTTGCGTTGAGCGATCAGACGATAATCTTCCCTTCATCACCGATCCGCATTGGAATGCGTGGTGATGAAAACTGACCAAAACCCAGACATGTATATCACAAACCCGTCTTGGCCCCTAGTCCCTAGCCGGAGTGGAACAACTGCCTAAGTTAGCAGGCAACTGCATTCCACTGTAGGGGGTGCTAAAAATCTCTGAACTAGAACAGGACACCTTTGGAAACTGAATCTCGCAACATTCAACATCAGAATCCTGTCTAAGGAAGAAAATATTGCTGTTACTAGAAGAGCTAAAAGAATTAATTGATTTATAATCGGATTGAGTAAAATTAGAAGAATTGGGGAATCTTTATTGAGTTAAAACAGGACCAGGTGTTTTGCTCCAGAGGACATGAAAGCCACAAGGAAAATAGTGGGCTTTCTTATTAATAAACATCTTGCAGGTAACAGAAATTTTTTTTAGTACTACTGATAGGATTGCTCATTCAAACCTTATTGAGGTGAAATGGTTTGCACATCGCAAGGATCGGCAACGCTATATTAGTCAGGGCCACCCACAACATGTTAGTTGGCTGTGAGCGATCAGACGAAAATCTTCCCTTCATCACCAATCTGCATGGGAATACGTGGTGATGAAAACTGACCAACACCCAGACATGTATATCACAAACCCGTCTCGGCCCCTAGTCCCTAGCCAGAGTGGAACAACTGCCTAAGTTAGCAGGCAAGTGCATTCCACAGCAGGGGATGCTAAAAATCTCTGAACTAGAACAGGACACCTTTGGAGACTGAATCTCACAACATGCAACGTCAGAATCCTGACTAGGGAAGAAAATATTGATGTGTTACTGGAAGAGCTAAAAGAAATAAATTGATATATAATTGGATTGAGTAAAATTAGAAAATCTGGGGAATTTTTATTAAGTTAAAACAGGGCCAGGTATTTTGTTTCAAAGAACATGAAGGCCACAAGGAAAATAGAGTGGGTCTTCTTATTAATAAAAATCTTGCAGGTAACAGAAGACTTTTTTATTACTAGTGATAGAAGTGCTTATTCAAACGTATGCACCAACATTTTCTCATATAGAGAGATAAATAGAAACTTTTTGTTGAAGATTTGGAGACATCTATGAATGACATAAAGTTCAATTTATATTTGTTTTCGGTAATTTCAGTGCTAAAATAGGTCAGAAGAAGAGAGGAGAATCAACAGTAGGTAAATTTGGAGTAGGAACAAAGAATGATAGAGAAAACATGCTTGTTGAATTTATTGAAAGAAACAATCTTGAAATAAAGAACAATTACTTTTATGAAAAGGAACATAGAAAGTGGACATGGATCTGCCTAAATGGTGAAACGAAAAATGGCATACATTTCATTCCCAGTTAAAATTTTAATTTAGTTAATTTTAGTTAAGTCATGTAACCAAAATATGGGGAGAAACGAAATTTGTTTGGATAAAAGGAACGAAAGAGAAAAATTAACTTTGATAAAAAAACTAAACACTCCTGTAATAAGAACACAACCTGATGAGTTTAGTTTAGCAATACAAAATAGGTACTCCCAGGTACGTGATGAAATGGAAGCAAGTAAAGAAAAAAAGAACAGTAATTTAACAAAATTTACATAGACGTCAGCACAAGAGATGGGTGGAGAAGCTCTTACATAAGATCAAGAAAATCTATCTGAAAAGATAAAAACCTAAGAAAGGAAAAATTGGAAATGAGAGTAAAATCCAAGAACGATGAAATAGAATTAGCAGAACTATCCAAAATAATAAACAAACCAAAAACCCAAGATATTCGTAAATAAAATCAAACCAAGATTGGGGAATCACTAAAGAAAGGAAGAAGCATGAAATTGATGAAAAGAAGACTTGGAACATGGCGGGAGCAAGCTGGCTTTAGAAGTGGGTATTCAACAACTGACCATAGCTATGTAATCAACCAGCTAATAGAAATATTAACAGAGTATGACAAACCACTCTGCATGGCATTTATAGAATATGGGAATGCTTTTTTCTGTCAAAGTACTCATCAGTAATGAAAGCCCTTCAAAGACAACGAATAGATGAATCATATGTTAGAACGCTTAAAGATTTCTATACAGGGAGTACAGCAATCCTAAAGCTACATAAAATAGTGAGAAAATTCCGACTGAGAAAGGAGTTGGACAGAGAGACCTCATCACTCCTAAATTATTCACAGAATGTCTAGAAGTTTTTAAGAATTTATATATGGAAAATGTGGGAATCGATATTAATAGGGAATACCTTAACAATTTAAGATTTTCCTTAAAACAAATCAACGAGTTACAGCTTAAAGAACTATGGAAAGAATAATGATGGGAATAACACTAAGAAACAAAATGAACAACATGGATACGAGGGTAAACAAAAGTAAAGAATATTCTAACAACATGTAATAAAAGGAAATGGATATGGGCAGGGCAAATAGTGAGAATGATATCCAGTAGATGTACATTAAAGATAATTGAATAGGTCCCTATAGATTGCAGGGGATGGAAGAGAAGAAGAGGGATTGGCGAACTAAGAAAGTTTAAGGGTGTGGACTGGCATAGAAAGACCATAAACAAACGCAAGCAAAAGGACTTGTCGTAAAAGCCTTGGAGCATGTGAAGCCCTTTTTACAATCTCCAGTACAGTAGAGATATTCCTTGATTGTGGTAAGGAGGTTGTATGATTGGCCTTGATTTTAGTGATGCCTCTGACTGTTTTAATCATGAGGCCCTTGTTTTCAAACTCAAACAGTTGAGAATCGATGGGTCGTTTCTTAGCATTATTACTAAATTTCTTACGTAATACTGTAAGAAAGAGTTTTTGTGGATGGGCACCTTAGTGAGTATAAGAATTTGATACCTGGTGCTCCTCACGGTAGTGTTCTTGGCCCATTACTTTTCATACTATATACATATGAAATGTGGTTTGGCCTAGAAAAGCTTATTGCATAAGCAGATGATGCTACACTTTTTGCTTCAATTCCATCTCCTGAATGTAGATCTAAGGTTGCTGAATCCCTTGATAGAGATCTAGCTAAAATTAGTGTATGGCGCAAATTAAGGGGCATGAAGTTGATTCCTAACAAAACTCAAAGTATGATTATAAGTAGGTCAAGGACAGTGGCTACTCAATATCCAGATCTCGGCATTGATAATGTGTCTTTGACGCTGTATGACTTATGAAATTTCAGGTGTGATTCTCGATAGCAAATTTATTTATGAGAAACACATTAGGGTATTCTTTGTTTTCTTTTATTGCACAAAAAATTGGCTTATTGAGAAAAACTTGTTAGATTTTTGGTGATTATTCTCAACAGACGTTTTAATTCTTTCATTCTACCTTATTTCCAGTATTGTTCTCTTGTCTAGTCTTTGCCTACTGATTCTCATTTTGATTTGTTGGACAGGAACTTACGGTCTATTTAATTTTTTATATTCCTGATCTATATATTAATCTGTGGCTCCATACTTCAATTAGCTCATTATGCATGTTGCATAAGATTTTTATAATTCTGATCATCCTTTACATTTAGATCTTCCCGGACAGTTCCATCCTGTTCGTGATACTAGGCATGCAGTTAATTCTAATATTCAGCCCCTCTCCACCATGAGGCTTAATACTACACAGTATTCTAGAAGTATTCCAGCTGTGACCAAGTTGTGGAATGATCTTCTTAACGTTGTTGACTCAGTAGAACTTCAAAAGTTCAAAGTTGCAGCAAATATTTTTATGTTGAACAGGTTTTTTTTCCCTTATGATTTATAAATTGGGCATCGGTTTTGATGTTAATATTTTTAAAATATTATATTTAAATATTTCATTATTTCTCATATCATTTGTTATTTCATAATTTCCATTCCACACTAGGCAATTTTTCCTTGTTAGAGCCCTTGGGCTTATAGCATCTTGCTTTTCCAGCTAGGGTTGTTGCTTAGTTAGTAATAATAATAATATAAATAGTAAAATTACTTACTCTTACATGGAAACGATTGTTTACAAAAACCTGTTCGATAAATTGCTTTTGTATGATGATTATTATGATGAATTAGGTACAAAATCTGTGCAATTTAATGTCTTTGAATCTTTACTAGGTTATCATTTTTATGTGGTCTAATATCTTTCAATCTTCTCTTAAGTAAAAGATAAAAACGTAAATTTTCGTCAAAAAAGTGGAGGGTTATAGTTTAACAGCCCCTCTACTCCTACGCACATGCATTGCCTTTTTGTAAGTCATTTACTTAAGGTATCCATTCAATATTGATTAATTACTGAAAATTAAAAGATTGCATACGAATGTAACAACTTAAGTCACATATTTTGTTAAATGTCTTTACGTAACACAGTTCACTTTTATCTTGTTACCGGGCCTATAGGTTCAATATTCACCCTTTCTCAAAACTCGACTCCCCATTATAATTTAACACAGGGCATGGAGTAAAGATTACCTTAGGCCTAATAATTAAACATCTCTGGCCTTCATTCGTAATCTCCTTATTAGTGACCTTTGTATGTTAACTAAAAAAGATGAACATATACTGTATGTATTGAAAACCCATCAGAAGATTCAAACCATTTTTTCGCTCCTCAAAGCAATTTTACTTTAAATAGAATAAAAATACTTCCATCTTATAATGTTGGAGGTTCATCATCGCATTTTTCTCCTCTTATCCATCGAAAAATATGCTGACCATTTGCTACCTATTTTCTTTGCATTTCGAGACCTGACTAGGAAAGCTTCTCTGATTGTGTTCTGTGTCTCAAGTTTGTGTCTTTTTATGTTTTAATTCTTGTCAAAATAATTTTTGCCATTTTTTTTGCAATAGTCCTTGATGAAACAAATATGGATTTGCCTTAAAACATTATGAAAAGAACAATCCGGCAACTGAATTGCAGATAAGGTAATATGTCAAAAAATTTATTATATCTTCATGAAATAATTTCTTAAAGAGTATAGTTTAGGAGAAACAGCTGTAGTAACAAAATAAATGAAATAAAAGATTCACTTTCTTTAATCAAAAGTCTCACTAAAATTATAAATAAACTAGGTAAATGCGAAAATTCCTGTAGCACACACATTGAAGCCATTTACACAATTTTCCGGTTGAGGTAGATAATCATATCCTATGCATTACTTTAATAATTGCAAAGAGCGATATTAAAATTGTAAAAAAAAACACATGATTAGGCTCAGCTATTAATAGTTTACCCTGTCAATTTGGTAGTCAATATATACAATTAGCTATATTCAATACTGTAATAGTAATGTAAACAAAAGATTTGGTTACTTTTATCGACAATTGACAAATACATGCATGTTATTTACTAAGGAAACACAAGCCAAAAGGGCATCTAATTTGACAATGAACATGCTAATTGTAACCCCCTTTCTGATAATTTCCCCTCTCTCTCTCTCTCTCTCTCTCTCTCTCTCTCTCTCTCTCTCTCTCTCTCTCTCTCTCTCTCTCTCTCTCTCTCTCTCTCTCTCATATATATATAGGTTTGGTTGCCCGAAAATTTTGAAAGTGATAATAGTCTCGAGTTTATAAGTAAGGTGGTGAAATCGGTCACAGACTTGATGAAATTTGAAAAATTTTCAGTGACTGCATATTAGGCCTTCAGCTAATGGAATCCTATAATAAGGAAGTGGTGCGAATTTTACGTTACTTAGTGGCTGATGACCCCCGTCACTGGCACGCCATGCTTCCTACAGCTGAGCTAGCTTTGAACATTGCATATAATACCTCGCTCAGGGACACGCCTTTCTTCTTATTGTACGGACAGGATCCTGTGTTACCATATACGGTCCTGATTAATTCGCAACAGCTGCCAAATTATTCAACTGAGCAATACCGTGTCGATTTACTGAATCTCTTAAGGAGAGTAATGAAAATCATTGAAAGGTTTTTGAAAAGAGCTAATAAAAATGTATGATGGTCGGTTCAAATCCGTACCGGTAAAAGTATTTGTGAGCGATAGTGTGTATTTGAAACCATTGCAACCTAAGAAACACAAACTAGAGCCAGGGTATTTAGGTCCGTACCGAGTAAAGATGGTTAAATATAACACAGTAGGGATACAAAACGTTAATAATGGAACAGTATCTGAACATCATCAGGCACAAAGTAGTTTTCAAAAGTGTCAATCAAGTGTACCTATACGTAACATTCCCCGGGTTGATGAGTAGGATTTTTTAATTTTTTTTTTATTTTTGAGTATACCTTATTTCTTCTTTTGACGTGTCCTCTAAATGAACTTGATGATAACAATGTGATATCATGTGGGTGCTTCATGTAGAAGTTAAGTGTTATCATAATTGTGCTGAGTGTAGCAATACGTATGGCATACTGCAGAGTGAACCTGGAAACAAACAGAGGGTAAATAGGTTAGGTTTGATCCGTCAGGCATATGCTGTATTATTGATGTATTTATATGATTCCTGGTTGCCTGGGGCCGGGGTTGTTCCCGAAGGGCAAGTGGCTACGGGATTAAAATACAGCATCAAGGAGAGGCAGTGTTAGAGAATGTGTAGATGTGAATACCGTATACACCTAGTTGGAATTATAAAAGAAGGGCGGGAAGCTGAATTGTTTTCTCGGGAAAACGGTTGGTGACCTCCGATTGATAGTTACAAATATAGCGTATAAGTGATTTTAAACTTGGTGAAACGCTGGTGTTGAGTTGCGTTGCGAAATTGTGCCGTAAACCAGGACAAGTAAAATCGAGTGATGAAGGAATATCCACTATCCCTACCCATATCCCGACTAAAAGACCCATATTGCCGAAACCAGAAGGAGGTTGTTGATGAGGTTGTGCAATACTGATGATATGATTTTTTTGTTCCACTTCGGGTTTTTTGTATTACAATTGCAAAAGTCATAAGAAGAAATGAGTGGAATATATTGTGTACATTTTTGCATGCAATACTTTTTTTTTTTTATTTTCAACAGGTATAAGTACAGAAGAATTGTCATTGACTTTTATCTTTCTTCGTGGCCAAGTGGTTTAGTCACTGTCTATACAAGCTTGCCGACCAGGGTTCGATTCCCGGCCGGTCACAAGCTCTTGTCTTTGTGTGATTTTGCCTGGGGCTCTAATCCCGAGGTCGTTAAGAGAATCCAGACATTAATGTATCGAAAATTTATATGGCTTATTTGAATATGAAAAACACGTCTAAATGTGCTAAATTTATCATTAATCGAATGCCAAGTAACAAACTACCAATTAGCTACGATGGTGAAGATGGGTTGATTTCAATTCTAAGTACAAAACACCTGAATTCGACAGGTATAAGTACAGAAGAATTGTCATTGACTTTTATCTCTCTTCGTGGCCAAGTGGTTTAGTCACTGTCTATACAAGCTTGCCGACCAGGGTTCGATTCCCAGCCGGTCACAAGCTCTTGTCTTTGTGTGATTTCGCCTGGGGCTCTGATCCCGAGGTCGTTAAGAGAATCCAGACATTAATGTATCGAAAATTTATATGGCTTATTTGAATATGAAAAACACGTCTAAATGTGCAAAATTTATCATTAATCGAATGCCAAGTAACAAACTACCAATTAGCTACGATGGTGAAGATGGGTTGATTTCAATCCTAAGTACAAAACACCTGAATTCGACAGGTATAAGTACAGAAGAATTGTCATTGACTTTTATCTTTCTTCGTGGCCAAGTGGTTTAGTCACTGTCTATACAAGCTTGCCGACCAGGGTTCGATTCCCGGCCGGTCACAAGCTCTTGTCTTTGTGTGATTTCACCTGGGGCTCTGATCCCGAGGTCGTTAAGAGAATCCAGACATTAATGTATCGAAAATTTATATGGCTTATTTGAATATATATATATATATATATATATATATATATATATATATATATATATATATATATAAGAGAAAAGAAACTAAAATAGTATCCAGTGATTTCTTGGGTTTCCACAAATTTTCCGGAAAGAAAAAGGGAAAAATAATATTTATGGTCGGGTTTCGATCCGGGGAAGATAACTTTGATACATATAGAATGATTAGACCCTTTTTGTGTGTATGGCCCAAGAAAAATTTTGGCAACCTTTTGGGTGTCATACTCCATCTTTCATTTTAAATACGGATACAGTACCTTTTATGATTTATATACATCATTTTTCCAGAATAGAGAGTGAGGGTTAATTTTGGGCGTGTCCGGCAGATACAATGCAGCAGATAATTTGTCTGGCATTGTTCATTCTGCATTCCCTGAGATGTGTAGGATAGAAATATATAAGCTTGGTTCCAAATGGTACCAAGAATGTTCGGTCTAGCCTATTTTGTAGGCCTAGTTTTTTGTTTTTGACGGACGTAATGCAGCAGAGATTTTGTGTGGCATGGACAACTTCTTAATCAGTGTGATATGTCTGTTACCCTGAAGTACATTACACGTGGTACGTATCTACGCTTTATCAACCAGATTTTTCGCCTCCTTTGGGGGTTTCAAGGGCCCTAACACCGCAGGTGGTCCCCAGCAGACTTCCGGGTCTTAATATGCTCAGTCATCCTGTACTACACAATTGGTAGTAGTTTTGTATGGCCAATCACCCCCAAGGTGTGGGTGTATAATGAATGCCTTGGACGAATGTTTTTTGGAAGTGTTATTTATATCATCATTAAATAAAGTTGATCTTCGCTTGATTGTGATTGATAGAAATAGTCTATTATATATCTTTCATTATAGTGCGATAGTTTAGTTAGCTAGGAGTGCTTGTGGTTTTTTTTTTTTTTCTTTTTTTATTTGCAGGCCGGAATTCTCCTTTTGTGGGTAGAATTATTAAAATGAGGACTTGGTTGTTGCTGACAAGGCTTATAACAAATGAATTTAATTCGATTGCTCTTTGGGAATATATAACTGTTGATGATCCGGCCTGAGTAGACAAGTTCAGTTGTAGAAGATTGCCAGTCACCAGACAGTGTAATGTTGTCAAACCACAGAGCCGTTGAAGTGGGCCTTCAAAGACGGTTGGGCTTCATGTGGACGACAGTGTTCGTGCCCAAGTTTTATATATATATATATATATATATATATATATATATATATATATATATATATATATATATATATATATATATATATATATATATATATATATATATATATATATATATATATTAAAAGTTTACTGGATGTTGAGGATAATAGGGAGGCAGATATAATTGCTGTTGCAGGTGTTGAGGTGCCAGTGATGGGAGATGAGAATGAGAGAGAGATTACAATAAATGAAGTGAGGAGAGCACTAGATGAAACGAGAGTAGGAAAAGCGTCTGGTATGGATGGTGTGAGAGCTGAGATGTTGAAGGAAGGGGGTGTGACTGTACTTGAATGGTTGGTGAGATTGTTTAATGTGTGTTTTGTGTTGTCAATGGTACCAGTAGATTGGGTTTGTGCATGTATTGTACCACTATATAAGGGTAAGGGAGATGTGCATGAGTGTTGTAATTCAAGAGGTATTAGTTTGTTAAGCGTAGTTGGAAAAGTGTATGGTAGAGTAATGATTAATAGGATCAAGGATAAAACAGAGAATGCAATCTTAGAAATACAGGGTGGTTTTAGAAGAGGTAGGGGTTGTATGAATCAGATTTTTACAGTAAGGCAGATATGCGAAAATATTTAGCAAAAGGTAAGGAGGTGTATGTTGCGTTTATGGATCTGGAGAAAGCGTATGATAGAGTTGATAGGGAAGCAATGTGGAATGTGATGAGGTTATATGGAGTTGGTGGAAAGTTGTTGCAAGCAGTGAAAAGTTTCTATAAAAGTAGTAAAGCATGTGTTAGGAAAGGAAATGAAGTGAGTGATTGGTTTCCGGTGAGATTGGGGCTGAGACAGGGATGTGTGATGTCACTGTGGTTGTTTAACTTGTATGTTGATGGAGTGGTGAGAGAGGTGAATGCTCGAGTGCTTAGACGAGGATTAAAACTGGTAGACGAGAATGACCATGAATGGGAGGTAAATCAGTTGTTGTTTGCGGATGATACTGTACTGGTTGCAGACACAGAAGAGAAGCTTGGCCGATTAGTGACAGAATTTGGAAGAGTGTCTGAGAGAAGGAAGTTGAGAGTTAATGTGGGTAAGAGTAAGGTTATGAGATGTACGAGAAGGGAAGGTGGTGCAAGGTTGAATGACATGTTGAATGGAGAGTTACTTGAGGAAGAGGATCAGTTTAAGTACTTGGGGTCTGTTGTTGCAGCAAATGGTGGAGTGGAAGCAGATGTACGTCAGAGAGTGAATGAAGGTTGCAAAGTGTTGGGGGCAGTTAAGGGAGTAGTAAAAAATAGAGGGTTGGGCATGAATGTAAAAAGTGTTCTATATGAGAAAGTGATTGTACCAACTGTGATGTATGGATCGGAGTTGTGGGGAATGAAAGTGACGGAGAGACAGAAATTGAATGTGTTTAAGATGAAGTGTCTAAGGAGTATGGCTGGTGTATCTCGAGTAGATAGGGTTAGGAACGAAGTGGTGAGAGCGAGAACGGGTGTAAGAAATGAATTAGCTGCTAGAGTGGATATGAATGTGTTGAGGAGGTTTGGCCATGTTGAGAGAATGGAAAATGGCTGTCTGCTAAAGAAGTTGATGAATGCAAGAGTTGATGGGAGAAGTACAAGAGGAAGGCCAAGGTTTGGGTGGATGGATGGAGTGAAGAAAGCTCTGGGTGATAGGAGGATAGATGTGAGAGAGGCAAGAGAGCGTGCTAGAAATAGGAATGAATGGCGAGCGATTGTGACGCAGTTCTGGTAGGCCCTGCTGCTGCCTCCGATGCCTTAGATGACCGCGGAGGTAGCAGCAGCAGGGGATTCAGCATTATGAAGCTTCATCTGTGGTGGATAATGTGGGAGCGTGGGCTGTGGCACCCTAGCAGTACCAGCTGAACTCGGTTGCGTCCCTTGTTAGGCTGGAGGAACGTAGAGAGTAGAGGTCCCCTTCTTTGTTTTGTTTCATTTGTTGATGTCGGCTACCACCCAAAATTGGGGGAAGTGCCTTGGTATATATATATATATATGTATATATATATATATATATATATATATATATATATATATATATATATATATATATATATATATATATATATATATATATATATATAACAATTATTTTGGTTATGGTGTTGGTATAATTTATGTTTCTTTATAGTATTTCCTTCGGATTTACTTGAATGTGAGTTTTTTTTTTTTAAATGTAGTGTCTCGTTTGTTATAATCTTAGTTTTAAGAATTATAGAGTAAGGATTAATTATAATAGGCATTGGGGGTAATTTGAATGCTGTTGATTTTTGTATTATGTGTTATAGTTGTAAGGTAATGATTAATTTTATTGCTCCTTCTGTTCATAAGTCCAGTTAGTGTAAAAGTAAGAGGAAGGTTTGTGTTGTGGGACAATTTGTCTGTCGGAGCGAAAAAGTGTGAGGGGTTTGTTCTTGTGACACCTCGCCACACTACCATCTGCAGAGAGTTTTTCAGTTGCCATATTTCAACTACACATATTTTCTATAATTTGGCCTTGAATGTATTACACATTCCCGAAATAACCTGTTTCTTTGTGTATATTTGTCAGGGTTATTAAACTCGCACTTAAGACTCTCCCCATCTGAACGTAATGTAATATTATAAAGTAATCGTAATACAATCCTAGATACCTCCGGGGGATAATTCTCAATGATGTTTCAATTTTTAGGTATACTTATATTGAACAAGTAATCACTTTCAAAATGACATTCCGATAGATAGTATAGCTTAAAGATTAGTTTTAAATGAAATCATAAAGTAAGGTTAAGAAGTTGGAAAGTGATTTACTACAATCGAGTTGTTTGACATACACCTTCCCCCAATCAACCATTAAAAGATTCATTTATAATTCCTCGATCGTATGTGCTAGTTAGTTTTACTTAAGAAAGGTTTTTGTTAAAATAAATGTGCAGAATTATATACTAAAAAAATTGTTACATTATAAGTTTTATTTTTCATTATATACAAGCATGGGCAGGTCTTCTGACTTTAAGGCGTCTCTCTCCCTCGCTCGTATGGGTGTTGATCTTAGAAGTTAAGGCACTAAGAATCTCTCTCTCTCTCTCTCTCTCTCTCTCTCTCTCTCTCTCTCTCTCTCTCTCTCTCTCAATATGTACGATTTCCAGTAAAGTCGTTAGAGGTTCATAAATTTTCACTCCCTCCGCGTATTGCAGGCAGACAGTAATTTGGTTAACGGTAACTTAGTAGCCTAATAGAATTATCTTGAAGCTGTGTGATCTAGTCAACGGTTCAACCAGGATCTGGGTTCAACCACTTAATTGTTGTTATATTTAATCCGGTATTTTATGCCTGATGGAGGACATCTTTCCGCCGAGGTATCTGCATCGACGTGAAAGCTGAGAAAGGATCAGATTTGCATCGAATGTTTTTTCCTGGTTATTGGGGATACAATGGCCTTGAATTTTGATTGAGTTTGTGAAAATATGACTAGGCCTATCTTTATAATTTATGGGGTCATTTGAATTTCCAAATAACAATTTTTACCTAAATAACAAGATTCCCACCAATATACTTCTAAAATTTAATTTCGTTTTCATTAAGTTATGCTTCATGGAGTTTACATGAAGTGATTCAATGATGATAGCAGTCGTAAGTGAAATTCTTAAAGAATTTATTTATGAGAGAATTGAAAAAGCAGCCTGTAATTAAGCTTTAGCTCTTGTTCGTAACCGCAACACAAGAGGGGAGTTTGCCATGAATTAATGACGTTTGATGAAACCAGTTCTAAAGGCAGGGAGTTTAGATTTATAACTTATAACACGTACGTTTTCACCATATTGTAAAATACATCTTCTGTTTACTTAAAAAGTATGAAAAATATGTATTGATGTTCGCAAAGGAAATTTGTTTTTAGCTTCCTTATCTGAGCGTCATTGTTTGTTTAGGCTACAATTGTGTGTGTGTCTCTGTATGTATGAGAGAGAGAGAGAGAGAGAGAGAGAGAGAGAGAGAGAGAGAGAGAGAGAGAGAGAGAGAGAGAGTAGATAATAGATTACGATCTAATATCGACTCTAAGGAAATTTGAGGATAAATAGTATTTTGTCGATATATATCTACAAGAAACATCTGTTGTATGATGTAGGAACTCAACTAATCTCCAGTTATTTTTCTCTCTCTCTCTCTCTCTCTCTCTCTCTCTCTCTCTCTCTCTCTCTCTCTCTCTCTTATATATATATATATATATATATATATATATATATATATATATATATATATATATATATATATATATATATATATATATATATATATATATATATATATATAGATTGATAGGTAGATTGATAAGTAAATAGATATATTGAATAAATTATCATCGTCCTTAACTACTCCATTGCAAGACGAAGGCTCAGACAAGTCCTTCTCTTTATGGTCTTTTTATGTCAGTTTATAACAACAATTTTTTTTAGTTCATCAATCCATTGTCTTCTCTCTTCCTTTCCCTACTTCTCTAATCTCTAGGCACCCATTCTGTTATCATTTTTGTCCATCTTATATCTGTCATTTTCATTATATGTCCTGTAAATTTTCCCTTTTTTTTCTCACATGTTAGATTATCCTCAACTTTAGTTTGAACTCATATCCCTGTTGCTCTTTTTCTGTCTCTTAGTGTTATTCCCATCATTATTCTTTCCATCGCTCTTTGAGTTCTAACTAGCTTACGTCCTAAGGCTTCAGCTCCAAGTTTCTGATGCTTAAGATAATACAGGTAGAACCATCTGATTAGATACTTTTTGATTCAGAGAAAGTTTCATTTTACTTTTCATTGACTAATTTTGTTTACCAAAAGCTCTCCACCTTATGCTTATCCTTCTTTTTATTTTGGTCTCATGTCCTGAGGAAACACATACTGTCAGTCCTAAATACCCCTATACATTAACACACCAAAAGAGGTTCGTCCATAGTCCTTATTTGTTGTCTCTGCATTTTCATTGAACATTATTTTAGTTTTACTCATATTCAGTTTCAGTTCTAAATTTTTGCTTTCTGTACTGAAATCTTATAATTCATTCCATGATCTACAAAATAGAACTCTGTCATCTGCCAATCTCATGTTTTTTAAGGTATTCCCCTTTAAGGTTAGTTCCTACATTTTCCTAATCTAATTTTTTCTTTTAAAAAACTTCTAGGCATGCTGTGAAGAATTTAGGGGAGAAGGTATCACTGTGTAACGCCTTTCTGAATAAGAATTTACACGCTATCCTCATGTACTTTTAGGATTATTGTACATCTGTTTAGATATCTTAAAGTGTTTTAACATGAGATTTCTGTGTTCCCTGTCATTGAAAGGCTTTCATTACTGCTGAAGTTTTGACAGAAGGAAAAGCTTTCTCATAATCTATCAATGCTATGCCTATTGGTTTGTCACACTGATGATTTTTCCATTGCTGGTTAATTACATGGATATGGTCAGTTGTTGGATACTCGCTTCTAAAGCCTGCTAGTCCTTCTAGTTGATTAAGCTCGAGGTGTCTTTCTATTTGGCCTAATTTGATCTTTGTAAATATCTCATATATTACTGAGATTAACTTATTGGGTGGTAATTTTCCAAGTCTTTTATATCTCCCGTTATGTGAATTACTAAAACGGTAAAGCTTTTTCAAAGCTGCAAGTATAGAGCATTTATTTTAGACAATTTGTGTAAATTCGGTGAATTTTACTGTTATGGAATCTCCTCCATATATTATTATATCTGCCTTGCCTCGTTTTGTAACGTTTCATGTTTTTTTTTTTTTTCTATTTCTGCTACTGGTACAGGTGTAACGGTCTGGTTTTCCCCACGTCCGAAATTCCCCCCGGGGGAAATATGGTCCAGGATATATATCCCCCCGGGGGAACTTTGTCCCAGGATAATATTCCCCCCTCTGGGCCAAGATTCCCCCTTTGCGTGGTGGAAGTAACCTATTTTTTTTTTTTTTTTTGCCATGGGAATCAAATTCAATGGGATTTCATATAAAAGCTGCACAAATTACAAGACAATGAAAGGTTACATTTAGGCAAAAAATTGAGGTCAAAAAATATTGCTTGGATAAAAAAGAACAATGAATTTTAAGCGTGCTGCTCAGTTTCTTGGTGAATCCGTATCAAACCCCATGCAATATTGCTTAGAAAACAAGCTTGCTGATTTCGAAGGATGTGAGGGGACAATCAAATTCTTTAGTATATATATCCTCAATTCAAGAAATTTGTGCAGACGTAACTTTAAATCTCCAAATGCAACAAAAAAAAAAATGCCTGTTTGTTTAAAGAATTTATGATGAAGGCTGATATTGGGATAGTCCAAGGGGTTGTGACCTGGGATGGGGGTCCGGGGGCTTGCCCCCGGCTAGGGGCTGTGACCTGGGAAGGGGGTCCAGGGGCTTGCCCCCGGCTGGAGGTTGTGACCTGGGAACTACTAGGTTAGGTTAGGTGGGTTTGTTAGGTTCTGTACCCTTTTACAAATCTCAAATGTGTTAAATAATCATGATTGGCCTATGTTCAGCCACTTACATGATCCATATGTTTTACCAACTGGTTATCTTGTTCTTATTTAGCATTTCTGACCATTATTATTGCTGTAAATCACTCGTTTATGACATTTCCCTACCCTAAAAACCCCGGTTTCCCACTCGGTTCCCCCATAATCGCTGGTAATACAACTGAATTGGTATCATTTCCTTTCTCATCCATAGTGCTTCTTAGCATCAAGTGTACTTTTTATTTCGTGCTGGACAGTACGAAAGAAGAGTAAGGTTTTCACTATATATATATATATATATATATATATATATATATATATATATATATATATATATATATATATATATATATATATATACATATATATATATATATATATATATATATATATATATATATATATATATATATATATATATATATATAAATATTTCCTAATATTTTGTCAAACTTACCGTTGATTATCAATTCATCAAAATAGTTTCTCTGTAAGGGAGGGTGGGGGAGAAATGGCCTAGGGGGGGGGGATATCCTAGGGCTGAAATTCCCCCCGGGGGAATAACAGCCTGGGCTGCTTTTCCCCGGGGTGGGGGGTGGGGGGGGGGAATCGATCCTAGGCTAATTTTCCCGGGGGGAATTTCAGTCAGGGGGGAAAAATTTCCTGCTACACAGGCTCAGGTGTTTCATTATTTTTATTGGTGAAGTTTATTCTTATATCAGTATTGTGAAGCATTGTATAGAAATCCTTATCATCTTTTATCATTCCATCTCTTGTGTTGATCTATTCCTTTTCCTCCTTTAAAGAATATATCTTTTTGTACCTTATTGCAAGTCCTCTTTTCAAAAACATAATGCCTCTTTCTTAAGCATTTCCATCATTTTTCTTATTGTGCTTATGAATGTATTGGATTTCAATTGTGTTTATTGTTTTGGATAGTTCTGCTAATTCTACTTCATCTCTTTGATTTTACCTTCATTTTCAACAATTTCTTTATTAGAATTTTGTTATTTTCTGGTAGATTTCCTTGACCTTCTTTAGGATCTTTTCCACCACTCTCCTGTGATGATTCCTTTACAAATTTAGAAACCCCTTTCCATTTCATCATGTAGCTGGGAGTACCTATTTTCTGGTTAAACCCATCAAATTTTTCTCTTATTACAGTAGTGGTTATTTCCTCTTTTAAGATTTTTGTTTTAACTTTCTTTCCTTAGGTCTACACAAATTTTACTTCTTACCATTCTATTGTTGAATGTCTTAATTTCTTTAACACTTAAATATTTAAATAGATTCAATTTTTCACTGAGACAATATCTATTTCGCTTTTCGTCTTGACATGTTTATTTTCTATATTATTTTTTATACAAAAAAGGTGTTCATGATCTGTAGACTGCTTCTTTCAGCAAATTCTACAATCATGTCTTCTCTTTCATTTCTTGTTCTCAGAACTTAGCCTATTCTTAATCTGGATATTCCGCTTTTGTTATTATTATTGTTATTTTTATCATCATCAAACCGTTACACCTAATACAAGTCTCTACCAGCATGAGAGAGAGAGAGAGAGAGAGAGAGAGAGAGAGAGAGAGAGAAATCTGGTACAACTCTATAAAAATAAAGTGACAAATGACGGTTCATGGCCTTTACTTGGGATAGAGGTGATCTGTTACAGACACAAGTCAGCTTTTTATTTTTCAAAACACAACGACGTTTGATTAAGGGGAACAGAAACGAAAGTAGTGATTTATGACCATTTCGCTTGTCTGATGCAGACTTGTATAGGTTCAGTCATTTATTCTCTCTTGCTTCGTGTATCATTTTATATGTCATCTTGATATGTCATAGATTTTTTTTTTCTTTTGGTCCAAAACTAGTGTAATTTTGCTTATCTTTAAAATTGCAAAAATATATTTTTCATCATATTTGATGATAAAATTATCGTACTTTTCTTCACTGTAGAATATAAAGCTATGTTGCGAATCGTAATTAATTTTTGCTTGAGAATATTCAACCATATTTCCATCGATTGAGTTTCAAGAGAAAGAGAGTGATCAGTATTGTAGAATTCAAACTCTACCTTTACTTTCCATTTCCTGGTGCAGTGAATAACATACAACATCAACCTCTATAAATTGATACGAAATGGATGAATATATACAATATCTGTTTGAAATTCACTCTGATCACTCAACTAATTATTTTTTTTTTTTTAATATATTTCTAAAAATAATGATTTAGATCTTGCTGGAACCCAGGTTTTTACCTACAAATATTTAATAAAAAAAAATAATGGAAAAGTACGTGTGTTATCATTCAATGAGGATTGAGCTTTGATACCCTCTTCCCTCCAAAGTTTCCCTTGTCTTTTAAAACCAGTTTTCTGTGCTGCAAATCACTTTTCTAGATTTCGGAAGAAATTGCAATTTATTGTAGGTTCTAGATCCAGAAACTATAAGGAAGCTTTTTTTTTTTCAGAATATATCAATGAATTGCACAGTATTACACAGTTCACGATTGCATATGGGCACAACAATTAGTCTTTGACGACAGAGAAATTAATTAGTGTAATCTCACAAGGACCAAGATCTTAAAAGCTAGCCAAAAACTGGGAAGAAATATTAATTTTTATATAGTTTTTAAATTATAAAATTTTACGGCAGAATAATCAGAATTACCATAGAAAATGTCTATTTACAGAAAGATGTTGACGAACGTGGGCATAAAAAGTAAAATGCTACTTAGGCAAGCGAAAATATTCGTCAAAAAAGAATTTGAATTTGATCATTGTTATTTTCTCTTCCAGAATATATTTTGTATAAGGAGGGTGTATTGTTATGCAATGTAATCCAGATTATTTTTTTCTTTGTAAACTACGAAAGGAAAAGTTATTAGAATATTGACTGTGAAAACAATGACCACTATAGATAAACATTCAAATCACTGTAACGTTTTGATTTTCAGTGTCAATGTTTAGATGCTATTTTAATAACGTAGAAATGTTGGACAATCATATGATATGATCAATCTAGGCCTGAAATAGGAATGATAATTCACTATGTTGAGTTGAAATTAGCCATAAAAAAAGATTTCCATAAACTTCAACATTGGATTTTGTTGGAGAGATCACCCATTTGCCTATCTTCGTATGAAGTGATTGAAAATCGTCATGGTCGTCTTTGAAATCCCCGTCTCATCACTAGGCAAAACTCAGACCTCGAATCCAATACAATCACATCTGAACTCATATTTTCTTGTGATCGTCTGAATCGTGTCTTAGCAAAAGGATATCCAAGTCGTTGCCTGGGTTTCTTGGATATCTTTAGAACCATGAAATTGTTTTCTTCACATCATTTCCATCACCAATATTTTCACAATGTATGCCTTTAACTCTTACGTCAGTTACTCATAGTTTAGAGAAGAATGGGAAATAACTGAATTGACGTGATTATATTTCTTGAAATTTTTTTTTCCGTCATAAAGAGAAGCTTCCCAACATGATGCGATCGTTGATGGATTTTTTCTTTTAATTGGCCAAAGCGTCAGATTGGAAAACATGATGGAGACGCCAAAATCCAAATGACTATTCAAAGTGAGTTTTGAGATACAAAAAACTCTTCAATATGGGGAATCATTTCTCCTATCACAATTCTGTGAGCGTTGTTCAAGAACCAGAGACAAATGGCAACTCACTCACCCTCCCTCTCTCTATTTTGGAGTCATAATATATTCAAAATCTTGTTCCTTTTGTCAACAAGCACACCTCCTCTGCTGTTTTATATATAGCATGAGTTGACGTTTTCCTTCGCTTAAAGCTACAGGTCCCTTAGCTTTTAATGCTCGTTAAGTTAGGTAATATTCTTTTATCTTAGGAAATGATTAAATATTGATAATATATTTACAACCAAGAAATGTACTGAACATCTGGCGAGATATAAATCATCCAGAATTTTCCTTCGGTATTTTGTAATTCCTCCTAAAGCTTTAGCAATTAAGATACCGCAGTCTATCAGAGAAATTATATACTATATATATATATATATATATATATATATATATATATATATATATATATATATATATATATGTGTGTGTATATATACATACATATATATAAAAATGTATATATATATATATATATATATATATATATATATATATATATATATATATATATATATATATATATATATGTGTGTGTGTGTGTGTGTGTGTGTGTGTGTATGTGTGTATGTTTATACTGTATACTGTATATATATATATACATATATATTTATATATATATATATATATATATATATATATATATATATGTGTGTGTGTGTGTGTGTGTATATACTGTATATATATACATATATATATATATATATATATATATATATATATATATATATATATATATATATATATATATATATATATATATATATATATATATATATATATATATATATATACACACACACACATATATATATATATATATATATATATATATATATATATATATATATATATATATATATATATATATATATATATATATCACACACATATATATATATATATATATATATATATATATATATATATATATATATATATATACATATATACATATATAGATGTTAATAACTAAATTTTGACAATCTATATTCTTAAAAACTTCCCCTTGGGCACTGTGAATAATTTATGGGGGATGGGATCTCCTGTCTAATAACTTTTCCCAACTGAATTTTCTCACTATAATTACCTAGTTTTATGATTGCTGCCCTTCCCTTATAGATACCTCAATTATTCTAACAAAGATTCATCTATTCCCTGTCTTTGAAATCCCTTCATTATTGATGAAGTTTTGCCATAATCAAAAGCTTTTTCATAGTCTATCATTATTATTATTATTATTATTATCATTAAATGCTAAGCTACAACCCTAATTGGAAAAGCAGGATGCTATAAGCCCAGGGGCTCCAACAGGGAAAATAGCCAAGAAAGGAAAGGAAACAGAAAAAAAATAAAATATTTCAAGAAGAGTAACATTAACATAAATAACTCCTACTGTATATAAACTATATAAACGTCAACCAAACAAAATGAAGAGAAATAAAATAGAATAGTGTGCCTGAATGTACCCTTAGGCAAGAGAACTCTAACCCAAGACAGTGGAAGACCATGGTACAGAGGCTATGGCACTACCCAAGACTAGAGAACAATGGTTTGATTTTGGAGTGTCCTTCTCCTAGAAGAGCTGCTTACCAAAGCTGAAGAGTCTCTTCTACCCTTAGCAAGAAGAAAGTGGCCACTGAACAAGTGCAGTGCAGTAACCCCATGGGTGAAGAACAATTGTTTGGTAATCTCAGTGTTGTCAGGTGTATGAGGATAGAGGAGAATATGTAAAGAATAGACCAGACTATTCGGTTTATGTGTAGGCAAATATAAAATGAATCGTAACCAGAGAGAAGGGTCCAATGTAGTACTGTCTGGTAAGTCAAAGGACCCCATAACTCTCTAGCGGTAGTATCTCAATGGGTGGCTGGTGCCCTGGCCAACCTACTACCTAGAAGGTAGGTGGTTAATTACATGGGTATGGTCTCTTGTCGAATAACCACTTCTGAAGCCTGTCTGCTCTCTTGGTCGAATAAAGCCTAGCAGACTTTCTATTTGTCCTAATATGATCTATGTAACCGAGAGTAAACATATACGGCCGTATTTTTTGTTTTTGTTTTTTTTTTCTTTTTGTGTATTTGTATAATGACACACTTTTTCCAAGCTGTAGATGTGAAGTATTCTTGCAGACATTTTGTGTATAGTTCGGCTAGTTTTACAAGGGAAATCTACATCTATTCTTAAATCCATTGTTAGGCCATTTCTCCAGGTAATTTGTCTCTATTCATATATTTTAATGCTTTCTTTACTTCTCCTACTGTTACGTTTGGTACCGGCTCATTTTTTTCTATTGGCAAAGTTATTTGTTATATCCCTACTGCATAGCATTGTATAGATATTTTTGCAATTTTTTATGAGTCCATCTCTTTGGTTGATAATATTTCCTTTTTCATCGTTTCAAGCAGATATCTTTTGGCACCATGTTCCAAGTCTCTTCAATGATTTAATGGTCATTCCCTTGCTTAGTGTTTCCTAAAGTTTCCTCTGATTGTGCTTACATCCTTATATATATAACTATTAAACACACACCGACACACATATAGTATATATATATATATATATATATATATATATATATATATATATATATATATATATATATATATATATATATATATATATATATATATATGTGAGTGTTTGTGCTTTTATGTGTATGAGTGTACATTTTTGTGGTTGTGTATGTGTGTTTTTCTGCTGTAGAATACGATAATCGATCCCGAGGAACTCATCGTCCACATTAGGTATATACGTGGAAAGAGAGAGAGGGGGAGGGATGTCAAGTACATTATTGCAAATACTACAGCTCAGAGAACACCGATGCTCATATGGTTTATAATTGATTAAGAATTTTACAACTAATCATCCATTTTCAGAATTGCTGGAGGAAAGTTCAAGTTATATACTCGGCTTAGCTTCCAGTAAAATGAGTGGTTTAGCAGGTGATGCCGTTTCTTGCCAGTTTTATTTTTTTTATTTTATTTTATTTTTTTTTTACAACAAATTCTCCTCGTGAACTTCACACTCACATCAAAATCTTTTAAGGATACAGATTTTTTTTTTCGAGTGGTGACACTATCGAAATTAAACCATCTCAACTAGAAAATATTTTTGAGCTTCTTGTTTGTGTCCCCCATCTAGGAGAGCATGTTGGTTTTGCTAATAGTTCTTTTTGTGATGAAAGAAAAAAAAAGTATAATTTACAATCGAAGTCATTAATGTATTCCTCTTTTTATTTGATACGATGATCAAAAGTCCGTTGTACTTGCCTTTTATTCCCTTTCAATATGAGGACTTCTATGGACTTCTTCCATTTTCCCAATGCAACATTTCTACGGTGTTCCACTTCATATACCTACAAATCCCTTACATTTCTGTTCACGATGTTTCTTTTATTAATAGTATTATTATATATTCGACTATACCTAGAAAGAAACGTATTTTCTATTGTCTCTTTTATTCTATAACAATGTCAATAGTTTTTCTTTACCTCAGTAAATTTTTAGCTATAGAAAATTCTATACCAATTTTCACTTCATTGCATTCCTATCTTAATATTATTTTCATTTCCTTGATATTTTCATATAGGAGACTCAAATATCTTCGATTTTTTTTTTTTCCTTAATAAAATTTTACCTGTAGAATCCTTTTATGAGTATGTTATATTTCGATGACCTATCAGTCAAATTCTACATTTAGTTATTTTATACTAAAATAAGTTATGCATTGTTTTATAATATCATGGGAATACTCTACATGTTGAACTGTCATTTTCTTCAGTCATCATCTAATCAACTTCAGGTTTTCATACATTTCATAATTCTCGCAAATCTCATCGTAAAGTGGCGTCATCTTGATCTAGAACAATCGTAAATAATGGAATTATTTTTCTATGAAGCCAAACAATTTTTTTTTTTCTAATAAGTAATTGACCAGACTTTTCTAGTGTAACATGCGCTATATCACTTGTGTCAACGATTAGTATATACAAGATAGGGATTATAAAGCATAAAACTAAAAACAAGAAAGGTAATACGTTTTAGTTCAAATCAATAAGAAAAAAATAAACATTTATAGAAGATATAGGAAAAATCTATTCTAATGCAGTCGAAGAAAACCACACAGTTCAGAAATGCTGTTCAGGAAATAAAGATTTATAGTTGAAACATACAGGAGTTGGTAAGAAATCGATGTCCAATAGCTCTTGAAATAAAAAGCAATACCAGAGGCCACTTCTTGGGCTGACCATTGAAGGAAAATAATTTGTTGTTTTATCCGTCCCGTTTTCCTTTCGACATTAAAGCTGTTGAGAGGAGAATCTACAACTAAGTTTCTTTTATGTTTTAAAGTTCATTCATCTGCATTTGTTTATTGATTTATTACATTTAGCTAACTGTGATCACTTCCGTGTTTTTTCAAAATACTTTTGAGTTTCATTTTATGAGGTATAATTGACATACACACGTATGTACACGAACTAGTAAATACATACATACCTTTATATATATATATATATATATATATATATATATATATATATATATATATATATATATATATATATATATATATATATATATATATATTAGCAGAGACACCCGACATTGCCTGAGCAATAAATAAGTCAACACATTTTATAAGAAATTTGACAGATATATGTTTCGGGGGACACACAAATACTATAAAATAAAAAGCGATATGAGTGAATTTTAAAGGTACAAAACTTGTGGGTAAACAACATTTGTTGTTTTTCCGTCTGGGCAATAAATAAGTAGATTCTTACGACATCCAACTCCTGAACACCCCAACATATAGCTGTCCATGAGAGGAATATGGAGATTCCAAATTGATTCCTGCAGTTTTCAAAGACTGCCCCTGGGCTTTGTTTAAAGTCAGGGCAAAACTTACCCTGGCAGGAGTCTTTAGTCTTTTAAACTTAAATGGAAGGTCAGTTGGGATGATATGGATCCTTGGAATAAAAATGTCTTCTTCTTTTCCTACTTCTGTGAGAATGGGGGCTTCGATCACGAGAAGTAACAGCTGTTTGATTACCAAACGGTTCCATTGCAGAGCATGGGAGCGTCCTTATTACTTAACAACATAATTAGAGCACCTCGTTCCAGGTATAGCCTATGAAAAAGAACACCGGGAATCTCCAATGAATTGAAAAATTCAACTGGGTACTGCACCACTTAACATCATTTGGAATGGTGTCTATGGACTTGTATAAATAAGTCTCTCCATGAATTTATTGGAGCAATTTTGAGTTGCTTTCTGTGAATATGTTATTCTTAGTGGCCAATATAGCTCACTCACATAACCACTGAGGATCCTTGTACTGTTGAATTATGTTTGGGAACACCGATGTCATAAGGTTTGCAGAAGAAGGCACTAGATAACCAGGATCCTTCATTATTATCTGTCCACTGGGGTCTGGTTGAAGTTTGCCATTTCCAAGTTTGAGAAGTCGACTGGAGAAGAGACCAGCTGTTTGATCGCCTTGCAAGTGAACTTTCATATATGTTGTCAATTGAGAATTTTGAACATGATTTCAAAGATAAGACTTCATGATACAGGCACTAACCTCATTTGCCCGAGTTCCACTTGGAATAACAGGCAGTGTTTGCCTCAAATCCCCAGCCATGACAAATGTAGCACCACCCATAGTTAGATTGTTACTTCTAATGTCCTACAAGGTTTTGTCAACAGCTTCAAATGCCACTATTTGATCGCCTTGCAAGTGAACTTTCAAATTTGTTGTCAATCCAGTCATCTGAACATACTTCCAAAGATAAGACTTCTTGATACAGGCACTAACCTCATTTGCTCGAGTTCCACTTAAAATAACAGGCCGTGTTTGCCAGAAATCCCCAGCCATGACTAATGTATCACCACCCATAGGTAAATTGTTACTTTTAATGTCCTGCAAGGTTTTGTCAACAGCTTCAAATACCGCCCTATGAGACATGGTGCATTCCTCCCACACAATGAGCTGACATTCCTTTAGATCCTTGGCAAGAGTAGTGCCCTTAAAAATGTTTCAGGTAGGTACCTCACCAGTTCATGATATTGAAAGGTTTAAATGTTGAGTGAGCAGTGTGACCTCCAGCTAGTAATGTAGCTAAAATTCCAGAATTAGGTAGTAGGTTGGTCAGGGCACCAGCTGCCTGTTGAGATACTACCCCGAGAGAGCTATGGGGTTCTTTGGCTGGTCAGACACTACTACATTGGATCCTTCTCTCTGGGTTAGGGTTCTTTCCCTTTGCCCTCACATACACCGAATAGTCTGGCCTTTTCTTTAAAGATTCTCCTATGTCCTCATGCACTTGGCAACACTGGGATTACGAAACAATTCTTCTTCATCCAAGAGGTTAACTTCGGCACTGTAATTGCTCAGTAGCTACTTTCCTCTTGGTAAGGGTAGAAGAGACTCTTTAGCTATGATAAGCAGCTCATCTAGGAGAAGGACACTCTTATATCAAACCACTGTTCTCTAGACTTGGGTAGTGCCATAGCCTTTCACTGTCTTGAGTTCTATTGCTTGAGGGTACAGTCGGGCACACTATTCTAACTAATTTATCTTCCACTTGTTCGGTTAAAGTATTTATAGTTTATTTAGGAATTATTCATTTTAATATTGTTACTGTCCTTAAAATATTTTATTCCTCCTTGTTTCTTTTCCTCACTGGGCTATTTTCCCTTTTTGGGGCCCCTGGGTTTATAGCATTCTGCTTTTCCAACTAGGGTTGTAGCTTAGCAATTAATAATAATAATAATAATAATAATAATAATAATAATAATAATAATAATAATAATAGTAACAATAATAATAATAATAATAATAATAATAATAATAATAATAATAATAATAATAATAGGCGACAGCCAAAGCAATGAAATTACTTCAACGGACATTAGCAAGAAACATGTTAGTCAGAAACGTTTTGCTTGTTACACCTTGTGCATCAAGGAAGAAAATGACATCTCTTCCAGTCCTTGCACTTTCACTGATTACATTATATGCTTGCCTCTGTTTGGATATAAGTTTAGGCTCATTTTCTTCAACATATTTATTTAGTTCATCAATTGTATAGGAAGTCTCTCTGAGAATCTCGAGTGGAGCACTTTGCCTGTTCCTATCTGGCACTGGTAAGCCATACTCCTGCAATGCCTGACCACCTTGTCAGATAACATGATCCACTAGAAGCACTAAAGCCTGATTAAAGATCACATTATTGTACTGAACAGCCATATGTGGGTTCCTTTGTTGGTCTTGGTAGAGGGTATCTTCATTCAAGCTCTCCCTGTGACTTTGCCATAAAATTTGTGATGCAGAAAGATTGCAGTTATGAAGCATTATTGCAAACAGATAGTGAGGTTTAGATAGTGCATGTGAAACAGGTGCCTCTGCCAGTGTTGCATCCCAATGCTCATAATTTTCAAGCATGCCCCCTAAGTTGTCAAGCCCCGTGGTTTGTGCTGCATATTCTCCAATTCACGGTTTGTAAATACTGAAATGATTTAGGTCCTATTACGTCATGTAATAGTATACACAGATAAAAGCACTCAAACTGATTTGGATGTATTCTATAAACTCTTACAGGTGTATCAGCCGGTATTATTCCTGATTAACCATCAACAGGCTTTCCTCTTTGCATCTATATAATTTTGTTGCTGTCATATTCCACATGTAGTAGCGAGGAACTTCTTAGTAAGATATTGTTCGAGAAAAGATATCTTCTTGGCAAAGCTTAAGGTAACCCTGTTAAAATTGTTTTGGAGGTGCCTGTGCTATTACCTGAACATTTTCATGGTTAAAGTAAACCCTTTGACCATTTTCATAGTGCACTGTCAATTAATCTATAGGTAAATGACGTTTATGGATTGAAATGCCAAAAATTCTCCTGGCTGCCTCATTACTGCATATATAACGTCCAGTTTAGAACTAAGTGACCTCATCAGTGTTAGTTTTCTGAAGATTGAAAACTGCCATGTCAGATCCTTTGTTCGTATTTAATAGATTCGACTCTATTGCAGAACTCTACGTTCATATAGACCATGCCTTTAATAGTAAGTGGCAGTATGGGACAACCTATTTTGTTACTATCATCGTTTGCCTTCCACATTTAACAGAAATATCCATCCTTATCAGTTTGTGTCTCTTAAAAATCCTCTTGGATACTTCTTTGAAAATTTTTTAGTCTTTATTCCATTTCTGTCAACCTCAACCATACATGGGCAGTTTGGATTTAGTTTTCCACACTGTCCATGGACCATTTTTGACTAGGCAATGTAAAAGAGTTCCTTGTCAATGTTGCGGTCTGGAAACTCGGCACTGATGATCAAATCAATCTGGGTACGTCTGATCTTGTCCATAATCCACAATAGGATATGTGCATGGGGAAGTCCTCTTTTCTGCCCTTCTATTGTATACATATGACAACGAACTGGACCAAACACTTCATTCTTTGTTAAAAGAGCCGTCAATTTGATCACTTTTTGCCTGATAACTCGGGATACCAACTCATGCCGTTGACTGGCCTCTTGTCCAGGAATTATTTCTGAGTGATTTCTATCCATTTTGGATTGCAGGTGAATGTCACAAATAAAAACAGGTCGTCCATAATGCCTGACTTACATTATGACGTCCCGAGTACGTTCATGCATATACCTTGGTCCTCCGGAAAATGTTAATGGAAGCATAACCAACTTGCCTACTTCAACTGTTGCATCTTGGAGACTCCCATATTCTTCAACTCTCAGTTCCATTTGACGGCTTCGTATAAATGCCAATCTCTCACTTTCAATATTTGCATATATGTCAACCAGAAACTGGTGGAAAAGTTCCCTGGCACAATGAATATGGTTAGAATCTACTTCTCTAAGCATGAATAGAAAGGCATAGTAAGCCATGGCAGAGACTTTTCGGCCAGTGGGATGTCCATCGTTGTCAACTATGGCTATCTCCTAGTGATAGCCATTCTCTCCATGTGTGTAAAGAAGAGGATATTGCAAAGCATCATAGCACCTATGTGATTCAGGGATTTTCTCAAGACCATCTCCTTTGTGATGGATGACAATGCCTCTTCTTCCTTGTTCTTGCCTTGTGATCACAGCTGCAACTTCAGCTAAAGTGCATTGAACCGTCTGATATGCTCACCAACTGGAACTTTGTCTGCATGAATTACATCAGATTCTGGAGCAGGGGGTTTTTCACATGCATATTTGAAGTTTTTGATGAGAAAGTTAGTATTATGAAGGAGGTCTTGCAAGGCATTTACAATGTCGCTTATTGTTCCAGGAAAGATGTCACATTTACGCTGTGCTTGTTCATGTGGATCTGAAATGAAATATATCTGTAGAAACTTGGCATTTTCATCCGGTTGTGCCAGGAGGGTGCCAACTTGATGGAATACTTGACCTTAAACTTTAAAGGTAAGCATGCAGCTATTGTATTCACGTAGATTTTTCAAGAAATGATTGCTTACATGAGTGCCTCCAGAAAAAAGTTTTAAGAGGGATCATAGGTTCCTTCAGATGTGGCTCCTTGATTTTACCATCTGAACAGCACATATTTCTGGTCTCTCCAGGCCACTTCATACTATGGTATTTGGGGCATATGACTGACATTTGTCCAATGGCGGCAGTTATCATATAGTCAAGTGTTGAATCTTAACTGAATGCGACATCTCGAGTTTTTAAAACCTCAAGATGTTTTGCTGCTCCAGTTCGAGCTTGAGCCGGACCCAAACACTGTGTGAGATGTAGTTATTGAAGGTTGGATTCCAGTCTGCTAAAACGGTCCTCGGGAGTTTCCTGGTCTATTCTTCCTGCATTACTAATATGATCATGCTCCAGTCTCAATTGATGCTACTCTAGATTTTTCTGGGTCCTCCTATCTACCTCCCGGGCTTGCCCTTGTTCCAGATATTGTTGGAGCTGCGCTAGACTTTCGTGGGCCCTCCTTGCAGCCTTCCTGGTTCGTCCTTGTTCCAGACGTTGTTGGAGCTGCTCTGGACTCTCTTAGGCTCCCTTCGATTTTCACGTTGCTCAGGTGTTTCCTGAGTCCTGCTGGCGGCATCCCTGGTTCGCCCTTGTTCTAGTCGATGTTCTCGATGCTCAGGCGTTTCTCGTTGCCGAGTCTTGGCTGCAGGTGTTTTGGTCATGAAGCTCTAAAGCTTTGTGAAAAATCATCTATGCATTTAAGAATTTATTAAAACGAATCAGAAGTTTAGATTTATGAATTTTTTGTGTATTAGTGTCGTAGTTTCCAAATATCTTTGTATCAAAATTTCCACCAACATAGCATTTATATTAAAGTGTGATACTCAAACATTGTAGTCCTGAGAAAGAGTCCCAAAGTTATTCAAAACACGCATCTACACCAAATATTTAAGGAAGAAACTTCTCTCTCCGGAGAGAAGTTATCTTGGAATTTTGAACAGCACCCAGACTATATCGAATTATATATATATATATATATATATATATATATATATATATATATATATATATATATATATATATATATATATATATATATATATATATATATATATATATATGATAAATTTAGCACATTTAGATGTGAGTTTCATATTCAAGTGAGCCATACATTTTTGATAAATTAACGTCCTCGGGATCAGAATCGCAGGGGAAATCACACAAAGACAAGTGCTTGTGACCTGCCGGGAGTCGAACCCTGGTCTGGCAAACTTGTATAGACAGTGACTTACCACTTGACCAAGAAAAAAGATGAAAGTCGACTCCCGGCTGGTCACAAGCTCTTTTCTTTGTGTGATTTCGCCTGGGGCTCTGATTCCGAGGTTGTTAAGAGAATCCAAACATTAATGTATCAAAAATATATGGCTTATTTGGATAAATATATTTATGTATATCTTTATATATATATATATATATATATATATATATATATATATATATATATATATATATATATATATATATATATATACTGTATATATATATATATATATATATATATATATATATATATATATATATATATATATATATATATATATATATATATATATATATATATATATATATATATATATATATATATATATATATATATATATATATATATATATATATATATATATATATATATATATTGTCGAGGAATGCTGTGTTGCCATTTCTTGTATATATTTTCACTGCAGAGACTAAAAAAGTTTTTTTTTTTTTTTTTTTTTTTTTTTTTTTTTTTTTACATGGAGAGTCCCCGGTATTTTTCTGATCACTACCTGACATCTAGCCATCCGTAACAGTAAGTACTGATAAGACTCCTTTATATAAATTTTTTCTATGTATTAGTGTATTATATAATGTCGTGTGTTAAAGTGATTCAGTGTTTATAAGTGTATATTGTATAACTAATGAAGATTGTTTGTGTATTGTAAATGTCATATGTTAATCTGTGAGTGTTTAAACGTTTATAATGTATAAACAATAAGGTTTGCATAAATTTTTACTTCATTGTGCATTTTCTGCAGTCAAGAACTTGATTATATTATATAAAGTTATATAGCTGTAAATATGTTTATATTTTGCAGAACTCCTTACACCTTGGTCAGTCGTCTTCATTCTTGGTCCTAGACCTTAGACTCTTGGTCAATGGATCTTATTTCATCCTTAGATACTCATGATTCTTCGTCAGATTGTAATCACGTGCAGTAATTTTCCTGATCCTGATTATACGCGCAAGATCTTCAATAGACCTTAAATGAAGTTCCTGGTGTTATACATGAAGTTTGTTAATTTTGTGTTTCAGTTTGTAAATATATTTTAAGTTAATAGAATATTTCATGTTATACCTTTATATCGAGAAATTAAACAAGGAAACTTAAAAAAGAACACTCCAATATATTTTTAAAAGAACCAGAGTTCTTGGAATCTAAAATCTAAAAACCACAACTCGACATATATATATATATATATATATATATATATATATATATATATATATATATATATATATATATATATATATATATATATATATATATGTCAGTGGAGTGAGTGAGTATATATATATATATATATATATATATATATATATATATATATATATATATATATATATGTGTGTGTGTGTGTGTGTGTGTGTGTGTGTGTGTGTGTGTGTGTGTGTGTGTGTATAATCACTCACTGATTCCGGGCCTGTGTTCATTAGCCACCCTGAGAACACTCCTCTACTCTTCCCTATTCAATGCTATATTATATCAGATGTCAGGTGCTCCAGGTCTAGATTGTTTCACATCTCTTTAAACTTTGTCTTCCCACTAGTCGTCTTCCCTCTGGTGTACTAAGCATCACACACGTGGCAATCCTACTGTCCCCATTATGGCTACATCTCCAGCCCACCACAGCCTTTTTGTCTTATGATGTTGGTTATTAAGGGCAGCTTTAATAACTGTCTCTTTCGCCAAATCTCCTTGTTGTCATATACTGGTTGGTCCCCTTATTTTCTTCATTACTTCATTTTCAAATACTAGAAGTCTTTTCTCCAATTTTTTAGTTAACCTCTACGTTTAACAATCATAAGTCAAGGTAGGCATGACTATTGCTGTAAAGGCTATTAATTTTGTTTTCCTATTCAGGTTCTGGACTATAAAAATTCTTCAGTGATCAGAGGCACCTTGCTACTGTGGCTATCCTTATTCTTATTTCCTCTTCAACCCTGTTATATGTGGTAATTGTTGAACCCAGATATTTAAATTTATTTACACCCTCCATGTTTAATCATGCACATGCTGTTACCAATTTTACTTCTGTGTATTGAAATCTTTAGAATTCTGGTTTTTCCTTCACTGATTATCAAAGCAATTTCTGAGCTGGCCTCTCTTAAAGCTCCAAACATATGCAGCAGTTCCCGAAAATCCTCTCCGCATAGGCAACATCCTTACCATAAGTCAGACAATCACAGTTGACTTCTCCCAGGTTTATTGTTGTTGTCGTTGGCTATCCACTCAAGGGCCTACTTTAACAATAACGTTGACAAAAGACAGAATTGTTCAAGTTCATTCGACACTGGGAAGGCATCTTTAAATTCGCCTCTAACTCTTGCTCTTGCATCTCATATTATTATTATTATTATTATTATTATTATTATTATTATTATTATTATTATTATTATTATTATTATTATTATCATTAATGTGTTTATAATTTATTTATTGAATTATTTTTTTTTTCTTTTTTTTTGGGGTTAGCTAACTGTGATAATTTCTATTAGAAGTAACGAACAATGGAAATGAGATATTTTAAGAACTATTACAACATCAAATTAGATCTTTCATATATGAACTATGAAATAGAATCAAGATAGAATATCGTGCCTGAGTGTACATTCAAGCAAGAGAACCCTACCCTAACACAATGGAAGACCATGGTACAGAGGCTATGGCCCTACAAACAACTAGAGCGCAATGGCTTGATTTTAAAATTGCAGTGTCTCTCTTCTAGAAGACCTGCTCACCTCATCTAAAGACTGTTTTCTACCCTTACCAAGAGGAAAGTATCCATTGAATAGTTACATTGCTGTAGTTAACCCCATTAACGAATAAGAATTGTTTGGTATTCTCAGTGTTGTTAGGTGTATGAGTACAGAGAAGAATGTGTAGAGAACAGGTCAGACTAATCGGTGTATGTGTAGGCTAAGAAAAGTTGAGCCCTAACCAGAGAGGTGAATCCAATGTAAAACTGTATGGCCAGTAAAGGGATCCATAACTTTTCAGTGGTAGTATCTCAACGGGTGCCTGTGCCCTGGCGAGCCTACTACCTATAAACTCATTTGTGTCAGAATCAATTCTGCTGGTATTTTAGAAAATTGGAGGAATACTGAGGATTATCCATAAGGAATATCGGTGAATGCTATTATAAGCCTGTTTTAAATAAATAAATTTATACGAACTATCTTTACTGTACCCCAAGTATTTAGTAAACATCCATCTCAAGGTAAAAACTCGATGCTTTTATATGTAAAGAGATTTGTAAGCTATATAAAAAAAACTTTAACCACTTAATGTAGAACTGAATGTATTGTGAATAATTAACGTCACTGTGAAATTATTATTTAGACCTAAGCTACTATTCACTAAAGGGTACAAGTATTCTATATAGTATGCATAAGTACATTGGCACTATATAGGGTTATGCTAAATATAAGTATTGATATATACGTAATTAAATGTTTTTGGGAATACTGTTATATGTGCATATATATATACACACACACACACACACACACACACACACACACACATATATATATATATATATATATATATATATATATATATATATATATATATATATATATATATATATATATATATATATACATATGTTAATCAAATGTAAAAATATCTATATGTAAGTCTATCTATGTGTCTGTATATATACACCAGTATGTGTACACATATGTATATGTCTATGCATATATTATGCATGTGTGTGTATGAATGCCTGTCTGTGTATACGTATGTATATGCCTTTTTATATATTTACATATAGATGTGTTTTATATATGCATATAGTTTTGCTTTTGTATTTATATAGATAAGGCTACCGTTATTCATATAAATAAACTGTATTGAAAGTCTAAAACAAGAATTTACCTGTCACCAGAAATGACCTTTTTTGGCAGGTGTCTAATGAGGTATGATCTTCGCCCAGTAAACACCTGATCACAGCCCAGATAGCTGGTATGGGAGTGTCATTGCTCTGTAAGCCTCTATATGTATGTTCGTACGTTTACTTTCCCTATAAAATGTAATGAAATCTCTCTCAATAAACCAGTCATCTGAAGAAGTATCACAAAACTAGTCAGGACTTAATCGTATATTTCGTATTTTCATTTTCCCTGTGGTTCTTTTGCATCTGAGCATCAGGTTTACCTGTGATTTTTACGCATTTATACATACATATATATATATATATATATATATATATATATATATATATATATATATATATATATATATATATATATATATATATATATATATACATACATACATAATATATATATATATATATATATATATATATATATATATATATATATATATTTATATATTTATATATATATATATATATATATATATATATATATATATATATATATATATATATATATGTATATATATATATATATATATATATATATATATATATATATATATATATATGTATTTATTATATCTTGTAGGAGTAGGACACTCCAAAACCAAACTATTGTTGGGCAGTGCCAAAGCTTCTTTACCATGGTCTTCCACTGTCTTGGGTGAGAGATCTCTTGCTTTAGGGTACACTTGGACATACTATTCTCTTTTTTTTTTCTCTTCCTCTTGTTATTTTGAAGTTTTTATTCTTTTTTAATTTTAAAGTTTTTATAGTTTATATGTGAAAGATTTATTTTAATGTCATTATTGTTCTTAAATTCCTTGTAGTTTTTCCTTATTTCCTTTCCTCACTGACGAATAATGCAGTTTATGTTTTTCATTAACATCATAAGAAGAAAAATGTAATTGATATAACACCAAGAATGAAAATTAAAAACCCTCTAAAAATTGGAATTGCAATATTATTCCTATAATAATGTAATTTCAAATCACTTTTAATTTTATTCGAACATTTTTACTACTTCCTAATACTTCCAAGTATTTTTTTTTTCTTTTACCATGCTATTATACTCTGAATCCCTTTCATTTCATAATATCTTTATGGGGATTGCATCTCCATTTTTGGTTTTTATCATTTCGTTTTCGATTAATCAATTCTTATCTTACTATTTCATCAACTGTTTTTTTCATTCCAGGCAGTGTTTAATTCGTAATGCTATGCCATAACTATTCTTTTACCGTCGAATTATTATCATTACTCATTTCGTTATAATACGAAATCACCGAAAATCTTACAAAACTTTCTCATTAAGCCATTTTTTTTTTTTTTTTTTGTGCAATGGAAGAAGAAACACAGCTAATATATTCCTTAAAAGTAAATTTTCTGTCGAGAATCACATCTAAAATTTTAAGAGTCATATAAAGTTGAAGAAACATTATCACTGCTGAGATCCGGATGTTAAGGAGAAACTGTTCTTGACCTACTTACAATCAAACTTTGAGTTTTGTTAGGGCTCATCTTCATGCCCCATGATTTGCACCATGCACTATTTTTAGTTTGACCTCTATTAAGGAATTCAGCAACCCCAGATCTACATTCAGATGGAATTGAAGCAAAAAGAATAGCCTCTTCTCCATATGCAACTAGCTTGATTTACAGACACCGTTTCCGCTTCAACATCCCTTCATTGAGCGTCAGATGTTTAGTCGCGGCGTATAGACTACGGCATCTTTACCAAATTTACTGCATGAGAAGACGAATAGCATTCACCTTATTGTTGTGGCACGCATGTTGAAAGTGTGAAAGTATTTCCAGATCACTACGCTAATAGGCTTATCGGTCTATTTGCCTGATACTAAATATATAATTTATTCTCATATTAGCCTTGCATAAGAACTGTAATGGGTTGGCAAAATAAAATAATGCTTGTAACCTACCGTGGCCCCCCTTAGGGCCGGTAATAGTCGCACGTGTATTAGCCTACTAAACATGCACCTAGGGCTAACCTATAAGAACACTAGCATAAATTATACATTAATATTGGACATAGTATGTGGGGTAGTTTTAACCTAACCAGAGATCAAACAATCATATATGGACTTGGATGCTCGACAACAGTACTGTGCTATATAGCCTAAATCAAGCTACTATACCAGTAATCAAATGGCCTCTAGGGCATGTAAGCCAACACAACTAGAGGTATGAACTATCCTAAGATAAGGACACTATGCTATCAACTGGAATAGATGATTATATCGAACAGGCCGTCACAACCTACTCACCTACCCCCCTAAAGTTAATGAAAATAAAGCCAGCGTGTTACAATAATTTGACATGTTCTGCAGGGCACCACTGCAAGAAGACAACAAGATTGTCGGGATTTCTCCCGAACCTTAACCGCTAAGCCGATGTTTGTATGTTTAATACAATGATGAAATAAATACTTGAACGTAAGGTAGTTAACAGGGGGACATTTGTAGATGGAAAAAAGATTATGAATAACAATATAATGACAAAATAACTAAAAATATCGATAAATATTTTCAATAACCAGTTATTCTTTATACAATTAAAATCAAAGTCAAGTCAGAACTCTGAAGACAACTTCCAAACAAAAGAAACTGGTTTTCAAGGGAAAATTTCTAATTTTAAAGGAATAAGAAACATCTTTATATTGTTACAATAATAAAAAAATTCCAATAATGAAATAAATCTATATTCAAATATTAAATATATTGGAAATCAAAGAAACAAATTATAAAATGATAGAGACCTTTCATGTGACGTCATCAGATGACTAATAACAGCAGATTTGATTCTGCTGAGTCGAACATTCGTCACAGCTTCTATAGATCTACAAAACCACAGAAGAGCATTCTGGTTTCCCTCTAGCCTATTTTCCTGTAGCTGCCTTACTATAAAGATTGCCTCCACAGTCCACAGTCCTTCTTCCCTCCAGATTGCGGTTCCCAATCTTTATAATCTCAATCTCTCATTCAGTACCCTCTCAAATATATACTGTACGTGTGCGCATATACAATATATATATATATATATATATATATATATATATATATATATATATATATATATATATATATATATATATATATATATATATATATATATATATATAAGCCAGAATGATATGGTGAGATGCTTCATTTTCATTAGTCAATTATAAGGACACCTGTCTTAGTGTTAAGTTTTTAATGCTATGTAATGCATTAGGTAAATATATCTTTTTAAAATGCATATTGATTATTTACTAAGTAAATAGAAAAAAAAAAACATGAATTACAGGTGAAATGTCTTCATTCCAAGATTTTAGCGTGCCGGCATTAAAGAATTCCAAATTGCTTTTTTTTTTTTTTTTTTTTTTTTTTTTTTTTTTTTTTTTTTTTTTTTTTTTTTTTTTTGTGCGGTTTACGTGCTTGCATTCCAAGCGTAATAGTATTTGAAAACTTTCTAATCTTATGTTTCAAATATATTAAAGTTTCCATGGGTCAGACTAAAGACCCAAATAAAAGACATAGGTCATAGGGCTAAAAGATGATATGCAAAATCATATCACTGTATGGGAATCTACAGAAATTTTGAATGAATCACTAAACAGGAGAAACCTGCAGTGCAGTTTCATCAAGGAGGAATATACCAAACACAAATGTATCTAGGATTCTGTCTAATAACTTCAAATGGAACAGCCTGGATGGAAAGTGTAATTTATGTATCTGAGAGAGAGAGAGAGAGAGAGAGAGAGAGAGAGAGAGAGAGAGAGAGAGAGAGAGAGAGAGAGAGAGAGAGAGAGAGTCCTAAACCCGCATCGTACCACTCACAGCCTATAGTTAGTTCATCACTGTCGATTAATAGACAAGATGTGAATTGCAATGATTCCATTATGTTGGGCAACTGACATAAGTCCAATTCTCCTGCAATATGAAATCCTAATGCGTCAGCTAATAATGTTCTTTATTACCAATGTCACCAAATACATTTGTTTTATTAAATGCTTATAATCTACGAAACGAGACAATGATAATGGTTTAGCAAAAATTTTGCTTACATATTATATCAACTACTGTTCCTATTTAGAATTCATAACATTTTCTAATTTGCAACGTTTCTGGTAACGATAATTTGCTGATGATGACATCATTTTACGTACGTGATCTATATTTAGAGTTTACTATATATATATACATATATATATATATATATATATATATATATATATATATATATATATATATATATATATATATAATACATATAATATGTGTATATATATATATATATATATATATATATATATATATATATATATATATATATATATATATATATATATATATATATATATATATATATATATGTATATGTATATATATATATATATATATATATATATATATATATATATATATATATATATATATATATATATATATATATATATATATATATATATATATATATATAATTGTATGTATATGTATGCATCATTTGTATGCGTATCAGTAACTGCATATTCATATATTTGCGGAAGTATGCGCTTGCATTTTTACGGGTCATGGCTTAGAAATCTTTAATTTGTCAAGTACATTTTGTATCAACAAGAGAATTATTATTAGAATACATGTTTTAATTGTATGTGCT
>NC_090741.1:19294030-19299030 GCF_036898095.1 Palaemon carinicauda
CCTAAATCTCGCTGAAGTCACTGGCAGCAGGGTGACAGATTTGGTTTAAGGCGATGGACAGAATTTCTCTTCAGCTTTTACTCCGATTGCCTTTCAGTTGATCTTACAAGAATGAGTGTGGACTGGCAGGGGCCACTTGCATCACAAGGAACTGGCTATCCTTTTATGTATCTAGCCAATGAATCCTCTTGGATTTAGTCAGTCATAGAAAAGGGAAGATGGCAGAATGGCCTACAGTCCTGGGAGTTGCGGGGTGCTAAGAATCTCCTTGTTTATAAATACTAAAATAAAAAATCAGGTTGGGAAGTTACAGCAAGTGGATAGTGAATTTATGAAATATAGTTTGTATAACTTGGCCCTAAGTAAAACACTTTGTAAGGGGATTGGTAAGGAAACCTTAGACTAAGACAATATATATATATATATATATATATATATATATATATATATATATATATATATATATATATATATATATATATACTCAGGAAGAACAGAGGGAGTTGGAATAAAAGGGGTATGAAAGACGATGACACCAAGAGCAGAAAATGTATTGACTGATTGTAAAGCTGTAAATAAGAAATTGTTACTTGCAATGTTTAAATCCAAGCAGTGCAATATGAGTAAAATAGTTTGCCATGCACCAACAAATGATTCCCCTTAAGGAAGGAAACGGGAATACTATGAAGAAATGCAGTGTAATAGACGAGATCTTAAAGACTGATATGAAAATTGTAATTAGTGATTTGAATGCTAAAGTTGGAACAAAGTACAGAGAATGTGATGGGTGTTGGGGATCTTGGCGAGGTTGTAAATGAAAATGGAGCACATTTCATATGTTTCTCTTCACCAATCAATGTTGTCATCGGAGGTACTTTTTTTTTTTCTTTTTTTTTTTTTTTAAGTGCAAGGATATCCACAAATACGCAGGGACTTCACCATGTAGCCATCACAAAAATCAAGAAGATCACGTAGCCATTAATATAAAGAGAAGGAGTCGCAGAAATGTAAGAAGCTAGAGAGGTCCAGATATTGGTAGTGATCACCAGCTCCTCATTACTACACTGAAATTAAAACTTAAAGCACCTAATAGAAATGTAGAAAGAACACCTAAGTATGATACAACCAAGTTTCTAGAAGATGAGCACAGAGAAACATTTGCAATTGAATATAAGAATCGATTTGCTTAGAGACTTTAAGTGACAAAGACCAGACAATTAATGAAGAATGTTGTGATATTAAGGACATATTTCAGTCAGCTAGTATTGAAGTTTTAAGACATGCAGTTACAACGAGAAAACCATGGATATCAAATGATACTTGAGATACTATAAAAAGGAGATAAAGACAGAAATTTAATGTAGAAATATTTCGAGTAAGTAATGAAAATTACAAGTTAGAGCATTCTAAGTAATATTAAAATAAAAGCCAAGAATGGGTAGAGAGAATATTTACACAGGAAAGCAGATGAGGCTGATAAAGCCATGAATTCAGGGAGTGAATATGGAGTGAGAATCACCCATAGAATTATTAATGGAATATCTATAGAACAAAGCAGAAGAAGCGTATACCCATCAAGAGAGAGATGTATCTATTATAATAACAAAGGATGAAGAAAGGCAATATTGGATGGAACACTTGATTGAGGTAATAAATATGAGATACGAAGAGATTGATTTGATTGATATACCTGAAACTGATGACGACCTTGATGTTCCCCTGAATTTATTCATTGTGTTTGAAGTCGAAGCTATCATTAATAAACCCAGAAGATGGAAGGCCCCTGGTTACCGTGGAATAACTGCTTAAATGATAATGGTTAAAAATGAATTGTCCCCAAGAATAATTATAAGATTATTTTGTTAAGTATAATATGAAGAGGCAAAACCTGATCAATAGGAGCTAGGAGTGTTGGTGAAATTAGTGAAAAAAAAGGAGACATGACTGATTGCAGTAATTACAGAGGCATCACACTTAGGTCATTTGTCATGAAAATATATGGTATGATTATTCTTAAGAGACTAGAGAGAAAGATGGATGAAAAGTTGAATGTTGGATTTAAAAGAGATAGAAGTTTTACTGACCAAATTTTCATTTGGTACAGCAATGCATAGAATATAGAAATCCACTTTTGATGGCATTTGCAGACTATGAAATGTCTCTGATAGTGTGCACCGTCTAATTTTTTGGAGAGTCCTACATTATTTTGGAGTTCATCTTAATTATGTAAATGTGATTAAGTCTGTTCAAGATAATAGCAAGTGCAAAGTTGATGTTAGTGGAGTCCTATCAAATTAATTTCCAGTGCACATTGGAGTACTCCAAGTGAATGCGTTGTCACCTATGTTTATCTTCTTCGTTGATATTGTAATTCACAGAACAGTTGGGAATAGTGGAGAAGGATTGGACTGGATTGGTAACAGCAAATTAGCTGACCTGCTTGTTAGCAGACGTAGTGATGGCGATGCAAAACATTTTAGACAGTTTGCCAGGATTAAAAATGACTAAGTATAACTGCCCTGATGGTGGAAAGGTGGCAGCCATGAGAGGAACTCACCAACCCCCAAACCGGGAGGGGGGGGGGGGGGAACGTAGTCAACAGGTGAGAAGAGTCGTCAGATGTTAGCAGTGTGGGGCAGAGGGGCACCAACGAGTGGAGTGCCCCACCCAAGGAAACCCCCCCCCCCTTGTTACACTTATCAGGCCTAAGGTCACTTATCTCGAGAGTCCCCAGCAAAAAACGCCGAGGATGGGAGAGCTGTGGCACACGCAACCCACCCCCCTTCCCCAACATCCGAGTAAAAAGAAAAATAGGAAGGGGGAGACGAGGGAGATCAAGCCTCCCCCTCCCCCCAGTACAGCAGAAGGAGCAATCGAGGCAGCGGTGAGAGTGACTACGATGGACTCGATGGAGCATGAACTGGGACCTCACTTGGTACCCTGACTTCACCCTCGCAGCACTAGGGACAGGAGCAGGGGTCTGCGGTATTGCAAGTGTGGTCATTGGCACGTGGCTCACATCTGTTCGACATAGTAGCCAGTGTTTTGCTTCTTGAGCAAGAAATCTCATCAAACTCACTGCAATTAGCAGCTTCCATTATCTTCGATATTCTAAGGGGAAATAATCTACAATCAAGGCATAAAACGATTGTCAACATTAAGGTGGGATCTGTGAAGTTTACACATGATTTTTTTGTTTCGCCCACCTTGGGAATTCCAGAAATCGAGGCTATACTTGGTTTGGATTTTATAATGAGTAGCTGAATATACATTTGGAGGGAAAAGATAGAATAACAGTAAAAGCGGGAGGCTGCAAGTTGCTGATAGAGAGTCATGAGAGAGTAAGTGCTTGTGCAGGAAAGTAGAGACAACTAAGTAAGGTAACAGCTGTACCTGAAAGAGGAGAAGTGTTGCCTCCTCAGACACTTATGAGTATATCAGTGACCCAGTGTCAGCCTCTCCCGGAGGGAACGAAGGCCGTAGTTAAAACCCAAGACAAATGGGCACACGTAGTCCTAAATGGCTCGTCAGGAATAACAGAGAACACAGTTGACATTACGATAGTTAATTTTTCAAATAAAAGAGTTGTCTTAGGAAGTGATTCGGTGTGTGAATTTGATTTATGGAAAATTATTAATAATAGGATCTTCGGAGCCACAACTCCAGCCCGCACAGAGAAATGCACTCGAGACTTGATTATGTAAGTGGTAAGACTATGTCCATAAGAATATCAACCTGTAGTTAGTAACATTGTTAATAATTATTCCGATGTAATTGCAATTGGAGACGAGCCAACCAGGAGGATTGATTGATTTCTTTTTAGCATTGAAACTGGGCATGCGGGTCCGATCAGGTCAAGCCCTTATAAGGTACCCTTTCATTTCCAGGAAGAGATAGAAAGGAGAATAGTAAATTAAGGGAACAAGGGATTATCTAGGAAAGTGAATCCCCTGGGCTTCTTAAATTGTAGCTGTTAAGAAAAAGGATGGCTTGGTAAGATTGTGTGTTGATTATAGGAAGTTGAATGCAGTCACTTAGGATATTGCATCTCCATTGCCTTTGATCGTAGAATTGCTTGTGAAGGTACGGAATAGTAAATATTTTACAACTATTGATTTAAAATCTGGATACTGTCAAATACTCATTCAGGAAGATAGTAAATGTAAAACGGCAGTTTCAGTTAAATTTTTTTCCTTTTAGTGTTAAAAAAGCTCCAAGTCATTTTTCTAGAGTAGTGATGGGAGTTTTGTCTCCCATAATTAGATATATTGTTCTTGGTTATTTAGACTATATCATCATTACAAGGAAAACGACCGAAGAACTTAATAACAATATTTGTTTAGTTTCAGAAGTATTGCGACATAATAGTATGAAAGTAAATTTGTCAAAGTACAAATTTTTCTGTAAACACGTCGAATTTCCGGGTCACATAATAACCCCAGAAGGTATCTAGCCCTGCCCCGGTAAAGTAGAAGGTATTAGAGATTTCCCCAGGCGACGTACCCCTAAGGAAGTAGCTAAGTTCCTTGGGCTCGCAGGGTATTACCGTAAATTCATAAGAAGTTTTGGAGAGATATCGAGACCCTAAGATGCTTTAAAGAAACAAAAAATAATAAATTTGTGAGTGGAAGAAGAAAGGGTCTTTAACCATTTGAAAGCTGTCTTAACCAGCAATGAATTACTCGCATATCCTATATTTGATCGCCCGTTTTTAGTGACAACAGATGGGAGTATTGGTGGTGTAATTTCTCAACGAGATGATGAAGGTAGAGAGTGATCTATTTGTTTTGCTTCCAGGGCATTAAAAGGGGCAGAGAAAAATTATGGTACATTCGATCAAGAGGTATTCACTATTCTTTGAGTTTTAAAGAGACATCAGATCTATTTATTAGGTCAGCCGATTGAGTTGCAATGTGATCATCGCCCCTTATGTAATTTATTTAACAAAGGAGACTTGACGTCTAAACAAGCGAGATGAATTGAAAGATTGCTAGAATTCA
>NC_090741.1:19324030-19328779 GCF_036898095.1 Palaemon carinicauda
CGGGATCTAACCACATTCATTACCCCCTGGGGGAGATTTCGTTACCGTCGTACACCCATGGGGCACTGCTCCGCCGGCGATGCGTATACTCGACGATTCGACGACACCATCCAGGACATCCAGAGGAAATATAAGTGCGTAGACGACACCCTACTCTACGAAGACAGCATTGAAGGGGCCTTCTGGCATGCCTACGACTTCCTCAAAACATGCGCAGCCAAGGGCGTTACCCTTAAGCCGGAGAAATTAAAATTCGCAAGAAGGGCAGTAGACTTCGTGGGCTTCAACCTGGGCTGGGAGGCCTACAAGCCAACAGAGGAACGTTTGGCGGCCATCAAGAACTTCCCGATGCCACTTCAGCCCTCTATCACCGACATAAGGGCTTGGTACGGATTCGTCAACCAGCTGGCGCCCTTCCTCGCGACAGCCCCCATCATGAACCCATTCAGGGAGCTCCTCAAAAAACCAACCGGGAAGTCAGTGTACTGGGACGAGGCACTTCGTACCAAATTTCATCACGCCCAAGACAGATCTGCCAATTAGCAAAGGACGGACTGGCCTACTACGACAGGAGCCTCACCACAGCAGCGATCACCGACTGGTGCAACGAAGGCATAGGGTTTATAATCCTTCAACAGTATTGCTCATGCAGCTCCGCCAATACGCCCTTTTGCTGCACGGGTGGGTGGTGCCTGGCACTATGCGGCAGCCGCCATCTCACCGTCGCCGAAGCTGGCTACGCTGCCGTGGAGGGAGAGGCCCTCGCGGTAGCCTGGTGTCTCCAAAAGGCGAGGCTGTTCTTGCTGGGGTGTCCCAACCACACCGTTGTGACGGACCACCGCCAGTTAACCAAGTTACTGGGGGATCAGGCCCTCACGGATATCTCCATCCCCCGCCTCTTCAGGCTGAAGGAGAGAACTCTGCAGTACCGATTCAGGGTCAAGTATCTGCCGGGGAAGCATAACAGCGCGGCGGATTTCCTGTCCCGATACCCTGCCTTGAAAGCCGATCCCAGCGGCCACAACATGGACCTCGACGAAGACCTCACCGACACCATGGCGCCGCCGTCTTGGCAGCAGTAGAGCACGACAGCTGTGTCGTGGACGAGGCACGCCGCTGTCAGCGACCCTGTGTACCAGCTGCTCATGGCCAGGTCCTGGCTGGGGACTGGGCCGAGAGGAAGTCCCAAGAAGTTGCTTGCCTTCGGCCCTTCTATGGCGTCAGGGAGAGGCTGTCCGTTATCCAAGACTTGGTGACATACACGTTCAAACAGGGCAACGTCAGTCTAGTTATCCCGGAGCCTCTCCGTCAGCAGGTGGCTGCCAACCTACACGCGGGGCACCAAGGCCTGGACTCGATGCATCGACGAGCGCGCCAGACAGTGTACTGGCCTGGACTAGAGGGGGACCTGCAGTATCACCGATCCTCGTGTGAAGAATGCGACGTACACGCACCATCCCAGGCCGCGGAGGAACTCATCATCACGCCGCCCCCAGAATACCCCTTCCAGATGAAGGTGCAGATATGTTCCAGCACGATGGACACTCGTACATGGCCTACGCAGACAGGCTCACAGGGTGGCTGGAGCTGGCCCACTTCCCCCACGGAACCTCCTCCTCCCACATCAAGACCCAGCTATGTCGCTACTTCGCCAGGTGGGGGGCCCCGGAGCAAATCTCCATGGACGGTGGCACCAATCTGGCAAGCGAGGAAATGGTGGAATTTTTCAAGTTATGGGGCGTGTCCGTGTGTTATCATCCGCCCAGTACCCGCAGTCTAATGGCAGGGCAGAGGCCGCAGTCAATATCGGGAAGCGGATAATAATGGCGAACACGGGCAGCGGCGGCACAATTGACACGGACAAGTCCTCTATGGCTATGTTGCAGTACCTCAACACCCCCCTCCGCGGAATAAATAAGTCACCCGCCCAGATGGCCGCGGGCAGGCAGCTCCGAGACGGCGTACCTACGGCCCGCTGGCACCTCACGGTAGACAAACACTGGGGGGGCAACCTTACGGCAAAGAGAACGTCAGATGGCTGAAAGTGGTGCCGAACTCACCAGGAATGGACCATCCAGAAAGCTTCCAGTTATCAACTCGGGATCCCAAGTGCGAGTGCAAAATCAGGCCACTAAGCTGTGGGACCGTACCGGTACCAGTGGCGGAAACGCTCCCATACCGACAATACCTAGTCAAACTGGATGGCCGCGGGCGCCTCTCCCTCCCGTAACAGGAAGAACCTACGTCTCACATTATCGGGGCCCCAGCCTGGGCGAGCCACACCTGCTACACATCCAGCCACGCACATGCCCGAGCAGCTACCAAGCAGTCACCCTACGCCCAGCCCATAAGCAGTACGGGAACCCACGCCCATCACGGCGCACTAGAAGGCCTGCGTGGATGGATGACTACATGTGATCATTGTACATTACAGCGGCCCCTGCATATATTTTTTTTTTATTGCCTTTGCTTCTCATATTATTCTATGAACATGTATTATCTGCACATTGTGTCTTGCATTACTGACAGCTATGCACCTGTCTTCCTATTCTCACACATGTACCCAATTTAATCCATGTATATCCATGCATTATTTTTTATCATTGTCTCTCCATGTATACCCATGTATTAATCTCGGGGAGGGGGGAGGGCGATGATTGAGTACCTGCAAGTATGATATGTTTTCCCATGGCAGGCAGGCGCCAAGTGAGTGTGCCGGTGGCAGAGAGCAACCGAGTCAGTCTGTATCTGAGGACCCATTAAACCACATGTCCCCACCATCGTGTGTCTCTTGTCCTACCTTGACATCTAAGAATATATATATATATATATATATATATATATATATATATATATATATATATATATATATATATATATATATTATATATATATATATATATTATATATATATATATATATATATATATATATATATATATATATATATATATATATATGCATAGGGTCTAGGCAAATTCATCGACAACAATTTACCGACAACAATTCACCGACAACAATTCACCGACATACACAATTCATCGAATATGCAATTCACCGAAACCCGAGAAAAAAAAAGGGAAAAGTTAGAAAAGTGTAAACCCTTTATTATCATAAGCAGTTTCTTAATTTGGTTAAAACTTTGATTTCTTTTGTTTAGAAAGATAATTGAAAAGCCCATCATGCGGCCTCCAGTTTATAGAATCGGAGAAAGGGAAGAAGTTGATCAGTGATGGATATTTCTTTTATAAAGACAAACAGAACGAAGAAAAAATATTGGAAATGCGACAAGTACCACAAGATAAAGCGCAAAGCGCGGATTACTACGCAAGGTGGCGAGATTGTTAAAGAAATCAAAGAACATAATCATGTATGTGATGCAGCTGAAGGCGAAGCTCAAAAAGTAATGGAAAACGTACGTAAAAGAGCTACATCAACTACACAAGCACCTCATGCCCTCATTTCGAATGCACTTGTAGGATGCAGTGAAGCAGCAGCAGTTAAACTTCCAAAACCTCAAGTATTAAAAGGACAGTAAGAGGAATAAGATTTGAAATCAATTGTCTGCCACCTCTTCCACAATGCCGTAGTGATTTGTCTTTCACAGACGAATATATAAAATCATGCAGAGGTGAAACTTGTTATTATTTGATTCTGGTCCCAATGAGAAACGGATAGTAATATTTGCTACACAGCGGTGTACAAATATTCATGCAAACAGGGACCGTTGGTATGGGGACGGGACATTTAAAACAGTACCACTGCTATTTTACCAACTGTATACATTCCATGGATTCAAGGAAGATGTTGCTATTCCACTTATTTATGCTTTATTACCCGATAAATCGGAAACCACTTACAGTATACTATTAGAGAAGATTAAAGAGCATACTGCATTTTCGGTTGCATCATCTATAACGATTGACTTTGAACTGCTATGATAAAAGCATGTAGAAAAGAATTTCCAAGTTCATGTTTGAAAGGGTGTTTCTTTCTTTTTGTCAGTGCATCTCTCGTGTTATACAAACAAATGGACTTAAACGAAGATATGAAATGGATGCAGATTTTGCGTTGAATGTACGTTATTTACCAGCATTAGCATTTTTTCCCGTTGATATGGTTGTTGGTTCATTTGAATTATTGTGTAATAACGACGTGTTTTCACCATAATTACAAAATGTTGTGGATTATTTTGAAGATACGTGGATAGGCTGCCCTGATAGAAGAAATCACCGTAGACCGCCAAGATACGAACTTAAGATGTGGAATGTTTATGAAGACGTTTTAAAAAAAAACAAATAATGCCCTTGAGGGGTGGCATAGAGCATTTGAAACTCAGGTAGCTGGACACCATCCTAATATATGGAAATTCCTGGAAATTCTGAAAAAAGAGCAAAACTTTAACGATGTAAAAATCGACCAATATTCGGCTGGTAACTCGTGTCAACCACAAAGAAAGAAGTATCGCTGTTTCTTCTGAACGGTTAAAGAAAATTGTTGATAATTATCATTCTTATACGAGTATTATTGATTATTTGAGAGCAGTAGCTCATAATCTTTCTTTTTGATTATAATGAATAATTTTACACTTTTATTGCACTTTATTGTACTTTCACTTATTGTTTTTTTAATAAACATTTTTACACTTTCATTGTACTTATCTATTCTTATTAACACTTTTATTTCAATAAAAATCACAAAATAATTATTAACTTTTTCTTTTCCTAATATAATAATTGAAGGATTACC
>NC_090741.1:19329279-19331779 GCF_036898095.1 Palaemon carinicauda
AATTGCCAACACACAAAGCTTCAAAATGTGCAAAACCGGGCGGCTAGATTGATAAAAGGCATTAAACTTTGGGAGAGAATAACTCCTGCATTGATCGATTTACATTGTTTACCAGTTAAGGCTAGAATTGAATTTAAGATTTGCTTGTTGACTCACAAAGCACTTACAAGTGATAAGCCTAAATATCTTCGTGATTGCTTGGTCTCCTACCCTCAAGCTACCAGCGCTGCTGTAAGAGTTAGACATGCTGATGACCTACTTAGTCTATTCGAAATTAGTGTGAATCATGCAATAGGAGGAAGAACGTTCAATTATGGTGCACCGAGACTCTTCAACGACCTTCCACTTGATGTCAAAAATATAAAAATTGTGGCAGCTTTCAAGAAAAACCTGAAGAATTATCTTTTTAGAAAGTGTTATAATAGTGACCTGAAAACTATTAAGCCTGAATACAAATGTTAGCGAAATAACTGATAAGATACAGAGCAAAATATTAACTGGAAAGAAATTTTTTTCACACACCAATGCCCGCCGGAACAGACTTTTAGTGTCTGATGGAGGGCGAGAAATAAACCCGTAAAAGTAAAAGTAAAAGTAAAAGTATATATATATATATATAATATATATATATATTAGACAATGGCTAGGTTAAGTGAAATTGCGAAACTAAATCGCATGACATTAACTATAAAAATCATGCTATATCTTATATCATTTTAGTGAGATTGGTGTTATTGTATAGACATGAGTCGAGGTAGGACAATGAAACGATATCCAAAAGATTTAATAGATTTGACAGGAAAATCTTTAGATGAGGGTTGGGAGTTAAATGGCATGACAAGATTAGAAATTCAACTATAAGAGAGATTACTCGAGCGCCAAATGTCGATGAGTGGTGGATGGAGATGGTTTGGTCATGCATGCTCTTAGTGGGCTTCAAAAGACACTAGAAGAGTTGAACGACCCAGACCTACATGACTGAGACTAAGACGTATGAAGTAGGAGAGGATGAATGAAGAAGTAATGATTTAAATGCTGAAGATAGTTACGACTTGAGAAATCTAACAAGTATCCTTTCCATCAATAGGCATACGAGGAGATATCTCCAACCACCGCCTCTTCAGGCTGAAGGAGAAAACTCTGCAGTACCGATTCAGGGTTAAGTATCTGCCGGGGAATCATAACAGCGGGGCGGATTTCCTGTCCCGATACCCTGCCTTGAAAGCCGATCCCAGCGGCCACAACATGGACCTCGACGAAGACCTCACCGACACCATGGCGGCCGCCGTCTTGGCAGCAGTAGAGCACGACAGCTGTGTCGTGGACGAGGCAAGAGTTAGGCACGCCGCTGTCAGAGACCCTGTGTACCAGCTGCTCATGGCCAGGGTCCTGGCTGGGGACTGGGCCGAGAGGAAGTCCCAAGAAGTTGCGTGCCTTCGGCCCTTCTATGGCGTCAGGGAGAGGCTGTCCGTTATCCAAGACTTGGTGACATACACGTTCAAACAGGGCAACGTCAGTCTAGTTATCCCGGAGCCTCTCCGTCAGCAGGTGGCTGCCAACCTACACCCGGGGCACCAAGGTCTGGACTCGATGCATCGACGAGCGCGCCAGACAGTGTACTGGCCTGGACTAGAGGGGGACCTGCAGTATCACCGATCCTCGTGTGAAGAATACGACGTACACGCACCATCCCAGGCCGCGGAGGAACTCATCATCACGCCGCCCCCAGAATACCCCTTCCAGATGAAGGTGCAGATATGTTCCAGCACGATGGACACTCGTACATGGCCTACGCAGACAGGCTCACAGGGTGGCTGGAGCTGGCCCACCTCCCCCACGGAACCTCCTCCTCCCACATCAAGACCCAGCTATGTCGCTACTTCGCCAGGTGGGGGGGCCCCGGAGCAAATCTCCATGGACGGTGGCACCAATCTGGCAAGCGAGGAAATGGTGGAATTTTTCAAGTTATGGGGCGTGTCCGTGCGTTATCATCAGCCCAGTACCCGCAGTCCAATGGCAGGGCAGAGGCCGCAGTCAATATCGGGAAGCGGATAATAATGGCGAACACGGGCAGCGGCGGCACCTTCGACACAGACAAGTCCTCTATGGCTATGTTGCAGTACCTCAACACCCCCCTCCGCGGAATAAATAAGTCACCCGCCCAGATGGCCGCGGGCAGGCAGCTCCGAGACGGCGTACCTACGGCCCGCTGGCACCTCACGGTAGACAAACACTGGGGGGGGGCAACCTTACGGCAAAGAGAACGTCAGATGGCTGAAAGTGGTGCCGAACTCACCAGGAACGGACCATCCAGAAAGCTTTCAGTTATCAACTCGGGATCCCAAGTGCGAGTGCAAAATCAGGCCACTAAGCTGTGGGACCGTACCGGTACCGTGGCGGAAACGCTCCCATACCGACAATACCTAGTCAAACTGGATGGCCGCGGGCGCCTCTCCCTCCGTAACAGGAAGAACCTACGTCTCACATCATCGGGGCCCCA
>NC_090741.1:19336779-19339279 GCF_036898095.1 Palaemon carinicauda
TGAAAGTCATGAAGTGGGTTCACATCACGAGGAGAGCCGTCTGCGGCAGGTTGCAGGCGAGTGATACTGGTCATTTTCCAGAGGGTGAGCGAAGCCCTTTGGTCCCACAACGGTTGTTGAGAGAGCTGAAAAGGCGTTGCTATACGGGCGGCTGGCGACGGCGAGTACTGCTGCAGAAGGTATGCGTTGACAGCGTCATAGTAACGGTGAGAGGTGTAGGGGGGAGGGGGAGGCGGGAGGAGCGGGTCACTCCGGGGTCACCAATGTGACGGGCCCGTGTGCGGGTTGTGAACTTAAAGGCAGGATGCAATAGACTGAGTTGTTTATTAAGGAACACTCTCCTTTATATACAAAACTTCAAGGCACAGGACGTGACATGTTCGAGAGACAGACAATGATACAGAGCAAAACCGGAGACATGGTCATTCAGGTTCTTTTTAGTGCGAGGGAAGAGCGCAGATACAAGCATAATATATACAAAAGGAATTATGTACAACTGTGTGACACTCGGTTGGTACATGGCTCCCCCTCCAGAAATGACATACTGAACATGTTAAATAGGTCCCCTGAATCTGGAGAGGTAGTAGTAGAAACTGCGCCGATTAGCGGCAGTGAGTGGCTGTAGAAGTCGATGGTTGGGGTGCGAGTGCGAGCGAGTGGTGGATGATGGGTGGCTGTGTTGCCGCTCCGGCTCGTCACGGGGTAGTCGAGTGTTTCCTACGGCATTCATAGGCGTGTGTGTCCTACGGCATTCATAGGCGTGTGTGTCCTACGGCATTCATAGGCGTGTGTCCTACGGCATTCATAGGCCTACGGCGTTCATAGGTGTGTATGTCCTACGGCATTCATAGGCGTGTATGTCCTACAGCATTCACGTCAGCTTCGGTTGAAGTTGAATAGGTGTCCTCTTCGTCACGAGTGGAGGCGTTGATGGAGGTTTGAAAGTCATGAAGTGGGTTCACATCACGAGGAGAGCCGTCTGCGGCAGGTTGCAGGCGAGTGATACTGGTCATTTTCCAGAGGGTGAGAGAAGCCCTTTGGTCCCACGACGGTTGTTGAGAGAGCTGAAAAGGCGTTGCTATACGGTCGGCTGGCGACGGCGAGTACTGCTGCAGAAGGTATGCGTTGACAGCGTCATAGTAACGGTGAGAGGTGTAGGGGGGAGGGGGAGGAGGGAGGAGCGGGTCACTCCGGGGTCACCAATGTGACGGGCCGTGTGCGGGTTGTGAACTTAAAGGCAGGATGCAATAGACTGAGTTGTTTATTAAGGAACACTCTCCTTTATATACAAAACTTCAAGGCACAGGACGTGACATGTTCGAGAGACAGACAATGATACAGAGCAAAACCGGAGACATGGTCATTCAGGTTCTTTTTAGTGCGAGGGAAGAGCGCAGATACAAGCATAATATATACAAAAGGAATTATGTACAACTGTGTGACACTCGGTTGGTACATGGCTCCCCCTCCAGAAATGACATACTGAACATGTTAAATAGGTGCCCTGAATCTGGAGAGGTAGTAGTAGAAACTGCGCCGATTAGCGGCAGTGAGTGGCTGTAGAAGTCGATGGTTGGGGTGCGAGTGCGAGCGAGTGGTGGATGATGGGTGGCTGTGTTGTCGCTCCGGCTCGTCACTGGGTAGTCGAGTGTTTCCTACGGCAATCATAGGCTTGTGTGTCCTACGGCATTCATAGGCGTGTGTGTCCTACGGCATTCATAGGCGTGTCCAACGGCATTCATAGGTGAGTGTGTCCTACGGCATTCATAGGCGTGTGTGTCCTACGGCATTCATAGGCGTGTGTCCTACGGCATTCATAGGTCTACGGCGTTCATAGGCGTGTATGTCCTACGGCATTCATAGGCGTGTATGTCCTACAGCATTCACGTCAGCTTCGGTTGAAGTTGAATAGGTGTCCTCTTCGTCACGAGTGGAGGCGTTGATGGAGGTTTGAAAGTCATGATGTGGGTTCACATCACGAAGAGAGCCGTCTGCGGCAGGTTGCAGGCGAGTGATACTGGTCATTTTCCAGAGGGTGAGCGAAGCCCTTTGGTCCCCCAACGGTTGTTGAGGGAGCTGAAAAGGCGTTGCTATACGGGCGGCTGGCGACGGCGAGTACTGCTGCAGAAGGTATGTGTTGACGGCGTCATAGTAATGGTGAGAGGTGTAGGGGGGATGGGGAGTCGGAAGGAGCGAGTCACTCCGGGGTCACCAATGTGACAGGCTGTGTGCGGGTTGTGAACTCAAAGGCAGGATGCAATAGACTGAGTTGTTTATTAAGGAACACTCTCCTTTATATACAAAACCTCAAGGCAACAGGACGTGACATGTTCGAGAGACAGACAATGATACAGAGCAAAACCGGAGACATGATCATTCAGGTTCTTTTTAGTGCGAGGGAAGAGCGCAGATACAAGCATAATATATACAAAAGGAATTATGTACAACTGTGTGACACACGGTTGGTACACTGTTTTGCATGTGAAGATGTCATATATAT
>NC_090741.1:19341779-19359279 GCF_036898095.1 Palaemon carinicauda
GAGATATTGAATTTCTATATGTCCTCAGTCTCACCCGTCTACTTATGTTTTGTAGACGTGCGGAAGGCATTTGACATAGTAAACTGTCTGAAACTCTTTTTGAAACTACACAAAAGGGGAACTCCTCCATATCACTTCGGCATATTATACTGTTGGTTTTCAACACAGCAGTTCTGTGTCAAATGGGGCAATGTTCTATCCCAGCCATTCGGTTCATCTAACGGTCTCAGGCAAGGTGGCATTCTTTCACCATATTCATTTAATGTTTACACAGATGATATGAATATCAGACTGAATTCACTTCCAAATGGTTGTACGGTTAATGGTTTTACCATAAAAAACTTTTGCTATGCTGACAATATGGTCCTCATCTCTCCCTCTGTCCAAGGCATACAATGTCTTATCGACACCTGCAACGCATATGCTAATGAACATGACATGATCTATAACGAAATCAAGACACAGCTTATGTCAGCCCTTCCTAGAGCGTTCCTATTCATAGAAGACCCACATATTTTCCTTCAAAACCATCAATTAGCACTTGTAAATGATTTTCCTTACCTAGGTCATATCATTACGAAAGATTTAAAGGACACATCTGACATTAAAAAAAGGCAACGTAAATTGTGTTGTCTAGGGAACATGGTAACGAGAAGATTTTCCTTCAGCCTCTAAGATATAAAAACCTCCTGTTTCAAACCTACTGCTTTAACATGTACGGCCTCTTGCTATGGGCAAACTATACGCGTGAATCGATGACACGTATCACAGTCATTCACAATGATATCCTAAGACGCCTCACCAGTACCCCCGAGGCACCATTCAGCTTCAGCGATTTTTGTTGAAAATTGACTGGATAACCTAAAAACCACCATTCGACACTCTATAATAACTCTCACCTCCTGCCTACGATCTAGTGAAAATACCCTAATTTTAAAAGTGCAGCTAGAATAAAATCCAAAATGTGTGAAACCTGGAGTAGGGAAGCGCCAGTGCAATGAATTGTATTTAGTAATCTTTGTTAGTGTGGCTATGCAAAATCTTCATCACTAAATAACCTAGGTATAATACCCGGTAATGTTATGATAACGTGTTTTATTATATTATATCTTTGCTGTCTGGAAGTCTTGTATTTCCTTCACACCACCTGTAACTAGATTTTTTTCCCGATGTGGAGCATTAATTTTTTGTTTTATTTTCATTTTTTGTTGTTTTTGCCAAATCCTGAGAGAGAGAGAGAGAGAGAGAGAGAAAGAGAGAGAGAGAGAGAGAGAGAGAGAGAGAGAGAGAGAGAGAGAGAGGTAGTTAGTGTATCGATTGTTTGTTGTGAGAAAGACTGTTGGTTTAAATGAGATTTTTTGTTTATGTTTTAGTTAGGTTACGATACTGGTGAATGTCTTGGGTGAATGGCTTTTTTATTTGACTGTTGATAGAGGCGGATGTGTGTGATTGCAGGATTTACTATTATTTTTCTTACCAGCGTTGGAAGTGTTCTGTGTATTTCAACAGTAAGTACAGTTTTGTTTATATTTGCTTGTCGTGATTGGGGATGATAGGAACAGTTTATTATTTATCTTTGATTATAGTGCGATAGTTTAGTTAGCTAGGAGTGTTCGTAAGTGTTTTTCTTTTTTATTCTGCCAGGACGTGATTCCTCCTTTGGAGAGACTGAATTTAGGAAGTGGATTTTTTGTTGATGACCTGGCCTGTACCTGATATTGTTTCGACTGCTCATCTGACTGCACAACCGTTCATGAACTGTCCTGTTATTTAAGATTACGATTGCTGTTATTGATGATGATGATGATGATGATGGTTATGACCACTAATTGACTGTTTAGTTCAGTTGACTGGAACTGAATATAGTTCCGTTTGCCACAGACTGGTGGCTGTGCCAAGGACTGATCGTTTTTTTGTTCAGAGACAGTTTCCGCATTAATAAATAAACAATTATAAACCTATTTGGTTGTGGTGCATCCGGGATTATATGAATGTGGCATTTTTATATATTTTGTATGTTAAGCTTTTTTGTGTGTTGTCTATATTAATATCTCAAGTTTGGTTGTTATGATTCTAGAATTAAGTGATAATTTAGTTTCAAGGAATATAGTTAGTAAGGTTATGTTTTGTTTCAATTTTCCTTCCTTCCAAGAGTCCAGTTGATAAAGTAAGGGGAAAATTTGTGTTATGGGAAAATTGTCTGGTAAAGTGATTCAAGGGTGTGGGGGTTGTTTTGCAACATCCCGCCACACCGAGTACTATCATTATCCAAGCAGTTTTTGTTCCAACATACTTATCATTCTCATCGCCTTTCTCTCTCTCTCTCTCTCTCTCTCTCTCTCTCTCTCTCTCTCTCTCTTTGTTTGCTGATATGCATGTTATCATCGTTATTAAGTGTTACTGTTATTGTGTTTTAATTACCCAGACCTTAGAACTTTGTGGTCAACCTGCCAATTGCTGTTTGTACTGTATCACTGATATTATTGCATATCTCATCCTTTTTACTGATGTCATAAGTGCAATATCACTGTACGCCTATTGTAACTGTATATGGCTTTTGCTGAAATAAAAATTATTATTATTATTATTATTATTATTATTATTATTATTATTATTATTATTATTATTATTATTATTATTATTATTATTATTGTTGTTGTTGTTATATGAATTATCTGTTTTAATGTTAATAACTTTTGAAAGGTTATTTTAATTTTTCATTACTTCTTATATCGTTTATTTATTTCCATGTTTCCTTTCCCTACTGGGCTATTTTTCCTTGTTGAAGCTCTTGGGCTTATAGCGTCTCGTTTTTCCAACTACTATCGTTTCCAGAGGCCATGTAATAGTGTTTTTTTTTTTTTTTTTTTTTTTAAATAACTCATAAAATAACTGATGGATTTCCATGATATCAAAGCAGGGAGCGCTTCATACAATGGCCTAATTTTGGGAAATACTGTGCATTGCCAATTACGTTTCATTAACTTTTTTACTTAGGAAAATGAAGTTAAAGCCAGTGTTAGCCACCAACACATTTGCAAAAGTGATGACGTCCCTCAGTGACGTTGTTATAACGTTTCTTCCCTTGTACCTCCTATCCCCCGAATTGTTAAACGCCTGTTTAACTTTGTAGATAATTGTCATATGACCTACCGTAAGCAATACGAAATTCTTTGTCAGTAAAAGCTCAGCATACTTGGTAATGTGATTCATGACTTTAAACTTTACCTAAACACAAGACCAACGTTTTTTATTTTACCCACTCACTTACATTGAAGATCAAGAATGAGACTTATGGCAGGAGACGAAAGAAGCCATGCTAATCTTACACCTCGCACTTCAAGCGAGTGTTGGTAAAGCAATAGAAATATAGTTTTTTTAGGTTAAACCGTAGGACTCATTCTTCCATACAACACATGTTACTCGATACACCAATTGCCAGGAAGAAAATGACAGAGAGCATTGTTTGATATGATTTATCTTATAAATTTCACCAGAGAGAGTAGCTTGAATTCCTTAGAAGGTAGGCTTCTAAAAGATGTTTCATATGAGGGCATTAACATCGGGCATTTGAAAAAATTTGAATTCATATATATACATATATATATATATATATATATACATATATATATATATATATATACATATATATATATATATATATATACATACATATATATATATATATATGTTTATTATATATATATATATATATATACTATATACATATATATATACATACATATATATATATATATATATATACTGTGTATATATATATATATATATATATTGTGATGGATGGCTTAACCACCACACAAAAACACTAAACTTTTCAAACAGTATTCACTTAAGTACCATACTAAGTCCACAAAAGGTGGAATAGTATACAATTTCAATAAGAGTGCAAAGTCAATTCAAGGGGACAAAGAAAATACCACAAAAATATACTTAATTTTAATACACAAGTTTCAGACAGAAATAACACCTGAACCTCAACAATAGAGTAATTAATGATAAACACTCACTCTTAAACTCCCTGTAAAAGAAAACAATTACACAATTAAAGAAAGGTCATCAACACAAGCATACAAAAAGGGAAGAGGGTCCAGAAAGGAAGAGGCAAACAAAAAGTAAGAATATCCTAACAATTACACATTAAATATCCCTAACAAATTCCTCATTCACTTCTAGGAGTCTCCTCAGAGGACAATAAACTCTCCAGCTGGATGGCTTAATTCAGGCGGCAGAAAACACGGATCCAAAGCAATGGTGGTGACTGGTTCAATAATGCAGAACGCCCAGGAATACAGGTCGTGGGCCCGACACACAAATATAACAATCAAAATTTTTACCTTGGGGCAGAGAGGTCCCCTTGGCTTTTACTGAACCAAGGGCAGTTTAATATATATAGGATAACAATCCTTAATGCAGAGCGAGGATATCCTGGGAAAGCTAAACAGCTTCACAATGCAAATCTGTAATGGCGATGAATATAATAAATCCAGCAGCAATTATCGTGCCCTTCAAGGTTGGAGGCTCAGAAACACACTGAGGCCAACTCCTCCAAGCGAAACCCTCCATACCTCGGATAATGAAGGAGAGCTGCCACGTAACCAACACAACTTGAAAATATAAAATAGTCGTTAGCCAATAATAAACACCAAGATAACCACCGGTGAAAAGATAAACTATCAAAACAAAAGTAAACAATAAGTCTACAGTATAATAAACCTTATACATCTATAAAAACTTAAATAATTTAGAAAAATAAAGCAATAATATTTCACCTCCTCACCCAACCAAAAAAAAATTTTTTTTTTTTTTTTTTGTTTTTTTTTTAAAGTGATTTGAATTACAACATACAGGTTATCACATAATGAAATATTAAACCAACACTCAAAAATTTGAAATATTAAACCAACACTCAAAAATGATTATTAAACAAACTGCAAAAACATGGCAAACAAAAGGAAAGAGGGGGGCAAGTACCAAGGTTTGCAGCTCACAAGGATAGCAATATATAACCAATACTAAAAAAAAAATCTTAAACCTAAATTAATCACAAGTAAACTTTCCAAAACCAGAAAACCAAAACATCACCATTCGATAAATAGGTACCAAACCTAAAAATTTCACATCACTCATATCATTAATAAACTTAATCAAGAGTCATTGCACTAACAACCGGATTCTGTATATATAGTCCAAAAGCTATAACCTTTTCCACACTCAATACACTGTTCCTTTTCAGGGATACACATCACTCACTATCAATAAATGTTGATCACAAAAAACCACTCTCTATTTCAGTGTTATATACCACACTTATCACCATAGTGTCCAATACATACACACACACCGAACGACACAGAGAAGACCACCACAAGACTCCCCTGCACAAACAAACAAACAAAATCGATGAAGCGTAATTATTAGCCTGAAAATACAGAATACCAGATTAGTGCCTATCTCTTAGCTTATTATCAACCTTATCGTACCTGAAATCTCTAAACCTTAGTAGATTAACCTTAACTCAGTCTAGGGTACCACTCATACACCAGCCTGTAGCGCCTAAAAAACGGCTGTTGTGCTACAGACCCGTGAGCCCATGACCCATCTAATTAATCAATCATTAGAAAGTACCAGTGATCACCCTCACCTTTTAACCTTAAAGATCCCATATAATATACCCAGAACATTATAGTCTTCTGTAAACAAACCATGATTAATAAATCTTAAATATACATTTACTTCTACTCACTACGTGCCCACTTCAACAGCACACACACCATAATTAGAACGATACAGACACTACCTTTAATAACTGCATAGCCCTCTGTCAATCAACTAATATTCAACGCTGCGAGAGAGAAAATCGGCAACAATATTATCTTTTCCTGGGATGTGGGAAAATTCTAAATTCCATTCTTGCAGCATGAGACTCCACCTCATCAATCGTTGATTTTTATTTTTGTATCTGCTGATGAAGGTCAGGGGATTATGGTCTGTCAAGACCTTAATAGGTGTATCTGAGGAGGAGAGATAAACCTGAAAGTGGTTAATAGCAAATACTAAAGCAAGAGTCTCTTTCTCCACAGTGGAATACCTACGTTGGGCGGAGGACAATTTTTTTGAAAAGAATGCGACAGGATGAGAAACTCCCTGCTCGTCATTCTGCAACAACACCGCTCCTACACCAACGTCACTTGCATCCGTGGCAAGAGAAAAAGGAAGGTCAAAATCAGGAGCTCTTAAGACAGGGAAATTAATTAATACTCTTTTTAAATTATCAAAAGCCCTTTGTGTTTTATCAGTCCAGACAAAAGCTACCTTCTTTCTTAAGAGATTAGTCAAAGGATCAGCGATGTCAGAAAAATTTCTAACAAACCTTCGGTAGTACCCACCCAACCCAAGGAATCTTCTGACATCCCTCCTGCACTTGGGGATTAACATTTTTTCAATACATTCGATATTTGCTTGCTTAGGAGCAACTTTACCATTACCAACCTCATGACCCAAATATACCACCTTCGCCTTTGCGAAATCGCTTTTCTTTAAATTAATTACCAAATTTGCCTTTTTCAACACCTCAAATAGTGCCCTAATACGGTTTAAATGGGTTTCCCAATCATCGCTATAAATAACAATATCATCAATATACACAACACACCCCTCTAAACCATAGACTAAAGTATTCATTAACCTCTGAAAGGTGGCAGCCGCGTTCTTCATACCAAACGGCATCACTTTACATTGAAATAGTCCCTGGGGTGTTACGAAAGCGGACAGGGCCCTTGCCCGCTTCGAAAGAGGAACCTGCCAATAACCTTTCAGCAAATCGAATTTACTAATGTACTTGGCCTTACCCATACGATCAATACAATCCTCAATTCGTGGTAATGGGTAACAATCAGACTTAGACACTTCATTCAATTTACGGTAATCAAAACATAACCTGAAATTACCGTCGGGTTTCTTTACCAATACAACAGGGGATGACCAAGGACTTTGACTAGGTTCAATTAGGTCATGTTTTAGCATATAATCAACTTCCTTCGCCACAACCTCATTTTTAAAGGGATTCAACCTGTAAGGCGCTCGTTTCACAGGAGTGGCACTACCTACGTCCACGTCATGTTCAAGGACATTAGTCCTTCCCGGTACATCCGAAAATAATTCATTATAATTAAATACCAATTTCCTTAAAGACTTTTGTTCTTCATTACTTAAATGAGAAACCATACCAGAAAAATGTTTCAAAGAATTCTTATTATCTGAACGCCATTCACTTCCATTAAAACAATTATCATCAATACTTTCACCCTCTGAAAAAGAAAAAAGTTTATCGTTCTCGGAAACTACAGCATTCCCTACGGTTGCCACGGGAGTGACTTTCTCCCGTTCTACATAAGCCTTCAACATATTTATGTGACAAAGCTGAAAAGGTTTCCTTCTCTCGGGAGTCTCTACTAAATAATTAACTTCACTAATTTTTTTCAGAATTTTCCAAGGACCTGAAAAAGATGCTTTCAATGGATTTCCAGGAATGGGTAACAAAACCAAAACTTTGTCGCCTACCGCAAAGTCACGTGCTTTAGACCTTCTGTCAAAAAAGTACTTCATTCCTTTTTGGCTACACAATAAATTTTCACCTGCAAATTTCCAAGCCTTTGTTAACTTATCACCTAGATTAGACACATAATCTAATAAATTGATCTCAGGGACGTCTCCCTCCCAGGACTCTCGAACAACATCAAGAGGACCTCGAACACAATGGCCAAACACAAGGCTGAAAGGCGAAAAACCTAAAGACTGACTTGGGACAGAACGAAAAGCGAACAACAAATAAGGTAATTCCTTATCCCATTCAGAACCATTAATCAAACAATATTTCTTTACCATCGATTTCAGGGTTTGATGAAATCTCTCCAGAGCTCCCTGACTTTCTGGATGATATGGAGAAGAGGTCACATGTTTTATATTTAACTCTGCCATTTTATCTCTGAAATACCTGCTAACAAAATTAGAACCACAATCCGATTGAATAATTTTAGGCATCCCAAACCTGGTAAAAAAGTCAATTAGTACATCTACAATTTTAACACTTTTTATCGTACGTAGTGGTATTGCCTCGGGATATCTAGACATCCTATCCATGATAGTCAAAATATATTCATTTCCACTACGAGTCCTTGGTAATGGTCCAACAATATCAATAATGACCTCCGTGAAAGGTTCGGAAACCACTGGAATAGGACATAGAGGCGCTTTTGGAATAAGCTGATTAGGTTTACCGACCTGACAAACATCACAGCTATTGACAAACTTTTTTACGTCCGCCTTCAACTTCGGCCAATAATAATTCATTAACAACTTGCCAGAAGTCTTATGAATGCCAAAATGTCCGGCCAAACCACTTTCATGCGCCAATGATATCAACTCATTCCTGTAAACAAATGGAACCATTATCTGTTTCAAAATTTCATAATCAAAGTTATCAGCCTCCATAGGCCTAGTCAACCTATATAAAATATTATTAATTATTTTAAATTTGGGACCGGTTATATCAGTCACATCACCTGACTCAATAGGGAGATCCCGAAAATCCTTTTTCTGAGCTTTGATTAGCTCTTCAATAGTCCAATTCAGTTTGTCCTTCAAAATCCCAAGATCTACAACTACGCTATCACTACGTTCTAAACTACTTAAATCTAGATCAATTGTTGACTCTGCAGCGTCAACAATTCTAGCACTAGAACGAGTAACTGCTGCTACTTTACTATCAGGGTTTATCAGTATGGGACAAGTATTATTCTTCAGAGCAACATCATTCCCTATCACAACATCAACATTTTTAACCGGAAATTTATCAACGATGGCCAATTTCAAATTCCCTGCAAAGGAAGGGCAGATTAAATTAAAATTTTCCATAGCATACGATTTTACCGTATCGGGAAAACCAGCCAATAACACAAATTCCCCACTTTTTGGTACAAAATTGCAAGGTAATGCCTCCCTTAATATCAAAGATTGAGCTGCACCGGTATCACGCAAAATACGCACACGTCTTTTCTCGGACGAATTGGCGAAAGAGACACTACCGAAGGACAAATATCTGTCAAAACAACCAGGTAGTCATTGATCAGCGGATGTTGTTGGGGTAGGTTCTCTCTCTCTCTCTTCCACACCCATGACTGGCCTAACATTAGCATTTTGTGAGTTTCTAAATGCATAACACATGCTCTTTACGTGCCCCTTCTTATTGCAAAAGAAGCACGTCAATGTTTTCAACTTATCGGGATTATATATCTTAGGTCTATTATTCCTGTTAGGAGAAAAATTAATATTAGTATTGGCATTGCCCTGATCATTACCTCTATAATTATTTCTAGTAAACATCCCTGCATTATTATTATTATTATTATTGTTAGAATTATTATTCCTACCTACTTTACCCCATCCAGACTTCACAATTTTTGTTACTCCCCCTAACTCACTCTTATGAGACAAATAATACTCATCACTAGCGATGGCTACCTCCTGAATGGTCTCTAGTTTTAACTCTTCGAGGTGAACCTTCAGTTTGTCCGGAACACACCTCTTGAACTCCTCCACCAACATTAACTCCTTCAATTTCTCAAAATTTACCACTTCCTTGGACTTGAACCAATCACTAGCATATTGTTCCTTCGATCTTGCAAATTCGATAAAAGTTTGCTCCCTACTTTTTTTTAAGTTCCTGAAGCGTTGCCTATAGGCTTCAGGGACTAACTCATAGGCCTTCAAGACGATAGCCTTTACACACTCATAATCTGATGACAGATCCTCCTCCAGAGTTACATACACCCTCTGAGCTCTTCCAATCAATTTACTTTGTATAAGAGTGGTCCAATACTCTTGGGGCCACTCCAACCTTGCTGCAATCCTCTCAAATGATACAAAAAATTCTGCAATATTGTCTTCCTCAAATTTAGGCACAAATTTGAGAGCCTGCGCTAAATTAATAGCAGGCGTTACTGACCTATTTGGGGAAGGGGGAGAGGAAGAAGAGGAACCTGAGTTTTTCATGGCAATCTCATGCTGCCTCTCCTTTTCTCTTTCCTCCGCCTTAAACTTTTCTATATCAAACTCCATCTGCCTCAGAGCAATTTGCCTATCCAAAATTTCTACAGACAACAGTGCTTTATCAGGTTTCACTTGTTCCCCACCAGACTTTACAGTTTTAACATATTCATAAATTTGCAATAGCAATACACCCTTTCTTATTGACACATCATATTCCAATTCAAAATGTTCTGCTACAATTTCCAAATCTTCCCTATTCAACTCTGCAAGCCTTTCTTGCCACCCCTCTCCGCTAAGGAGGTCTAGTACATTAACCATGATGACCACTATTATTCACACAATAATAAATCAAAAAGAAAAAAAAAACCACGAGGAGGTGAAAATATGCTGCCTGAAAAACAACCCCAAGAATTTACTTTGCACATACACCGGTGAATACTTAGGAACAAAAAGATCCTGTCACGGTCGCCATTTTGTGATGGATGGCTTGAACACCACACAAAAACACTAAACTTTTCAAACAGTATTCACTTAAGTACCATACTAAGTCCACAAAAGGTGGAATAGTATACAATTTCAATAAGAGTGCAAAGTCAATTCAAGGGGACAAAGAAAATACCACAAAAATATACTTAATTTTAATACACAAGTTTCAGACAGAAATAACACCTGAACCTCAACAATAGAGTAATTAATGATAAACACTCACTCTTAAACTCCCTGTAAAAGAAAACAATTACACAATTAAAGAAAGGTCATCAACACAAGCATACAAAAAGGGAAGAGGGTCCAGAAAGGAAGAGGCAAACGAAAAGTAAGAATATCCTAACAATTACACATTAAATATCCCTAACAAATTCCTCATTCACTTCTAGGAGTCTCCTCAGAGGACAATAAACTCTCCAGCTGGATGGCTTAATTCAGGCGGCAGAAAACACGGATCCAAAGCAATGGTGGTGACTGGTTCAATAATGCAGAACGCCCAGGAATACAGGTCGTGGGCCCGACACACAAATATAACAATCAAAATTTTTACCTTGGGGCAGAGAGGTCCCCTTGGCTTTTACTGAACCAAGGGCAGTTTAATATATATAGGATAACAATCCTTAATGCAGAGCGAGGATATCCTGGGAAAGCTAAACAGCTTCACAATGCAAATCTGTAATGGCGATGAATATAATAAATCCAGCAGCAATTATCGTGCCCTTCAAGGTTGGAGGCTCAGAAACACACTGAGGCCAACTCCTCCAAGCGAAACCCTCCATACCTCGGATAATGAAGGAGAGCTGCCACGTAACCAACACAACTTGAAAATATAAAATAGTCGTTAGCCAATAATAAACACCAAGATAACCACTGGTGAAAATATAAACTATCAAAACAAAAGTAAACAATAAGTCTACAGTATAATAAACCTTATACATCTATAAAAACTTAAATAATTTAGAAAAATAAAGCAATAATATTACAATATATATATATATATATATATATATATATACACATATATATGTGTGTGTGTGTGTGTGTGTGTGTTTATACTTACATAAGATTTATTGTATTTAAACCTATAGTTTTATATATTTATTTACGTTATAAGTACCAGTACCTATTTGTTACTTAAAAGGTATGTGACAAATATCATTGCGACTTTGTCACTGGAATTATACCAGACTTCAATTAATGAACCAATCAACCTTACTTCGAGAAATCCATTGACATTGTCTACATGCCAAGCTGATATACTCGTATCAAAATATTCATTAGCTTAGCTTTTCCAAAATAATGTTATCACCAATTGCTGGAAACCATTGATTTATGAGGGATAAAAAAAACAACAACAAGAAATGGACACTTACACATTCTACTCATCATCACTCTCAAGGAAAAAAATATTTTCTATTTCTACTAATGTTTTTATTTTATTTTTTAGTCGCAAATCTAAAATTTGTAGGTGTCCGAGTAGAATATCTCTCAATGCGATTTCACACCCCTGTTTTAAACCTCTTCTATTATGTTTGATAATTTGTGTTAACCATCTAATCATTATCTACCACCATAAAACATTTTATTGCTCTTCCAGCTCATTTTATATGTGCAGTACACAGTCTTTCCTAACAGGGATTTACTCGGTAGCCTAATAACAATGGGAATGAAGGAAAGAAGGCAAGAAGGAAGGGGGGGGGGAGTACAAGAATAGCCATAGGTGTAAACACCGAAGGAGTGTTGGGGGAACCTCTGCGTCACAGTTAGGTGATTAAGTAACACTTCTTCGAAACGCTCTGAAGGAAGGGAAGAAGTTCCTCTTTTTTCTAAGAGTAAACGGGTTAATTAAGCACACCTGTCAATTCATTGTACCACCAAAAAATAGGTCAATGTTTGAAACATTCATTGCTGTAGTTTCATGGAAATTCATAAGCCGGTTTGTTAGATATTTGGGAAAAACACTATTACGCGGCCTCTGGAAACGATAGTAGGGTTGTAGCTTGGCTAGTAATGACAATAATAACAATAACAATAACTAGCAATAACAATAGCAATAACAATAACAATAATAATAATATTAATAATAATAATAATAATAACAGATAGGTAGGTAGACTTTAGTCAATCAAGAAAGCAGGCAGGCTTTAAAAGTGAGTATTCAACAAGAGATCATATTCATGTAATTGAGCAGCTAATGGAAAAATCAACAGTTTATGAGAAACAAATATATATGGCCTTTATAGACTATAAAAAAGCTCTTGATTCAGTCAAAACTTCAGTAGTAAGGAAAGCCCACCAAAGACAAGGAATAGATGGATCCTATGTTAAAATGCTTTAAAATATCTATACATTAAGTACAGCAATCCTAAAATTACATATAGATAAAGGAGTTCAACAGGGAGACCCCATCTTTCTTACATTTTATTACAGCAGGCATAAAAGAAATTTAAGAAAATATAGATGTGGAAAATTTAGAAGCAACTTGAAATTTGCATATGGCACAGTTGTATTTAGTGTATCGGGACGAATTGCAAAAGATGATAAAAGATTTTAAAAAAATGTAGGAATGAAAATGAATATGATTAAAATGAAGAGACAACAAAAAAGGGTTGTGGATGAACCTCTGGAGACTAATAATGAATATAAGTACTTAGGAAATACGTTATATTTCCCCAATACATGAGATCAAAAGTAAAATAAAAGATAAGATTGGATGGAGAGGTTTTGGTAAATAGAATGAAATTATGAAAAGTAGATTGTCACTTTCTCTGAAAGGTGGTCCAAGCCAGTATTATCTTATGTATCAGACACCTGGAGCCTTATAACATGAGTGAGTTGGAAAGAATAATGATGGGAATTACACTAAGAGACAGAAAAAGAGTGACATGAATATGAAAGCAAACCTAAAGTAGATAATATTCCAACAACTTTTAAGGAAAAGAGATGGACATAAGCTGGATGTATAATGTGAATTACACAATAAGTGGACCTTAAGAATAGCAGAATGAGTCCCCTAGATATTCCAAAATAAGCAGGGGAAGTAAGAGAAGACGATGGATTGACGAACTGAGAAAGTTTGAGGGTTTAAACAGGCATAGGAATAACAAACAGATGAGAGTGGAAGAATATGCCTGTGGCCTTTCTGTACTAGCAGTTTGTGCAAAGGTATGGCAGTCTGGGATTTATTAATTGAAGTGTTTAGTCAAATAAATCACATTTTTTATATACTGATCGATGTCTTCTGAAATACTAAATTTAAAAAAGATATATATTCAACAAGGAACTAAACATATTTATAGGAAGTTATAGACACTAATGCTGGGATCACACTTGGGCGATTCGGTCATAGGGATGCGGTGAGATGTTTATTTTAGCAAATTTTTGACCACATCGCCACGTATCCTCATTCATCACGGCTGTTTCACGCTAAATCCACGGACCGAGATAAGGGTCGTCATTTCTGTGATACATCCCATGTTGCCACACCCCGTTGTAACACCGGCGGACAGAATGAAACCTGCTCTATTTTTTCGACTAGTCTGAGATGATGGGAAGACACCTACGATACAACACGTGCAATTGCATTGCATTATCCGTGTTTTGTTTCGCCATTATTGCTAACGTAATGGCCTCTCAAAACTATATATGGGATATATCTCCATTTGGGAGATGTATCACCATGCATCATTGCGCATGCGTTCAGCGCTAGTATGTAAAGAGAGAGAGAGAGAGAGAGAGAGAGAGAGAGAGAGAGAGAGAAATAATTTTCGATACTCGAAATAAAATACGAAGCCTGATCATTTTAACCAATGAAATATGTTTGTCCGGAAACAAACTTTTGTTTTTACAATATAAAATGCTTTAGTGGAGTGGTGGAAAACTTTATATACGGGAGTCCCAATCCGTATCCCATTTATATGGCGTACGCAAAGATCACCAATGCACAGTGCCTGACCAATTGACATGTCCAAAGTTGTCCACTGCGATGTATGCCTCGATGTCCGGAGTTTCGAAAAATATGTGCTGAAATATTGCATCTCCTCTGATCGCCAAGTGTGATCCCAGCTTGAGAAATTACTGATGAAAAAAATATCACCTTCCTCTAAGCATCGGTATCATTTAATCGTTATAATTTTTCTTTGTGGATTTGTCCTTGATTATTATGGAATGATTATTTCTTTTTTTCTTAATTATTACAAAGGTAATTGGAATAAAAAATATCAATAATTTGAGAGCTTCTACATTGTTGGAAAGAGGTAAGGTATCCTTATTTCTCAAAGTATTAAAATTTTCTTATTCCTGATGTAGATATTATTCTTTGACACCGTCGTTCAATTAGTTCATTGTGTATGTTGCATAAGATTTTTCATAATTCCTACCATCCTTTACATTCCGATCTTCCTGGACAATAACACCCTGTTCGTAATACTAGGCATGCAGTTAATTCTAATAGCCAGGCGTTCTCCAGCATGAGGCTCAATACTACACAGTATTCTAGAAGTAGTGACCAAGTAGTGGAATGATCTTCCTAATCGCGTAGTGGAATCAGCAGAAACTTCGAAAGTTCAAAGTTGCAGCCAATGTTTCCATGTTGAATAGGCTGACATAAATCTTTTTTTTACTTTATATATGACCATATCTGTTTTGACGTTGTTTCTGTTTGTAAAATGATTTATTGTTAATTTGTTCTCGTTATTTATTTATTTCCTTACTTCCTTTCCTCACTGGGCTATTTTTTCCTGTTGAAGCCCTTGGGCTTATAGCATCTTGCTTTTCCAACTAGGGTTGTAGCTTGGCTAATAATAATAATAATAATAATAATAATAATAATGATCTCTTAACAGTCAACCTGATTTCTTTTCAAAGTCTTGGGGATTTATATCTATATTTTGTTTCATGGAATCAATTGAGTTACGCCAGCGATAACCGTTGATGTATAAAAGACATGCTGGAATTATACACCAAACATTACAAATCACAATACAAATTCAGAGTGAAATTAATATTCAAAAGAGAGAGAGAGAGAGAGAGAGAGAGGAGAGAGGAGAGGAGAGAGAGAGAGAGAGAGAGAGGAGAGAGAGAGAGAGAGAGAGCTTAATTAATGGAAGCAAATTTCAATATTTTGGGGTCGGTTATTCAGACAACAAATTAGCGGTAACCGTACCAGACCAGGTTATTCAGGCTCTGTTAGCAATGATGCAACACCTCTCTCTCTCTCCTCTCTCTCTCTCTCTCCTCTCTCTCTCTCTCTCTCTCCCTCCTCTCTCTCTCCTCTCCTCCTGAAGAACAATATATAGTATTTATTTCATTCCCTCCTGTTTAGTTATTTAACAACACATTACTCATTTCCCCTTTTCTCAATCCTATATTTGATTGGCGTGTGAAGGTAAACACCCATTTGAAATTCATCCTAAAAGGCATTTCAGTTTTGATCGGTTTTTTTTTTTTTTTTTTTTTTTTTTTTTTTAGATTTTCTATTGTTCCAATCTTGATTTAACACGATCTGTTTTTCATTTCATTTATTTTTTTATATGAGTTCACGTTTTTGCCACTTTCTTGATATTTACAAGACTGTGAATTTAAACAGAAAGTAAAGCTTTAGTTATAAGTCTAGTGCTCCTTGACCTCCCGGTGTTCTTTATAAATATGTTTAATCATTTCCAAAACGCCTCTCCAACCAATCATCAATTTCTAATATAAATATTTAATTTCTGAAATAAGTTCAATTCCAGATAAGTTTCAATTTGTTTTGTTTTTATACTTGTATTCAATATCATAACAAATTTAGGAAGACCAGGTCTATATAAAAAGCGATATTACATGAACAGTGAAGTGAATGTTTCCCCCTTGATTAGAATATAATAGTATTGCTTATCATCTTTGATCTATCTTTCCACCGTCATTAGCTTTAGGGTAGCGAAGACATGCAACCAAGTCCACATCCAAAGTTATGGTTATTACACCTCAGAGGATTTTTATTTCTTGTGTGGGGGGATTAAATATGCTTGCCATTATTAGTAACCACTTAAAATCAAGCGCTGGCCAGATTTACGTTACTCTTTTCATAGGCAAGTAGTCAAATCTTAGCTAACAGTAAAACCGCTTCCCATTTTCGTGTTTGCATTGGGAATTTTATATGAAAAATTCCTCACTTAATTATTCATGGGTAGATCTGTTTCATGTTGGATTTGTAGATTTTAGAAACATTTCCATTGCTGATGAAAACAAAATGTATCTTTTTGCGATGGAATGCAGGTTATTCTCTGTGGTTTCAATGTGGAAGTGTAACCCACGATATGTATTTCCCGTAAAGGTAAAACTGTCAACATCTGGAGTATACTTCAAGTGAAGTTCATGCATAGTACTTGCCCGATCTCCATCGGAGTAGGCTACAATTCTCTAAGTACTGCCCTTCTAAATGTATGAAGAATGGAAGTACCCTGGAGGAAACTAGGGGTCCTCAGAGTAGGGAACTTGCTGTTTTATCCCGTTTATATACCATCAGTAATTTTTCAAAGAGTAATGGTGTAGTCATGATAATAATAATTGCACCATTATGAATATTTATGACAATATTTACAGCACCTGTGATAATAGCAACAATTAATCGATTGATTATCGTCCAAGTAATAATAATAACTGTAATAGAAATAAAATATCAATATTAAAAGCCGGTGTCAAAGTGAGACTTTCAATATAAAACCTTGCAAAAAAGAGACAAGTTATCTACTTATAGAATGTATCACCTGTTCTATATATTGTTAATGATTTTATTGAACTTGAAACGCATTACTTCAATAATGAGGACACCTTTATAAAATCAATTTAGGCAAGATTCTACAATAAATCATTTACTAGAGAAACAAATGCAAAATGAATGCATGAAAGGAACAAATCCTGTGTAGTAAAAAAGAGACACTGTAAGAAAAGCTTTAAAACAATTATT
>NC_090741.1:19369776-19374776 GCF_036898095.1 Palaemon carinicauda
CTGGGTTCCTTGGGCTCACTGGGTATTACCATATATTCATAAGAAGTTTTGGAGAGTTTGAGAGACCATTAGATGCTTTAAAGAAACAAAAAGTCATATATTGGGGAGTGGAAGAAGAAAGGGCTTTTATCCATTTGTAAGTTACCTAACTAGCAATGACTTTCTCGCATATCCTATATTTGATCGCCTGTTTTTAGTGATAACAGATGCGAGTAACGTAACTATTAGTGGCGTAACTTCTCAACGAGATGATAAAGGTAGAGAGTGACCCATTTGTTTTCCTTTCAGGACATTGAAAGGGACAGAAAAGAATTAAAGTATATTCAATCGAGGGGCATTGGCTATTCTTTGGGTTCTTGAGAGGCATGGGATCTTTTTATTAGGTCAGCCAATTGAGTAGCAAGGTGATCATCGCCCATTACGTGATTTATTTTACAAAGGAGACTTGACATCTAGACAAGCGAGATGGATTGAAATATTACTAGAGTTTAATATAAATGGGTTTGACCACTTAGAGGGTAAAGCTAACAAAGTAGCTGATTCCCTCTCTAGAGGTGCTGTAATAGGAGTAACAACTGGGGCGCAAAAGAGGACGTAAAACGAAACCAAAAAATTTAAGGCCACATCAAAATAGAAAACAGGATGTGAATTCACACGAGGAGCAATCAGAAAAGGAGATTTGATGGAGGGAAAAAGTGATGGTGAATGTATATGGGTGGCCAATGACATGACCAGGGGTGTCCAGGATGAGTGCCCGGATGATGTAGGTGTCATTGACTTAGGAGGTTGGGACATAAAGGAAGTCCGAGAGTAACAGAAAAAAAGACGAATGGATGACAAGAGTGCGAACAGTGATTAAAGGGGAATCGGAGAGTTTTCCATCATTTTTTTTTTTATAGAGAATGATATCTTATACTGCGCTCACGAGAGGAGGGGAGGGGAGTTTTGTGCACGGGTAGTTCTTCCTCCCTCTTTAATTAATCAAACCATCCACATTGTACATATACGCAGAACATTTAGGGATTCTAAGAACATTAAGGAGAGCACGAAAATCATTCTTTTGGTCAGGAATGAAAAAAGCTATAGATAAACTATATAAAATGTTGTGATGCTTATAACTCATTTAGAGGAAATAAAAACACTGTACCTGATGTCAGAAACTGGCCTGTGATTCCAATTAAATTTTATAGGGTGCATATGGATGTGGTAGGACTATTTCCTACTGGTATAGCACAGCATAAGTACACATGTGTATTTGTTAATGCATTTACTCATTACGTTCACATATTCACAATGTTGGATAAATTAGTAAATTCATTAGCCCAGGTGCTGTGCTCTTTCATTACAAGGTTTGGTTGCCCGAAAATTTTGATAAGTGATGATGGTCTCGAGTTTATAAATAAGGTGGTGGAATCGGTCAAGAAGATAAAAATTGAACACTTTTCAGTGACAACATATAGGCCTTCAGATAATGGCTTAGTAGAATCGCATATTAGGGAAGTGGTGGAAATTTTACGTTACTTAGTGGCTGATGACCCCCTTCATTGGCACGCCATGCTTCCTACAGCTGAGCAAGCTTTGAACATTGCATATCATGCCATGCTCAGGCACAAGCCTTTCTTTTTAGTGTATGGACAGGATCCGTTGTTACCATATACGGTCCTGATTAATTTGCAACAGTTGCTAAATTACTCAACAGAGCAATACCGTGTTTATTTATTAAATCTCTCAAGGAGAGCAATGAGCACCACTGAAGGTTTTTGAAAAGAGCTTATGAAAAACCAACTCAAAGTATGATGGTCGGTTTAAAACCGCACTGGTAAAAGTATTTGTGGGTGATAGTGTGTATTTGAAACGATTAAAACCTAGGAAACACAAACCAGAGCCAATGTATTTGGGTCCGTACCGAGTAAAGATGGTTAAATCTAACACAGTAGTGATACAAAGCATTATTAATGGCATAGTGACCTCAGGCAGACATACATGTGGTTCTGGAAAAGGTAGTTTTCAAAAATGTCGATCAGAGTGTACCTCTTTATCCCTGCATACATGACATTCCTCAAGTTGATGAGTAGGAGTTTTTCTTTGCTGTTGCTGTTGTTGTTTGTACAATGTGTTCTTTTGTTGGTGATTGATGTATAAGTAAAGTGTTGTGATAATTTTGCTGAGTGTAGCAATACGTAGGACATACTGCTGAGAGAACTTAAAAAAAACAGGGAGAGGTTAATTAGGGTAGATGTGATCCGTCAGGCGGATGCTGTATTATTTATGTATTATATGATTCCTGGTTCCCGGGGCCGGGGTCGGTTCCCGAATGGCAAGTGGCTACGGGATTAAAGTTCAGCCTTGAGGAAAGGCAGTGTAAGAGAATGTGTAGATGTGAATACCTTATACATAGCGTTATAAGAGAAGGGCGGGAAGCTGAATGAATTTTCCCGGGAAAACGAGTAGTGGCCACCGACTGATAGTTACAAGTGCAAGTGTAGTAGTGATTTTAAAAATGACGAACCCGTGGTTGTGAGCTGTGGTGCAAAATTGTGCCGTAAACCTGGAGAAGTAAAATCGAGGGATGAAGGAATATCTATTCCTACCCATATCCCACCCAAAAGGCATGTACTGCCCACAACCAGAGGGAGGTTATTGATGAGGTTTTGTAATAATAATATTGATATGATTTTTTTCAGTTTGGGTATTCTGTATTTTAGTTGCAGACGTCTTAAGAAATGAGTGAAATGATTTTATATTATATTGTGTACATTTTTACATGCAACATTTCCTTATTTTATTTATTTTTGTAGAAGATATCTGTTTTTTTTTTTTTTTTTTTGGGGGGGGGGGGATTTCTATGCATATATTTTATGTTACATTTCTGTCTAGTACATGCCATGCCCTATTCAGGGTCGGACTGTCCTCCTTACATCATACACTAGACAGGGCGAGTGCGCACCTCTTCCTGGAGTGAGGAGCTTGGTTGGGGGGGGGGGGAGTGGTCCTAACGTCCTGATCCTTGTATGAAAAATATGTAGAAGTATTTGTTTTATAGAGTGAGGTTAATGACCTATTTAAGAGTACTATGACTTTCATAAATTGTGGTGCACGATCACTGAACTCTGTTATAGGTCACGTGTCTTAAGTCTGGTCACGTGTCTTAAGTCTGATTAAGTGACGTGTTGTAAACCTAATGGTGACAGTACAAAAACATCAAAGTGGAGATTTCATAAAAAAATTAACAATTCAGCATAGTGAGAGAGCAACATTGTATTTACTTACCGTGGGGTAAGCAGTACCTCTCGAGAGATCATAAAAACAAGTAGGTACTCGTCTGAAGAGTATCGGGCTGTGTAAAGTGTACTCACGAGCTGTGTAAAGTGTACTCATAAACATTTTTATAATTGAGTGGAAAACCCAATACTCGAATGTCTTATCATCCGTTGACATGGGACATATATGTGTGTGTCTGTGTGCATGATTATTTATGACATTTACTCTAGATTTTGACATTTACTCGGGATGTTCATTTATTCATATAATCCATAAATGCCTCTTAATATCAAATTCGCTCTGGCTAAGTACCAGACCCAAGGGGGGAATCAACTTCTTTAATAGCTTTTGATCGGCCAATGATTTGAACCTGGTCATAGACGAATGTGAGGTTACAGTGACTCCGTCTTTATCATTAGACCACAATGGCAAAGTCGTAATCACTGTAACCACAGTCTCGACTTGGTCTGGGTTCGAATGATTTGCCTACCAGAAGCTATCTTTACAAATTTAATTCTCCCTTGGGTCTCTGAGGCCCTAGGTAGACCGAATTCGTTATCAAGAGGGTATTTAAGCTTGCCGACCAGGGTTCGATTCCTGGCCGGAGCCAAGCTCTTGTCTTTGTGAGATTTCGCCTGGGGCTCTGATCCCGAGGTCGTTAAGAGAATCCAGACATTAATATATCAAAATATATATGGCTTATTTGAATATATATATATATATATATATATATATATATATATATATATATATATATATATATATATATATATATATATATGCAGTATATATATATATATATACATATATATATATATATATATATATATATATATATATATATATATATATATATATATATATATATATATATATATATATATATATATATATAAATATATTTATATATATATGTGTATATATATATATATATATATATATATATATATATATTTATTTATTTATTTGTATATGCACGTATATATATATATATATATATATATATATATATATATATATATATATATATATATATATATATAAATATATATATATATATATATATATATATATATATATATATATATATATATATATATATATATATATTTATTTGTTTATTTATTTGTATATGCGCGTATATATATATATTTATATATATATATATATATATATATATATATATATATATATATATATATATATATATATATATATATATATATATGAAAAGAAAATATTCTAAACGAGGAAAAATCATGATATCATGGGTGGAGGTTATCAATTTTGGAACAGGTACTCATATGCTTCATTTAACTTCCGTAATCCCTATTCTCCTCTCCTCCCTTCCTGACTTTAAAAAGGTCAATTGATCTGAATGAGTTACTCCTTATGCTATCCTGCAATTTTATGATATTGGCTGGGACGTAAATTAATGTAATACTTTCCCCTTGTTTATTTTCCATACGGCAATGGTATAAATCTATAGTTTTATACTTTCCTATTAGGAATATTATTCATTGGAAAACATTTCCCTAACTCGGAGAGATGTTGTCCACTGGAAATCATTTTCCATTATTAATATATAATGAAATTCTATCCCCTGAATCACTATCCTATGAAATGCTGTAAGACTCTGGAATATGTGATAAAAAATCATCCATTGAAACACTTTCCCTTCGAGCAGTAGCCTTTAGAACGCTCTTCCTTTGTTCAACTGTCCATTGGAATGTTAACAA
>NC_090741.1:19379776-19387276 GCF_036898095.1 Palaemon carinicauda
TGAATGTTATAGTTCGATATGCTGTACTTTTTGTATATTGTAATGGAGTTAGTATTATTGCTGTGTTTTGTGTACAAGGCTCTGTTTACATTTTATATTTGATTTTACGCATATTGCTGTGCTATATTGGATATAGCACAGCATCTGTTTAACAGTTTGGGGGTTTGTTTTAACTTGGTAACTTGTTCACAGTCTGAATGTTACACAATAAAGTATTCAATTGGCACTTGGTGACTTTGTATCTATCCGATCCATACATTAAGGAATTATATTAATTTTAAGGCTTAGTTACATTTTACATGAATTCCATTCAGAATTTGTCAACAATTGCACATTTATTGTATAATTATTAAATAAGGATTCAGAGAGCAATTGGACAAAATAATTTGAAAATGTTTTGGAAAAAAATACAAGGAAATAGTTTCACCTACAATCTTAGTACATTATCAAAAGGATTTGCCATTTGAACTTAAGTTTAGGAGAATGTAAAGCCAGACAGGACAGAGATTAGAGTATTAAACAAGGTAGGAAGAAATTACTCTCAAATATAAAAGTGTATAGAGTGAAGAAATTTCATATACATCTTTATGGTAGGAAAAGGTTCACATTGATTACAGACCATCAACATTTTTTAGCAATATTAGAAACAATCTGTGTTATTACAAAAGGGCCATCATAAATTATTATTAGCTTATGATTATATTAAGTAGTATAGACCTACATCAAAGATGGGCAATGCAGATATTTTATCTATAATTACCAATAGACAAAGCTGCAAAAGAATGTGATGACCATACACTTTTGATTTCGGTAAAATCTTAACCAATAATAGCAAAGAATATGGCTGATTGCACAAAGAAAGACCAAGTACTTGCAAAAAATGTTAAAGAATTTGATCATAAGAAGAGACTTTGAGCAAAAAGAAAAAAAAATGTAAACCGTAAAAGGTAATTTAAAATGAGTGGAATGGAAAATAAGGTTTTATAACGGGAGGTTCGCGAGTAGTGATTCCCAGTTCTCATATGAATATGGTTTTATCTGAAATACATGCTGATCATCTAGGTATAGTCAGGTAAACTCAATTGCCAGGGCTTTTGTATGATGGCCAGGTTTAGGCAGGGATATTGAAGTGATGATTGAAAATTGAATTAATTTTCTTATGAAGCAACAAAATTTCAAAGCAACAAGAATGAACCCTTGGGATTACCCGATAATGTACCGGAACCACTGAACACTGACTGTACAAGAACTCATACCCCATCAAAACACAGACACTGCCTGAGCATGGTTGACAAACACACTAGGTAACTCTATGTATGGCAATACATGGTTTTCCTGTGGTTTCAGTCATGGTATTGTAGGTCATACTACCTCTCAAAGGTAATTATACAGTTAACTAATTCTGTATAAGGTAAGGAATCTCATCACATGAAAGACAATGACACACAACCTTATGTATAAGTAACAACAAGACACTTGTTCATATCTAACAACACTCGCTGATACTGAAAAGTAAGGAAAAATCATAATGGTTTTACACTCTCTGTCACACTCCCCCTCCATTGTTGTTATTAATTGTAAGTAGTTAATCTTCTTGTACTGTTTTAGCACTATCCCTATCTTCCACTTGAATATTTACCTCAGTATGTCCTCTACTACTAATCCTATCTTTGTCTTTCAATAGTTCCCCATAAATCCTTTCTTTCAAGGGATTTTTTAATGCAAAAAATCTTCCTTGTAGTTTACGAACTTGCTCAACCTTCTTTCTACTATTCTTTCTATTATCTTGAATACTGGCCCAAAAAGTTCTTTTCCTCTATATTTTCCACAGTTTGAAAAGACTATTTTATACTATGTAATCACCTAACTATCTTCCCAGCTAGCTGGCATATTCCTTATATCCTGGATGTTTTCCAATGGTGTATGCACTAACTCTTTTCATTGATTTGCCAGGGACTTAATAATTTCAATTGTGACCTCCGACTTTTCTGGCGTTTTATGCATTTTTTATTTTTTAAAAGGATTATATACTTCAGTCTCTCTTATGTCCGCTATTGGTCCTTACACTGGAAGAATATTTTCTAGTCTTTCCTCTCATTTTCAGATTATAAAAGTTGTAAGAAATGTTCAGTCCATCTCCTCTCGACTTCCTTTTCCTCAGTTAGGATAATTCCATTTTCATCTTTAATAATTTCATACTTCTTCATCTTACTTGTCTTTTCTTCTCGATTCTGCTAATCTGTAAATTATCTTTTCTCCCTCTTGTTTTTCCATTTTCTCCTACTACTCTTGTGGATTCTACTTTGCAATCCATACCAATTTCATTCTTTCCCTATTTGTCCGACAATACTTCATTGTTTGGTAGTTGTTATGTTCTTCCCCCTCTGCCCTATCTTCCTTTTCCTTATGAGCCATTTAAACATTTTGATTCAAACACCATGTTTCTTTTTCCTGTAGGTGCTTAACATTTATCCTCCCACACACATCTACTGTTGCTGGTACCACAGTCTCTTTCACAACATCCCATATTTTTTTTTTCTGGCAATACCGACCTTCCATTACCATAGCTTTCTTCTCAGGATGTTTCAACTTCAAAGGTTTAAAGGCTCATGAATGACAGAAGCAAAGGACAGTGTCTTAAGAGACTGACATATGATCAGCGCTCAAGTCCCTTCTCCACCCAAGTTAAGACCAAGGATGGTCTGGCAATGTCTACTAATGACTCAGCAGGTGGATCTATAGGCTCCTCCCTCCTTAGCTCACAAGGATGGTGAGGTTGCTAACACTAAAGAAAGTAACAAGTTTGAGCGGACTCGAACCCATGTTTGGCAATCCCCAGGCAGGAATGTTCTATATAAGCCACAAAGAACGATATATTTCCATTACCTGAATCGTTTACATATTCCCCATTCCCCTCTTCAGTATAAGGTAAGACATCTCATAACATGAAAGTCAATTAGGTAGTGTACCTTATGTATAAGTAACAACAGGAAGTGAATGGTTAGAATTCGTATACATCTCTCTCTCTCTCTCTCTCTCTCTCTCTCTCTCTCTCTCTCTCTCTCGATATTGACCAAAGTAGATTGATATTCAGTGTTCTATACATTACACAAAGCCACTGCAAACTTTAATCAAATAGCGAAATTGGTTCATTTCAATAAAACATTATGAGTCTGACAAATTCATTTCATCCTATTTCTGCTTTTGCAGTTTTACTACTATTTATTGTTTTTTTTAGTGTATTTCTAATTTACGTTGAAATAGGGAAGTTGAGAACCCGACGGATAATCTTTTCATTTAAAGAAAACAATATTGCATTTATGAGATTTCCAAAGATTATATAATTTAGGGTAATTCTATCTTATAATAATACACGCTCACCCTAAAAGACAAAGACACACACACATACACACAAACACACACACACACACACACACATATATATATATATATATATGTATATATATATATGTGTATATATATACACACACATATATATATATATATATACATATATATATACACATATATATATATATATATATATGTATATATATATATATATATATATATATTTAAATATATATATATATATATATATCATCATCATCATAGTCATCAGTAGCCACTAGTAGTGCACTGCAAGACAGCGGCCTAAGCCATAGTCTTCCTCTCGCTTCTGTTTATGGTCTTTCTATGCTAATCTATGCCACGAAATTTTCTTAGTTTGTCAATAGAGAGAGAGAGAGAGAGAGAGAGAGAGAGAGAGAGAGAGAGTTAAGTATCACAATTAAAAAGCTACTATTTGTTTATCATTTTTTAAAAGTAAATTGACGTCTTATAAAAAAGGGGGGGGGGGAATGACCATAACTACTAAACAATGGAGAATTATAGACAAACAAACCGGAAAAGAATGAGATTGGTAGGGATTGCAATTTGAGAATGAAACACAAGAAGGAGAAAAGATAATTTATAGATTTGCAGAATCGAAAAAAAAGACATGTAAAATGTAGAAGTATGAAATTATTAAAGGAAGTTAACGTCTTATTTAAAAAAGGATATACTGTATATATATATATATATATATACTTATATATATATATAAGTATATATATATATATATATATAAGTATATATATATATATACTTATATATATATATATACATATATACTGTATATGTATATATAAACACATGCTATATATATATATATATATATATCATCATCATCACCATCATCATCATCCGGTACTAGTTCACTGCAGATTGCAGAACAAAGGCCTCAGACATGTCCTTCCCCTTGCGTCTCTTTATGGGCTTTCTATGACAGTCCACAACCGCAAACATTTAATCTCGTCAATCCATCGTTTTCTCTTCCTTCAATGTTCTTTTTTATAGTCTTTTGGGAAATATTCTGTTATTCTTAATGTACATCCATTGTCTGTCATTCTCATTATATGTCCTGCCCATGTCCATTTCTCTTTCTTACATGTTAGAATATTCTTTACTTTAGTTTTCTCTAGTATCCATGTTGCTCTTTTTCCGTCTCATAGTGTCATTCCCACTATTGTTCTTTCCATAGCTCTTTGGGTTGTAAGTAGCTTATGTTCTACGGCTTTAATAACGCTCCAAGTTTCTGATATATAAGTTGATAATGGTAGGACCATCTCAGTAAATACTTATCTTTTTATAGATAGTGATATTCTACTTTTCATAATTTCATTTTGTTTACCAAATGCTCTCCTTCCCAAGCATATCCTTATTTTAATTTAGGTCTTGTGTCCTGGCGAAACACTTACTGGGTGTCCTTATTACGGTTATTCATTAGCAATCTTCAGAGGTTCTCTCTGCATTTCATAAACATTATCATAGTTGTACTCATATTGATGTTCAGTCCTACATTTCAACTTTTTCTTTTCAAATATTCTATCATCTCTTGTAATTCTTACCATGATTCACTAAACACAGTCATGTTATCGGCGAATCTTGTTAAGGTATTCCCCATTGACATTAATCCCTACATTTTCCAAATCTAAATTCTTAAAAACTACTTCTAGGCATACTGTGAATAATCTAGAAGAGATGGGGGTCTCCCTGTCTAACTACTTTCTCAATTGGAATTTTCTCATTATCTTTATGTACTTTTAGGATTGTTGTACTTCCCATAAAGATATCTTCAAGTATTCAAAACTAAGATTCTTCTATTCCTTTTTACGGAATCAGAAGCTTTTTCATACCCTATAAATACCATGCACAGTGGTTTGTCATACTCTGTTGATTTTTCCAATAAATGGGTAATTACTTTATTAGGCGGTAATTGTTTTCATGCCTTTTGTGCTCCCTTTTTGTGAATTAGTATGAAAATAAACGTTTTCCAAGCCGTAGGTATAGAGCAGTCTTGCAGACATTTGGTATAGAGTTCTAGCAGTTTTACTACAATTACATCTCTTCTATCTATTTTCAGATCAATTGTTAAGCCATCTTCTCCCGCTTCTTTGCCCACTTCCATGGCTTTTAATGCTTTCGTTACGTCTCCTACTGTTACGTTTCTTACCAGCTCTAGCGTTTCATTATTCCTATTGGTGAAATTATTTCTTATATTACCAATGTATAGCATTGTATAGAAATCTTCTGCAATTCTTATCACCCAATCTCTATTGTGGATAATATTTCTATTTTCATCCTTTACAACAAACATTTGTTGGCACCCTGTTCACAGTCTCCTACTCATCAATTTGATGCTTCTTCATTTCTTCAGTGTTTCCTCAACTATGATCTGACTGTGTTTATGAATATCTTGGGTTTATCCTTTTGGATGGTTCTGCTAATTCTATTTAATTTCTCTTGGATTTTACCCTCAATTCAAAACTTTTTTTTTTCCTTTTTTTTTTTTGGTTAGATTTTTTTCCTTCTCTGATTGATACCTTTCTATGATCTTGTTAAGGAACTTTTCCACTAATCTCTTGTGCTGATTCTAATAAAAAAAATTGTTAAATTACTAGTTATTTCTTCGTTATTTACTTCCAATTCATAATGTAGCTGGGATTACATATTTTGTTTTACTACATGATTAGATATCTCTTTTCTTAAAGGTGCGTCTATTTTGCTTCTTAGAATAAAATTTTCTCTCTCTTTCCTTAAAGGTTAATAGGCTCCTCATGAATGGAAGAGGCAAGGGACAGTGACATTGCCCTATCAAACAGGATAATGCCCAAGAAACTAACCATATATGCATATGATCAGCACCCAAGACCCCTCCCCATCCAAACTGGGACAAGGAAGGGACAGCCAATGGCAGATGATGACTCAACAAATACACCTATAGGCTCCCCCATAAACCCCATCATTAGCTCACAATGATGGTGAGGTTGCAGCAACCAAAGGAACTAACAAGTTTGAACGGAAATCAAACCCCATTCTGACAATCACCAGGCAAGGATGTTACCAACAAGCAACCGCAACCCTAAATTCTCATCATTCGACGTTATATGTTCTTAATATCGCACTATTCTATATTAATTGTCTACTCTTCGTCTCTTAAATTATCTAAGACTGCAAATCAATTCCTGCATTTAATTGCAAAGGCTTTTCTTTGCTTACCTTCTAAAAGCTTAGTCGTATCAAACCTAGGTAATCTATTTACATTTCTGTCGGAAGCTTTCAGTTTTAATTTCAGTGTGGCAATGATGAGCTAGTGCCTACTACCAATTATTACACCTTGATAGATTCTTACATTTCTTAGACTTTATTAATGGCTATGTGAGCCATTTGATTTTTTTAACTGTCACATGGTGAAGTCCATGTATATTTGTGTATGGGCTTATGCTGGCAGAGAGTATCTCCAATAAAAAAAATTCCTTGTTGAAAAAACTTATAAAATGTCCCCCATTTGCATTTAAAATTTCGCTAAGACCCTCATCACTCATCACATTCTCTATACCTTGATTATTCCTCCCAACTTTATCATTGAAGTCACCAATCACAATTTTCATAACTCTCTCTGAGACCTTATCTAATGCACTTTCCGGTTCTTCATACTATATATCTTTTCTTTCCTCAGGGGCATTATTTGTTGGTGCATAGCAAACTATAAAACTCATATTATTATTATTATTATTATTATTATTATTATTATTATTATTATTATTACTATCCAAGCTACAACCCTAGTTGGAAAGGCAAGATGCTATGAGCCCAGGGGCTCCAACAGGGAAAAATAACCCAGTGAGGAAAGGAAATAAGGAAATAAATAAATGAAGAGAACAAATTAACAATAAATCATTCTAAAATAAGTAACAACGTTGTGGCGGGATGTTGCAATAACAATCCCCACACCCTTGAATCTTACTTACTGACAATTGTCTCCTCAACACATACTTTCCCCTTACGTTATCATAAACTGGACTCTTAGACTGAAGGGAAACAAAAACAAACCATAACATTAACACTATATTCTTAAAACTAAAATAAATCATAAACTTGGAGATTAAACATACAATA